>NC_083405.1:75359427-75676927 GCF_020745735.1 Hemiscyllium ocellatum
CTTGCCTTTCAAACTTGATCTCTGCTGGGGAAAGTAAACACCTGTCCACAGGTGTTGCTCTTCATCATGGCATGACAAAGCAAAGATCTTGTTTTGTCACCCATCACTTTGTGTTAGGTGCATTGACGATATGGCCATTCAGCTGGTGAGACTGCTGGATCTGAGATCATGTGGATAATGGGTTATATCTCACTTGGCACACACATTCCCTGGAAGATCTGCTTGTATTTTGCCCATTGTCACTTATGATCTCTTCAGCTGTGCCAAACAGACTAAGTATTGGATTCAGTTTGTCTGCCACTGGTGGAGTTGAAATCTGTTTCAACTGTCTGACACTTGATTATTTGGAACAGTAGTTGGTGCCTAGTTGAAGATTACTGCCATGTATGGTGAATAAGCCTGCCACTCTTTTGGACCGAGAGACTGATTGGGATGAATGAAAGTAAAGAGGTTTGTGATGTTCCTATGGTCAGTGACTTCAGCATGCTTTACCAATCCACACTGTCTTCTTGATATCATTGTTGAACTCTATCTAATATATATTCAAAGCCAGACATCTTGTTCAGTCTCTATGCCAGTATGTTGCTGTTATGGCAGTGAAAATATTTCCTGGCAAAAAGCTTCAAATACAAGCATCTTTCTCTTTAAAACTCCCTTTAATAATTATACCTCTGGAGACCTCTTAAGTTCACCGCTGTTGGACTAAAACCATCTGAAAGTGTCTGGCACTTCTTTCATCTTCTCAGGCCATGCTTCTGCAATAACTTTCCATTACCTTCAGAGATTGGTTGCATTTGTACTGACCAAAAATAAGCAGGTCAATTCTGAGCATGTCTTCCACCTCAACATCCATAGTGTTTATTTGTAACTCAAGAGGAGTTTTTGTATCCTTATTCAAAATTAGTCACCTGTTCAACGTGTTCGAGTTAACAATGTTGGCACTAGGTTTATAACTGGCATTTATGTCTGTTGTATATTTGGGACAAGTTGTTACAGTCTAGGTGGTGGACTTGTCAATGGTTTGTGACCATTCATTTCTGGTGGTTTTTAATCTTTCCTGTAGTAAATTGCTTATTAAATAAGTATGTGATGCCAAATACCAGAGTAGGTATTTTGCATTCTATGTTGGAATAACTGGATTGTGCTTGCAGTGGACCCTTGTATTCAAATTCGATTGTTTTGCATTTTGTGAGATATGTCAACTTCCAGGATTATCTTGGGTCATAGTACATTTTTCTGTTGGCAATGCTTGTGTGAGTGCCTCAAGCATATATTGATGGTCCTGTCAGCTAAAGAGTACATCTTTCCGTAAGAGCTCTATGTTGATGACAATACTTTGTTAGAAAAGTTTGCAATGTGTAGTGCTAGGAACTTAAAACATCTGAGATATCTTTGCAAGTCTTCTTTATCTTGGAGTGTAGTGTTATGGACCAGATCAAACCCCATTAAAATGTTCCAAGAAGATAATCTCGACTGTAATTTTTTCATATTTTATAGGTAGGTCTGAAACATTGTGTTCTGGGTGCAGTTTGATTGGTCAAACTACCAGACTTGAAACAAAACTCACTTTATCCATACACTACAATTAAATTACATCCAAAATAAAAAATAAAAAGAAATGAATTGGCTTAAGTATAATTATCAAAGTACTTGACAAAGTACTTTACCACTACTAATTAACTGTTTCAATATACTGTAGTAACATCACATAAACACACCCTTGGCAAAGGTGAATTCAGTAAAATAGATTCTTGCAATTCTAGCAGCAGGAAGAGAACTCCATCTTTTAACTGTAACAGAGAGAGGAATTAAAGCTTCTACATCCAGCTTAAGACCCCAAGTAACTGCTACTGAAGGCTAAAACTAAAAAGGACTTGCTTCTGTGGGAGGTTGACCCCATATATTCAGGCTGTTTTTATTGTTCCAACTTGAAAACAAAAAAAAACCCAAGTCCTCACAAGCTGTTTACTTTATTGACCTTGAAGCAGACCACTCAATATCTCTGCCTCAATCTCACTCTCCATTTTAAAAAAAGGACAAAATACACCTCTTAAAGCCAATGTCTCATCACAGCAGGTGTGCCTTGTAATTGTGGACTTTGCCTGGGTTTGGACATATCCCGTAAGCTGAATAGAAAGAACCAACAAGATTGATATGATCTACTATCATCTGATGCTTCTTTCTTTTGAGGATGAACTCTTCTCCACATGCTTCCAGCATTGGAGATTTTATTCATACAATCTTAAGTTTTACTCATGACCAATATTGTAATTACTTACACTTTGGGGAACATTTACTGTAATTTTCTCCACGTGCTGCTGAAACAGATCCTTATTAATCTACAAACTGAAAGGTCATCTCTGGAAACAATCTGTGTTCAAATGTTGTTCTGAAAATAGTGATTTCTTGTTTTTTTTTGACAACCAAACTAATCAATATCCTGCTTGGCATCTTACTTGTGCCTTGTCTGGTTGTAGCAAGATTAAAGGCAGATAGAAGGGGATATTTTTTTCTTGGGGGGCTCAGAGTGTTTGAAACTTTTATCAAAAGACAACGAAGCGGAACATTTGAATTTTTTTTAAGAGAGAGGTAGATCACCTTCCAACCCCTTGCTTATCAGGAATTTATCAGAAATAAGTGGGAACATGGAGTAACCCAATCAGCTATCTTGCTGGATGGCAGACTGAGCTTGTTGAGCCGAGTTTCCTACTCCTGCTCCTAACTGGTACGTTTGGATGTAATATTATCCCCTCCTTGTCTCATTAGCATATTCAGTTCTTAAAGCAATGTTACACCCAGCATCACTCAGTTCAAGAATGGCCAATTTGGTAAAGTGCTTAGATATTTGTTGATAACTGTCAGACTGTACCTCAGCAAAAAGCCATGTCTTCAGGAAAGTTAGTGAAAATATTCCCAGAAAAATGCTTGCATTACTCCTCACTGTTCCAATCATTAAGAATAACCTCTGTGGTTTTCCTGATCAACTGACTTAAAATTAGCATCATATTGACAGATACCTGTAATGAGGTAGTTGGTTAGCTTGCCGAGCTGCTGATTATCCAGCAAACATTTCATTGCCATGCTGGATAACATCATCAATACAATATCCACTGCTGTTCTGTCCCACCTGGTTTCCTTATATGGTCTCAACTGGAGTGAGTGTCACTTCCCGGTCTTCTCTGCAGCAGTTTTTACACCGGGTCTATCTCTATGTGTCTGGTAATCGTCTTTTTGGTTGAAAATCAGGCTTCCAAGAACTCTTTTGCATGCCTCTGGTTGACCTGTCCTTGGATATTAACTTTGTTATGGTTGAATTGATGACCTTCTTGGTCTCTGTGTATGGAGATGAGGGAGAGTCGATCCTGTTGTTTAATAGCCAGTTAGTGTTCATGAAGTTGGATGGCTAGTTTTCTACTTGTTTGTCCAATTTAGTGCATGCTGTAGTTGTTGCAAGGGATTCTTACATCGGACAAACAGGTAGAAAGCTAGCCATCTGACTTCATAAACATTAACTGGCTATTAAACGACAGGATCCACTTTCCCTCATCTCCGTACACAGAGACGAAGGGGGTCTCCAATTCGACTATGACAAAGTTACTATCCCAAGATAGGACAACCAGAGACATGTCAGAGTTCTTGGAAGCCTGGTTTCAACAAAAAAGGCCAACAACAGACACATAGAAGTAGATGCATGTACAGACCACTGCAGAGAAGACCCGGAAGTGATATTCATTCCAACGACCGGACCACATAAAAACCAAGCGAAACAGAACAGCGGCACTTCACTGAAGTCGCACTGATGATATTACCCAGCATGAAACATCTGCACAATAACCCAGGAGCTTGGCAAGCTAACCAACTACCTCATCCACAACCCAAGCTACAGATCTTCATGAAAACCTTAAAGATACATGTAATCATGTCTGTTTGAGTCTTCTATCAATTGAGAACTAGCAGGGAAATTCCAACAATTAACATTTAGTAGCTTTAATACTAATTCAAATAATTTTGAATAGACTCAGCTAGGTTTCCACTTTTACTGCATTACCTGCTTAAGGTTAATCGAATAATAAAGCACATCATTAAACCATACTAAGGATTGCTTTTTAAGAGTATATGAAAGTGGACAGAAGTTTTCTTTGGCAATTTAACCCAACCTCAAAAATGAGATGTTAATTTGATGTTGAGTACAAACTGGTTATGCTGTATCTTGTAGTAAAGGAATTGAAATGTAACATTGCAAGTCATTCTAATATGCTTGGTATCTACCATAAATTAAACATTCTATTTTGAATATTTTTCCCTTTTTATTGTTAATTTCACAGCATCAAGGAATGCCCAAAAGAGAAGACAGTGAAATTTTACGCTATAGCTCTGATCCAACAATGCCCCCTGATCATATTGACATAAATGGATGCTTCCAACCAGCCCCAGGTTTGTGTTCCTAATGTATTAATGTTCTTCTCTTTTGATTTATGAACATAATTATGAGCAACATATAAAATGGTAACTTACACATACTGTAACAGTAACATACTGTTGTTTTACATATTGGCAAAATTGCATGGCCTAGCTCACTCTAGAATCAGTTTTTTGTTTGCTTAATTCAGTAAAAATGCCTCAATTACACATTTTATCAGAATTTCAAGTGATTTTATTAAAAATTATTGTTGTCAACGTAGGTTCTTTTAACCTGTTGTGCCTTATTTGCAGGATGTAAAAATCATATCAGAAACAATGTTTATGTTAACTGTTCACATTTATGCAAAAAGGGTGAATGCTGACTTTGTGAATATGTTCCCCTGCTTATTTGTAGAATATGTCAATCAAATTAGCGATAAACCACTTCCTAACACCGTGAGAAGCCCAGCCTCTGATATGGAAAATCCCGGCTACCAAGAGCTCTTTATTCCTCTCAACCAGAATGGCAGGCTTCAAAATTCTAGTGAACCAGCTGACACTGACAGAGTGAAAACCTCGGAGTATGTGAACACCTTCCAGCCCAGTAACAAAGTGGTTCTTCAGCATCCAAATCACTGGGACCAAAACATGACCCGCAACGTAAGCCTGGACAATCCCGAATACCAGCAGAATCTTTTTCCTAAACATACAAAGGTGAATGGTCACATTTTTAATACTGCAACTGAAAATCCAGAGTATCTTGGTATTGCAGTGCCACCCACAGGTCAAAAGAATTCCACAGTATGACATTCTACAAATATGACAATTTTTCCACATCAGCTGTTGACCCAACAGTGTGGTGACGTTGATGTGCATCTATGCTCGGGTACAGTTACAGATATTTCTATGGATGAAACTGGGACAACGAGACAATGTGAATATTTTCTCCTAACTAAAACAAGTCATTAAGATATTACTGGTGATGGAACTTTACTTTGACAATTTAAGTTAGGTTTAAGCAACCTAGAAATGAAATAGATTATAGTTTTATTCAGTAGCATTCCAGTTTTGTATTTTTTATCACTACATTGCATCTTTGATATGTGTGTGCATAATGTGTAAAGTTTCAAGTAGAATCACTTTTATCCCAGAAAGCAGAAACTGGTGCACCATTGTCAGGGTTTTGATTCACCATATCCCCTCCATATAGCTGAATGTAATCTTCTCATCACAATGCCTGCATATTTATGTCATGCAAATGATTTAGATTTGAAAGTTTTAAAACATTTTACCTTAGTTTTTCCAAGAAAATATTAAACATAGCATCCGAGCAATGTGTATGGTTATGTGATATGGATAAATAGCACAAGAGTCGAACTGTGCTGGTTATCATTGTGAGAAATAACAAAGATGGTCAAAATGTGAAATGAGCAAAGTATCAATGATGGGTTTCCTTGTATGTTATTCATGCTAATTTTTCTCATTAATTTGCTTAGACTGTATCTTCAAACTGTCACTAACCTTCATGATGTCTCAATTTGCTTGCTCTTTCACCTTTCCTGACTCAATTTGCTTTTTTGAAAACTGTTTTGAGGATCGCCTATGACTGTGATTAAGTACAACATTAACTTAAACTTCACCTGTTTCCCAACCATCAATGAAAAGAAAGTTACTCTTTAGTCTACATTGTTTCAAATTAATATTATGATCTTCAAGCTTATTTTTTGTTGCCCGAGTCCTCATTGCAAGGTGATGTCTTGAAGACGAGGTTCTGAAATGTGACAGTTGATTATTAATTATGATCATTCGCAGAATTGTTACACCCGCAGAAGGAGGCCATTCGTCCCATCAATACCTGTATCTGTTCTAGATTGAATCAAATTTATTAATGCAGTAACAGTAAAGCATTTCAGGTACTGATGGCCTGAAATAAAACAGAAAATGCTGGAAACTCAATGAATGTCAGAGAATATCTGTGTAGATATGTTAACTATCTTCACAAATCTTCTGACCCTTCAGCTCAACCTTTAACTCCATTTCTTTCTCGATCTGCACAGATGCTTTTTGTCCAATTGAATATTTCCTTTTATTTGCTTTTTTTAAATACGTATCACTTTTTATCTATGATTTATCTGTAAAGAGTAGTTTTAGAACCAAATATGAAGAACTCAAATAATGTCTGAATGTACCTATTTTTTATACCCACTAGATATTTATTTTACCACTAATTCAATGTGATACAATCCTTCTCAACTTCACATTTGGGAATCTTCTTTGATCGCTATGACGAATATAGCCGCGCTATATAGCCACGCTATGACGTGGGCGGCACGGTGGCACAGTGGTTAGCACTGCTGCCTCACAGCGCCTGTAGACCCGGGTTCAATTCCCGACTCAGGCGACTGACTGTGTGGAGTTTGCACGTTCTCCCCGTGTCTGCGTGGGTTTCCTCCGGGTGCTCCGGTTTCCTCCCACAGTCCAAAGATGTGCGGGTCAGGTGAATTGGCCAAGCTAAATTGCCCGTAGTGTTAGGTAAGGGGTAAATGTAGGGGTATGGGTGGGTTGCGCTTCGGCGGGTCGGTGTGGACTTGTTGGGCCGAAGGGCCTGTTTCCACACTGTAAGTCTAATCTAATCTAATAGGACAAGATTCAATATCCAATTTGTAGGCAGAGGATACCATTGATTAGAGACAAAAAGAAATTGCAGATCCTAGAATCCAAAGTATTCAGGCAGGAGGCTGAAAGAACACAACAAGCCAGGCAGCATCAGGAGGTGGAGAAGTTGACGTTTCAGGTGTAACCCTTCTTCAGGACTGTGCATGAGTATAAGGGGAGCTTTAGTTAAAGGGGGTTGGGGTGGCAGGGTGTTGAGGTGGGGATAGGTGGAGACAGGTAGAGGGTAGGTCCTGGTTGGTCAATAGGAGGGATGAATCCGGTTGGTGGCTGAGAGGAAAGGGAAGTGGAGTGGCTGGGAAGGGAGTCAGGGAATGGGAATAGAGGTTATTTCAAATTGGAGAACTCAATCTTGAGTCCTATAGGCTGTAGGAGAAAGTGACGACTGCAGATGCTGGAGATCAGAGCTGAAAATGTGTTGCTGGAAAAGCGCAGCAGGTCAGGCAGCATCCAAGGAACAGGAGATTCGACATTTCGGGCATAAGACCTTCTTCAGGAATGAATGAAGAAGGGCTTATGCCCGAAACATCGAATCTCGTGTTCCTTGGATGCTGCCTGACCTGCTGCGCTTTTCCAGCAACACATTTTCAGCTCCTATGGGCTGTAGGCTATCCAAATGGAAGATTAGGTGTTATTCCTTCAATTTGTGGTTTGGTTAGTTGTGGCAATAGAGGAGGCCAATGATGGTCATATCGGAATGGGATTGGGAAGGAGAATTAAAATGGGTGGTAACTGGGAGGTCCGGTCTGCCCCTGCAGGCCTGGCTGAGATGCTCGGCGAACCATTCCCTAAGTTTACATTTGGTCTTCACCTGTATCACTGATGAGACATCCAAATTTAATGGGTACTATTTTCTTAAAATCTGTAAATTTTAAATGTAATGGAAATGTTTCATCACCAAATTATGTTGCAATTCCTCCCTGGAATTCTTTTGCCTGAAAGCTCAAAGTAAGAGAGTGGAGTAGAGCAGAATTGAACATTTCTCTTCCTGGGTCAGGATGTCCCAGACGTTAATTACAAAAATCATTGACATCCTTTCTTTCAACTAGTCATCATTAACTTTTTCTCAAAATATTTGTGCACCTACCAGCAACAGTCTGCAGTTGTTGTAGAACATTCCTGGGAGTCATTTGACAATTGTTGTAAATGTATTGCAACAGAAAATCTCATTTCATTGCGAGCCCTTGTTAAATGACTTGGTGATTAACAGGCACATTCATGATGGGCTAAATGGCCTCCTTCTCTGGTGTAACATTCCATGAGCTGTGGTGGGCGGCACGGTGGCACAGTGGGTGGGCGGCACGGTGGCACAGTGGGTGGGCGGCACGGTGGCACAGTGGAGTGGGCGGCACGGTGGCACAGTGGTTAGCACTGCTGCCTCACAGCGCCTGTAGACCCGGGTTCAATTCCCGACTCAGGCGACTGACTGTGTGGAGTTTGCACGTTCTCCCCGTGTCTGCGTGGGTTTCCTCCGGGTGCTCCGGTTTCCTCCCACAGTCCAAAGATGTGCAGGCCAGGTGAATTGGCCAAGCTAAATTGCCCGTAGTGTTAGGTAAGGGGTAAATGTAGGGGTATGGGTGGGTTGCGCTTCGGCGGGTCGGTGTGGACTTGTTGGGCCGAAGGGCCTGTTTCCACACTGTAAGTCTAATCTAATCTAATGAGCAGTGAGACAAACGAACCAACCTACCTTGGATAATGTCAGGATATTCAAATATTGATACTAAGACTAATAATAAAACTAGTTAACATTTAACATTTAAATTTGAATAAATCAGAATGTAGATCTCTGTACACTTTTCTTCTACTGGAAATAGGAAGGTGGGGTAGGGGATCCAAATATCTCATTTGGGCCAACTTCCAATTATTTCCCCTTCTCACCATCACACGAATTAAATCCTGGTCTATTGGGGATCCTCTTGACTGGACAGTATTTAAGGCCCATAAACAGTCAATTAGTGGCTGAAAGGAGCTCAACTCACAACCAGTTCTGATTAGCTGCTGTTGATTGTTTGGCATCTCTCAGAATGTGTGATTTCTTTGTCCCGGTCTCTTGATCCTGGGAAAGTCCTGCCACAAGTTATTAAAAACATATGTCAGAATAAAGAACGCTATTCAGTCCCTCCAATTCAATAAGATGGCCTCCTCCATGCCAGCTCCTCATTGTCCTCAACTTCTTGATATTTCACAGATCTATCTACCCATCCTTCAGATGCTTTCGGTCATCTAGCCTACACAACACTCTGGGTAGAGAATTCCAGGCATACACTATCCTTCAAGGGAAGAAATTCCTTTGCTTTTTAATTTAACTGAATATTTCCTTATTCTGTAATTATGTTCCCTATTCAAGATTCCCCTACAAGTAGAAATATGTTCTCAGCATCTTACCTGTCAGCCGCCTCAGAATTTTGTATGTTACAATAAAATATTCCCTCAATCCTCTAAACTGAATAAAGACCGGATTGATTTAGCCATTTTTGATAAGTCAACTCCTCCATCCCAAGAAATCAGCCAAGTGAAATTCTTTTGAACTGCCTCCAATATCAATATGTCCTTTCTTAAATATAGGGGCCAAAACACAGTACATCGTACAGGATATTATTTGGGTCACACCTGGAGTAGTGTTATATCAAGACTTCCCCATTTTTAAACTCAATATAAAAGCCAAAATTCCATTTGCTTCTTAATTACCTATTGCATGGGTTTGTGTTTGATGCATAAAAACATCCAGATCCCTCTCTGCTGCACTTTTTTGGAGTGTCTTTACATTTAAATAATAGTCTGTCTTTTCATAATTCCTACCAAAATGCATGCTCTCAGAGTTCTAAATTAGTTTCTGTCTGTCAACTTTTTTAACAACCTATCTGAATCCCCTTGCAGATTCTTAATGTCCTTATCACAACATACCCTCCTGCCTGTTTTCTTTCATCAGCAAATTTGGATATTATACATGATAAAGTCATTATTATACATCGGAAATAACCGAGGCCCTAGGACTTGTGCTAGTCTACTATTTAGATCTTTTTGACATGGAAAAGACCAATTAATCCCAACTCTCTTCTATGTGTTAAACAAACCTCAGTCTGTGCTAATATATTACATCCAATTACCCGAGTTCTTACCTTGTACAGTAAGCTTTTATGTGCCACCTTATTGAATACTTTCTGAAAATCCAAACACACATTTACTGGTTCTGCTTATTATATTTTCAAAGAACCCGAGCAAATTTTTTCAAATATAATTTCCGTTCCAGAAAACCATGTTGACTCTGATTTCAATAAGCTTTTCTAAATGTCCTATTTCTTCCTTAATCAATCTGGTACTTAATTTAGGGAGGCCTTCTGCAAAGGAGATTAAGTGGGACATCTTGCTAGACCTACACCCAATAGATGAGACCCCAGAAACTTGATTAAGCATCTGATCTACCCCTGACTGGCGGTACTTCATTGAGTAAAGTAAATGCATTAGTGAAACCTGAACATTTTTTTTGTGGCGTTCCTATTTTTTGGCTCTATCTTTAATTATTCCTAACGATTTAGAAATTTGGCCATTAATACGATGCTTGTATGTGATAATAAATTTGATTAAGGTAAGGTAACCATTGTGAAGCATGGATGATAACTGAGTTATATGGATGAAGGATAATGGAAATTAGGGTAATTTAAAAATATGTTTTAACAATATAAATAACATCCCATTTTTAAATTATGTACATTTTTGCGGGCAAATGTTGCTGAGATTTAGTAATTTTAAAAAAATCTTGATTTGATGCACTATTTGTATAAAGGTGAAATCCAGACATTTTATATTGTGTATTGATAATAAGAAATTGTTGTATGCATATATGTATATTGAGTTAAAAGCAAAGGAATGTATACTACAGTGTAAACTTGTTTCGTCACTTGTCAAATATTTTGATTGTTCTGTCTTGCAGAAGCAAACATTTAAAATTTTATGCACATTAACCTTTCTGGAATTATTTGCAAGTTTTATTTGATTCAACAGAAATCATTTGACTCTTCACAGTTACATAAGGCAATAGGTTATTCCAGTCTTTTTGTCCATAACCGTAGATCACTGCCAATTCATCACTACCTGTATTCACCATTTTACAAGCTGTTGACCTAAACACCAATTACATGCTGTATTTGCAAGACCATTACTATTTTTATGTGTATGTTTCACTGAATTTGTTTTTTTTCAAAAGAAATATAAAACCACTAGCATGATACATTACTAAAATAAAAGGTTTGTGAAAAATCATGGGCTCAGCTTGGTTTGACGTTGGTTTTTTTGTTACTATTTGATTTTCTGACAATTTTCTTGGCTGCTGCTCAGCTATATTTAATTATCAACAAATAATTTAAACAAAAGATGGGAAAATAGATACAGGAACAGACCGATTAAAGTAATGAGATTTATTTATGACTTGCTATTTTGGAAATGGAATAAGCCAAGGATCTGCCTGATCACGTACCTTAAATGAGCGTCATTTTAACTTCCAAAGTATGGTCAATTTAATTCCTCATGATGACTGAATCTGCCTCACAAATCTGCCCCGTTGTGTATTGGCACTCTGGAATAAATATGTTATGGGGAAAATCATCAGTCACAGAGTCAGAATTGGGATCCAACGACAAAGTTTATTGTACAAAGAAGCCGGAGCTCTGGGGAGAGAGAGAGGCGTTCAATGGCTGTCAATGTGAGCCTCCTCTCACTCTTGGAGCACGTGTCATGATATTTTATACATTTTATGGTACGACAGTTCAAGTATCGAGTCTGTGTTTGTACAGCTTGGCTTGTTTACAGAAAACATTACAAAATCATTGTCAGTTTCAGTAGTCGTGATCGTTCTTCCTGAGAAGGAAGACCGTTTTCCATTACTGCAGATTTGAAGTATTAACAGTTGTATGCAAACAGTCTCAGGGGGTTAATATTTCTGTTGAAGATGGTGGCTAGACTCAGACACTTCGGCAGACAGTAGATGTTACTGATGTATATTCTCTCCCCCATCCACTTAAACTAATCATCTATGCTGTGTGTCTATTGCCCCGGTATCCTGTTAGTCTCAGGCAGTATCTGTGTATGCTTTGCTGTATTTTTCCATGTAATGGCTCAGTGGCCATTTTGTGTGTTAAGTGACCAATTTATGGCTCAGCGGCCATCTTGTGTCTGTGTACCCCATGTCAGCATGCCCCGTATCAACTCCCACTTCACTCCTCCCTTTGTAGTCAGGGAGGTGACTTCCGAAATCTCCCACAGACAACCCAACTCACATAGAGTTTGGCCTTTTCTAAGGTCTCCCCTTCCAGAGGGGTGTGAAGGAGTCTGAGTTTCGCTGGGGGTTCTTCTGTGGTGATACTTGCTCCTGGCACGGCCCGTGTCATTAGCACCTTATAGCAAAGCTTTAAATACCCAGGGACTAGGCAGAATGCCAGTATGAGTGAAGTAAGGAGAACGATCACGTGTAACAAATAGAGTCCCCAGGATTTGTCGATCAATCATTCTAGACAGCTATCTCCTCCTGTGGCTCCTTGTCTGAAGTCATCTAGCTGGTCCCGAATGTTTTTGATCACCTGTGTAATATTGTAAGATTCGTCAATGACATGGATTATACAATTGTCACCAATGATTGTACATATTCCCCTTTGCTGGGCCAACTGATAATCCACCGCATAACGTGTCCACTATGCATAAAGTCTGAGTTCAGCTAATTCACCCTTGATTGCTTGTAGAGCCTTTGATGTATTGTTTCCCAAGATTGTCAATCCACACACAATGTAGTTTCAGGTTTCAGTGCTGAGGACCCCTGCTGCACCACCCCCCCCCTCCCCCCCCAAAAGATAGAGATCCCAAAAACCCATACCCCAATGATGATCCAAGCGTGGTGGGCATCTGCCAATCAGCGCAGAATTCCCAGCTGATGGAACGGGTCACTATCCTTCTCCGAACATGTCCCCGCTGGGGCAGGTTACAGTGAAGGGTCCTATCGTTCCTACTGCAAAAAGGGTTTGGGAGGTTTGGAGTGTCAGTGGCATAAACCTCTTTAAATAAGAAAACAAATCCCTTCATTGCCCGATAGCATACAGTGTCCTGTTCGTGGGCCTGCTTGTCTACCCATCTCACCTCAGACTCCCCGTTTGTTCCTACCAGCTGGTAGGTATCAAATGGGTATATCCATGTGGCAGAGCTGATCTGAATGCCATTGCACTGTCCGCATATAAACTGTCTTCCCACGGTCACGTTCAAGCATGCCTGCTTGCTGCAGGTGCAGGTAAGTTGCCCCTGGGTGATTGTATGGTGCTGGTGAGTACGTCGAGTCCAGATGCATGAGCTGTTTC
Source organism: Hemiscyllium ocellatum (assembly GCF_020745735.1). Taxonomy (NCBI): domain Eukaryota; kingdom Metazoa; phylum Chordata; class Chondrichthyes; order Orectolobiformes; family Hemiscylliidae; genus Hemiscyllium; species Hemiscyllium ocellatum. The sequence continues at coordinate 75,372,840 of NC_083405.1, forward strand.
TAGGTACCAGGGCATAAACATAACCCCATTCATACTCTGTGAAACAGAGTGGATTATCAGCGATGCTTAAATAGGTCCTCCCTTCTGCCTGTTGGGGTGCCTGGCACAATGGACCAGTGGGCCTGACCAATTCCACATACCTACCCTGGAGTCCACTTTTGTATTTTCCTTACATGGTGCACCCGAGGTATCTATTGTGTATAAGTCGCGAGGGGTCCACACTGGAGTGGCCAGAAATAAGGATTCGACCAATCGCACCAGTAGGTAACAGACAGGGGGTGGCCAGAAATAAGGATTCGACCAATTGCACCAGTAGGTAACAGACTGTTCAGTTCCCATGTAGACTTATGTGGGTTTTGTAAAAGAGATTATTCTCAAATCCCAACAGGCTTGCAGTTATTGCAACATTTAGAAACAGTAATATATACTCGCGAATGTACATGATTAAAGTTAAAGGAGGTTAATAGTAAGCGTAAAAAATGAGGTCTGCAGATGCTGGAGATCACAGCTGAAAATGTGTTGCTGGTTAAAGCACAGCAGGTCAGGCAGCATCCAAGGAATAGGAAATTCGACATTTCGGGCATAAGCCCTTCATCAGGAATGAGGAGAGTGTGCCAAGCAAGCTAAGATAAAAGGTAGGGAGGAGGGACTTGGGGGAGGGGTGATGGAGATGTGATAGGTGGAAGGAGGTCAAGGTGAGGGTGATAGGCCGGAGTGGGGTGGGGGCGGAGAGGTCAGGAAGAAGATTGCAGGTTAGGAGGGCGGTGCTGAGTTGAGGGAACCGACTGAGACAAGGTGGGGGGAGGGGAAATGAGGAAACTGGAGAAATCTGAGTTCATTCCTTGTGGTTGGAGGGTTTCCAGGCGGAAGATGAGGCACTCCTCCTCCAGCCGTCGTGTTGTTATGTTCTGCCGGTGGACGAATCCAAGGACCTGCATGTCCTCGGTGGAGTGGGAGGGAGAGTTAAAGTGTTGAGCCACTGGGTGCTTGGGTTGGTTGGTCCGGGCGGCCCAGAGGTGTTCTCTGAAGCGTTCCGCAAGTAAGCGGCCCGTCTCCCCAATATAGAGGAGGCCACATCGGGTGCAGCGGATGCAACAGATGATGTGTGTGGAGGTACAGGTGAACTTGTGGCAGATATGGAAGGATCCCTTGGGGCCTTGGAGGGAAGTGAGGGAGGAGGTGTGGGCGCAAGGAAGTGAGGGAGGAGGTGTAGAAAGCGTCCCTTTTTGTTATAATGGTACCCAGAGGTCAGCAACTGTAGGTGATTTCTGTCTCTTGTCAGCAGAGTTTTATCCGTGCCTCTGGAGCTTGTTTGGTTGTGGTGTCGGTGCTCTCCCCTTGGTCATTGTTTTGCTCTCGGGTCCTGTCTTTGACCACACCCCCTCAGCCCCCAGGCATCATACTAGTTTGCTCATAGGAGTCCTTATACGGTTTGTGTTAGGTCCAGTGCTTCCATGTGCCTTTTCCCCTTATGTCTATACAGGCACAGGTGTCCCCACTGATTCTAACTTTGTATGGCCCATTCCATTTTGGGGCAAAGCCTGGTTTGTCAGGCAAGGTACATATGAGGATGCGGACCTCAGGGAAGGTTTTGAGTTCACCTGCCTTGTCTTTTTGCTCTTGTCTCTCAGTTACCAGTTTATTCATTCCTTTTAGTTGGGTGCTTAATTCCAGTATATAGCTGGGAATTTTGTCTTTTAGTAGACCTACATCAGTCCCACCCGTTATAATGGTCTCTGGTCATTGCATTGCTCGCCCAGTCATGAATTCGTGGGGTGTTGGTCCGGTTACCTGATTTGTGGTGGCTCTTAATTTCCTTTTTATTTATATAAATATTTTTATTGAAAAGCTTTTTAACATCTTTTACAAAACATTCATATATCAAAATGCCTATCAAAACAGAAAAAAAAGTACAAAGAACAAAGTCATAACATAGCGCCATTGTTACGAACAACCCACTATTCTACCAAACCAAACCTATCTACTTAACTAAAGCTAAACTACAAACATATTGAATAAATACTAGCTTAAATTACATTCAAGTAACTTGAATTAAACAAAGTCTTACTACTTTATTCTATCATACTCAACACATCTCCACTGAGCCTCCCATCCCTGGGAGCACCCCCACAATACCCACATTCTCTTCCTTCCAGTCTTCTCCTCCCAGGGCCCCACGGGCACCCATAAAAACTCCCACGGTTATACCACAGTCCTGACTAATATTGCCAACAAGTCAGTTTCAATATAATTTAGAAAGGGCCGCCACGTCCTATAAACTATTCTGTTTTGTGGTGCACCATATTTGTGAGGTAATCTTGAGGTAGATGCTCCATCACCAGTTTACGCCACTCATAAGATCTGATGGTGTTTCTGACATCCAATTTAGTAAAATGTTCTTCCTTGCACGTTGGGCAAGGATATTACACAGTCTCTTCCCATGTTTCCCCAGAGAGGGCAAACTTGGCAGCTCCAAAAGAAGAATTACTGGATCCATGTTAATTTCAATCCCCAGAGTGTCCTTTAACTCCCTTATTTTAGCACTTCAATATCTTTGGATCTTGCAACATGACCAATAACAATGTGTGAAAGTGGCTATAGGCACTTAATTTAATTGGTGTGGCTGGCAGCACTTCGGCCCATGGCCTCGCTGCTGTCTGTATGGCCTTAGCTAAAGCATTTTTAAAGGTTCTGTTCATTGTCTCCACCATACGAGTTCTGGGGTGATCAGGGATATGGAATTTTTGTTTTATCCAGAGTAGCTGCATGCTGTTTTCATAACTTTGCCTGTGAAATGTGTCACTTGATCAGAGTTGATCTGTAGGGGTATCCCCCACCTCAGGATTACCTCCTCTGCTAGAATCCTGACTACAGTGGTAGCGGTACAGTTTTTGTTGGGGAATGCCTCTACCCATCGGGTGAACTGGTCTATGATGGGCAGGCAGTACTTTTTTTCCACGGGAAGGTGGTTGTGGTCCTGTGCAGTCCATTTGGAGGTGTTCCCAGGGTCCCCTTGACCTTGGTTGGTGTCCCATCCTAACCTCTATGGGTCTATCTGGGTTGTGCTGTGTGCAAACCACACATCTGCAGCAGTGTTTGGCTATATCTCTTCCCATTCCCTTCCACCATCACTCTCTCCCTTGACTTGCTATCATAGCTTCCCTGTCAGTATGTGAGAACCCATGGTGCAGCTTAAACAAGGTGTTTTGTCTGCACGCTGGTACTACCACCTTGTCCACTTGCCTCTGGACACCATCCATCCCTTTAAGTGCTCTCTGCATTCTCCATCTCTCTCTCTCTTCCTGCGGGTGTTCTCCTACAGCTGCTGTATGTGAATAATATTGTTGCTATTGGAACCTCATCAATGGGTTCCTGCTGTAAGGCTTGCTAGGCTGCTTGATCAGCAGCTTGGTTCCCTTTAAATTGCAGCCAGCCTGGACTATCTTTCCTTGGCTCCCTTTGATTTTTATTTTTGCAGCCTCTCTTAACAGTTTGCTAGTGCTCAGCTGTGCCTGGATTCTTAACTGGTATGTGATGGGTGTTCCCCATGCTTTTCCCAGCACACTGTCTCTGCATGCCCTGCTCTGTTGCAATGGCTGCAGTACCTTTATGCTGTTCCCTGTCCTATTCACTGCCTGTGGAGCCCTACAGTCTCTGGCAAAGTGTCCAGGGGCCACATTGTGGCAGGATAGTTTGGTCCTGCTTTTGCTTCCGTTCCCCCTTGACTGCTCTGTCGGGCTTTGCTTTTATTGCGGGAGCTTCCACCTCCGGCACCATGCTAGCCCATTCTACCAGGTCAACATAATTTTGGGACATTATCACTCCCATTTTCAGGATGGATTGATGGGCACTAGAGAGCCCGTCTCTAAAAGCCTGACTGAATGCCCAGTCCCCACGATCTGGGTTGTTGTCCTGAGCACTCCTGGTCTCCCCTAAATAATCGATCCCCATAATCAGAGGCTCCTTCCCCTTTAAGCTGCTTAATGGTCATGATTTCGCTCCAGTTCATGGGAGCATTTCCTTATATCCGCTGGATCTCTTCTTTAAAATGGGTGAAGGGGGCCTGCTGGGCATCTATCTCAGCTGTAAGGGCAACGGCATGTGTCCACTGTCCTCCCCTATAGTCTCAGGCTGCTGTGGCTTCGGGTCCACCATCTACCTGTCTCCATTTGCCTGGACCAGCTGGTGTATATCACTTAAGAGCAGTTGGTATCCTACCCATACGCTGTCTAGCTCTTCCCAGAGCCTCATGTTTGCACTTCAGGGCTGTAATTTGCCCAGGGAGGCCTTGATCTGTTGCCTTTCTCCCAGGTTAAAGGGTTTATAGTTTGCTTTTGGCTGCAACTCTGTCCCCCTCTAGTGACTGGTGCTAGATTATATTCTTGCACCCCCTGTTCTGCTGAGGGACCAGTTGGTTCCTGCTGTACAGTCCCGTAGAAGAGAAGAGAGTCAGTCTTCTTTTCCTCCTGTACTTTTTCTAATCTTTATTCTACCTCCTTTATTCTACGCTCCCAGCTTCTCAATTTGTTCTTGGCCTTTTCTCCATCTGCTGGTGGAGGCACCTACTTGTTCAATTAGGCCTGCCAATTGGTACACTAACATTACCCCTATCTTTTAAGTTTTATTTTGTTTTTGTTTGTCAATCCAATTCTGCTGTACTTATGTCTGGGTTGGGTCCCAAACCCCTTTCTTCATCTGCTCTGTCAGCGTTAGTCTGTCTGTCTTGTATTTCTCAGTTAGGGAACCTGCAGTATCCACATTAAAACCTGATCTGCCATCTCACAGATTGTGTATCTCCAGATACCACCAACAGTAAAGTGTCCTTAATCAGTGGGACCTCTCTGCCCCTGGCACTAATACTGTCCCAGCACTGTCCATAAGGCCGTAGCAGCCTCCTAGCAAGGTGTGCTCTCTACCGGTGGGACCTATCTACCCTCCCAGCCACCACTACTACTTGGTCCCTACTGATCAGCTGGGAATGTCGGTTCAATAGGGTGTGCTCTCTACCGGGACTCCTCTACCCTCCCTGCTACCTCTACTGTTCCAACATCGCTCGATAGGTCCAGAAACCTACCACTAGCCCGGTATGGTCTCTACTGGGGGGATGCTTTACCCTCCCAGCCACCACCACGATTCAAGCTCTCTCATTCTACTAACAGGGTATCACGGTTACTCATAGACTCCATGCTGGTAATGTGCTGCTCCACTGGAATTTGGCTATTGGTCAGAGTGATCAGCTACTTTTCCTTACCACTTCAATTTAAAACACAATAACAGACAGCAACCAACCTTCAACTAGGCTCTAACTGGACTCTGCATTGCTCACAGGCGAAAGTGAGTACTGCAGATTCTGGAGATCAGAGTCAAGATTAGAGTGATGCTGGAACAGCACAGCGGGTCAGGCAGCATCCGTGAAGCAGGGAAAACAAAGCATCAGGTTTCCTGATGAAAGGCTTTTACCTGAAACACAATTTTCCTGCACCTCAGATGCTGCCTGGCCTGCTGTGCTGTTCCAGCACCACTCTAATCGTAACTCTGCATTGCTCACCCCTACAGAGCCCAATGTTACCTGACTTTGCCACTTGTACTTCACAACTCATAGTGCCCTTGGCGCCTCAGTTCCCACTTCCATTCCTAACCACCACATGGAGGGGGACTACTACTCTTAACAGCCAGTTTAGGGCAGTGTCTTTGAGACAGGCACACCTGCCTCATCCTCTGGTCGTTTCAGCACAAGCCACTGGTTATCACACCAGTTAGTACACCTACCCATTTACAGTCCACAGGCATGCACTTAGACACAGCCCAGTACTATCACACAAGTTACACATTACAAGATATACCCTTTTAAACTGTGTCTTTGGCCCGGTCTGAATCTTCCCATTTGCAGATTCTAAGTGTCTCCTATCCCGGCTCCCCGATCGTGGCCTTTGACCAGAGCAACAGGAATAGGAGACCTTGGTGGCTGGGCCAATTGTTGTGGGGAAAATCACCAGTCTGTGAGTCAGAATTGGAATCCAACGACAGAGTTTAATGTACAAAGAAACCAGAGCCCCGGGGAGAGAAAGACATTCATCGACATGGCTGTCAGCGTGAGCCTCCTCTCACTCTGGGTGCACATGTCATAATTTTTTATACATTTTGTGATACAATAATTCAAGTATTGAGTCTTTGTTTGTACAGCAAGGTTTGTTTACAGAAAACATTATAAAATCATTGTCAGTTTCAGTAATCGTGATCGTTCTTCCTGAGAAAGATTGTTTTCCGTTACTGTAGATCTGAAGTATTAACACTTGTATACAAACAGACTCAGGGAGTTAACATTTCTATTGAAGATGGTGGCTGGACTCATCTACTGCTCGCCAAAGTGTCTGTTACCAATGTGTATTCTCTCCCACACTTGCCTTAAACCAATCATCTATGCTCTGTGTCTACTGTGCTGGTATCCTGTTAGTCTCAGGCAGTATTGTTATTTTTTGCTGTATTTTTCCATGTACTGGCTCAGTGATCATCTTGTGTGCCAAGTGACTAGTTTATGGCTCAGCGGCCATCTTGTGCGCTAAGTGACTAGTTTATGGCTCAGTGGCCATCTTGTGCGCTAAGTGACTAGTTTATGGCTCAGCGGCTATCTTGTGTGCTGAGTGACTAGTTTATGACTCAGTGGCCATCTTGTGTGCTAAGTGACTAGTTTATGGCTCAGCGGCCACCTTGTGTGCTAAGTGACTAATTTATTACTCAGTGGCCATCTTGTGTGCTAAGTGACTAGTTTATGACTCAGTGGCCATCTTGTGTGCTAAGTGACTAATTTATGGCTCAGTGGCCATCTTGTGTCTGTGTGCCCCGTGTCAACATGCCCGTGTCAACTCCCACTTCAAATATATGCACTGGGAATTCGTTTGTTTTGAGCCCATCTATCCTGTTCAGATTTCCATATCTGTATTTAATTATAATACATGGGATTTTGAGGGGGTGAAGCTAACCTTGCTCGTACTTTTCCGTGTTAATCCTCGGAAGAAATATTCACTCGGAAATATATTCATTCAGAAATCCAGTTCTGAGGAAGGGTCACTCAACCTGAAATGTTAACTCTGATTTCTCTCCACAAGTACTGCAGAGCTGCTGATCTTTTCCAGCAATTTCCATTTTTCTTTCTCATTTACAGCATCCGCAGTTCTTTCGGTTTTCATTTAGTATTTAACTCGCTGCCAGTTCTCTCCTTGGTGAGGCACCTTGAAGAGATTCTGCTCCTCTCTTCAACAAGATTTCTGTTCCAATCGTTTTTCCTGTCCTTCCTCATTAATTTCACTGTGGCTCCTGGCATTTGACCAGGTATTTGCTAAAACTCATTTCCACAGCTACATCAAATTCCTCAGTGACTGCCTCCAGCTCAGATTCGACCCACATGGGTTTCAAGTTTCATCCCTCGTGCTTTGAATCCACCCCTGTTCATAGGTAACTCTGCAAAGTGCAACGCTCAGTTCTGAGGAAGGGTCACTTGGCCTGAAACGTTGATTCTCATTTCTCTCCACAGATGCTGCCAGACTTGCTGAGCTTTTCCAGCAATTTCTGGGTTTTTAAAATTTATTCAGTAATTTGGCTTATGTTAATCCTCAGTTTCAAGGTAATTTGCAATTATTAAAGTTTTCACCCTTCCTCTGACTGCCCTCTTTCCATTCAAAAATTAGAGGGAAAAAATGGTTGTACTTAGCTTCAGTCAAAGTGGTGTCCTTTGTCATTTGTATGTAAGGATACTGGTAAGTCATGTCTTTTTGTGGTTAGTTGATGTTCATGTATCCTGGTGGCTATTTTCTGCCTGTTTGTCCAATGTAGTGTTTGTTACAGTTCTTGCATGGTATTTTGTAAATGACATGAGTTTTGCTTGTCTGTATAGGATCTTTAAAGTTCATTAGCTGCTGTTTTAGTGTGTTGGTAGGTTTGTGGGCTACCATGATGCCAAGGGGTCCGAGTAGACTGGCAGTCATTTCCAAAATGTCTTTGATGTAGGGCAGAGTGGCTAGGGTTTCTGGATGTGTTTTGTCTGCTTGTTTGGGTTTGTTGCTGAGAAATCGGCGGACTGTGTTCATTGGGTACCCATTCTTTTTGAATTCTTGGTATAGATGGTTTTCCTCTGCTCTGCGTAGTTCCTCTGTGCTGCAGTGTGAGATGGCTCATTGAAGTAATGTTTCTGATGCAGTTTTGTTTGTGAGTTTTGGGATGATTGCTTCTGTAGTTCAATATTTGGTCCGTATGTGTTGTTCTTCTGTAGACGCTGGTTTGAAGTCATATCCTATCACTATCCTTTTACTACTTGCACCTAGAGAGGATTATAGTGTTGTTTCTTACATTGGTGACTGATCTCTTTCCATAGTCTTTTTTTCCTTCTTGCGTTGTCACCTCCCCTCTGAACCTTCGAGAATCAGCCTGGTTCTGAATTGTGTTTTGACCTGACTCCTGTCTCACTTTTTCAGCTTTCTTAATTTTTATTGTCTTTTTGATCCAGGGAGCTTTGACTTTGTTTGTCCTACTTTTTTTGTTTTGAGGGAATATACCTTGATTGTTCCCTAACACTGCTTTCTATGAAAGTAGCCCATTGTTCAGCATTTATATTGCCTGCTAACTTTGACACCAATTCATTTGGCCCACATAGATACTTACTCCATTGAAATTGGCTACGCAGAGTTACTTATTCTTGTACTGCACTATTCTTTTCTATAGTCAGCCTAAACCTTAAAGTTTCTCCTCCTGACACCTGATTCATTTGGCCAACCTCAATCCCAAGAACTAAATGTGGTGGTGCCTCCTTTCCTGTTGAACTGGAAACACAGTGTGGTAGAAAGTTTTCATGATAAGAATCTAGGAACTCTTGCTTGTTGCTGCCCTTACAATGAATATATTTCAGCTTGTATTTAAGTATTTAAAGTTCACCATTTATAACAACACTATATGCCTGCATCTCCCTGTAATTACATTATTAAACCTACTTTTGTGTACTTGATGAATGTTAACTTGTGTTTTATAAGAAACTGGGTTTTGATAGTTTTGATGTGAATGTTAACAGAAGATTTAGTGGCACAGTTGAAGGGAACTGATTATGGACAGTCTAAGACCAACATAGCACATAATAAAAATTTCAGCTTGAAGTGGAGGGGGGTTTCCTAACTCGCTTTTGCATGGCTGCATCAATCACCTTCCCTGTATTACTACACTACAACCAAATATTATATCAAGAGTCAGTGTACTAGAGGTTAATGCATGTCATGGTGATTAGAACCAGATCTGTACCTTCAAGTCTATGAATACGCATATTCCCAATGTGAACTCAGAGCACTTTGCAGATGACAAAGAGAGATCAGGAGCAATTGTTCTGTGCTGCCAGGACTGTTCGCTCAATGATGGTCACTGGAATGATCCAATAATTTGTTTCATTGAAGCACATGATTGGAGGGAGCATCCCATGTCAGTCAGGCTTTGTGGATACACATAGAACAGAAAGTCTGATCCGGGCTACTTGTGGAGAAGATACAAGCATGTTAATATTGCCATGTTCTCTGCAAGTCATGTAATTGCAAGGCAAAATGTTAACTTGCATTTTGGCTTCAGAACTTGATGCAGGGTATGTTCCTGATGGTATATAGTTGGCTGTTAGTTGTCAGAGTTTTTGAGACATTAGAGAGAAAATGTTGGCGAAGTTCTGAACTGTTTCAGTCTATTTAACTGAGATTTTGAATATCAGTGTTAAAGAAGTAGAATATAAAAGTAGGGAAGTGATGCTGCAAATGTTCAAGGACTACCCCAGAGTTCTGAAGAAGATAGTGGAAGAGCATGTAGAGGCATTATTGCTGATCTTTCAGGAATAACTGAAATCAGGTAGGGTCACTGAGGACTGAAAATGGCTAATGTAGCACCCCTGTGTACGAAGGCAGGAAGGTAGAGTACAAGAAACCATAGGCCAGTTAGCCTGACTTCAGTTGTGAGTAAGATTATAGAGTCCATTATTTAGGATGAGTTTGTGGAGTGCTTGGAAGTGCATGGTTAAAAAAAGATTGAGTCAGCACAGCTTTGACACATCTGTGAGAATTCTTGTCAAGGAAGTAACAAGCAAGTTAGGTAAGGAAGGGCTGGTGGACATGATCTATTCGGATTTCTAGAAAGCCTTTGACAAGATGCTGTACAGGAGGCTGCTAAATAAGTTAAGAGCCCATGGTGTTAACGGCAAGGTAATGACATGGATAGACAATTAGCTGACTGGTAGAGGGCAGACAGCAGGGATAAAGGGATCTTTTTCAAGATGGCAACCAATGACTGACTAGCAGAGTTCTTTTGGGGGGTAGGGTCCATGTTGAGACCATGACTAATCACAATGTACATTCATAACCTGGATGAAAAAACAGAAGTCATTGTTAAATTTGCAGATGACACAAAAATAGGTAATGTTGAGGAAGTGGGAAGGTCGCAGGAAGACTTAGACAGACTAGGGGAGTGGGACAAATGTGCCAAATGAAATACCGTATTGGAAAGTTTGAGGTTATGTACATTGGTAGAAAGAATAGAAACATAAACTATCCTTAAAATGGGAAAGGCTTTAGACATCTGAAGCACATGGAAGCTTATGAGTCTTAGTTCAGGATTCTCTTAAGGTTAATATGCAGGTTCAGTTGGCATCCAGGAAGGCAAATGCAATGTTAGCATTCGTTTCAAGGGGGCTAGTGTAGGGATATACAGTTGAGGCTGTTGAAGGCCCTTGTCAAATCACATTTGTAATATTGTAGACAATTTTGGGCCCCGTATTTAGGGAAAGATGTACTGGCGTAGGACGGAGTCTAGAGGAGGTTTACAAGAATGAACCCAGGGATGAAGGGTTTATCATTTGAGGAGCAGTTGGAGACTTTGGTTCTATATTCAGTAGGGTTTAGAAGGATGAGGGAGGATCTCATTGAAACTCACACAATACTGAGAGATCTGGATGGAATGGATTTGGAGAAGATGTTCCCACTAGCAGGAGAGATTAGGACTCAAGCGAAGGGACAACCCTTTAGAACTGAGCTAAAGAGGAATTCCTTCAGCTAGGGGTGGTGAATCTGTAAAAGTTATTGCTGCGGAAGGCCATGGAGGCCAAATCATTGATTGTATTTAAGATTGAGATAGATAGCTTCTTGGGGTTGAGTAACATATCAGCTATGATCAAGTGGTGGAGCAGACCTAATAGGTTAAATGGCCTCATGATGCTCTTACATCTTATGCTCTGATAGTGAGAGTACAACTGAAATGTTGCATACAGTTTTGAGGAGTGAAGTAGTTGCATAAGAAGCAGTTCACTCGATTGATCCCAGAGATGAGGAGTTTGTCTTATGAAGAGAGATTGCGTAGTTTAGGCCACTGCTCACTAGAGTTTAGAAGAATACAAAGAGATCTAATTTAGGTATCAAAGATGCTAGAGGGGATTGATGTAGTAGGTGTGGAAAAGATGTTTCTTCATGTGGACCACATAAAACAAGAGGCCATTGTTTTGTTTTAAGAGGTAGCAGATTAAAAACAAAGGAGAGGAGGAAATATTTCTCTTCATGGGTGGTGAATCTGTGAAATTCAAACCCACAAAATGCAATGGATACTGGGCCATTAAGTAAATTTAAGAAGGAGAAAGATTTTTAATTACTAATGGGTTGAAGGATTATAAAGAGCAGGCAGCAAAGCAGAGTTGAGGTCATGATGAGATCAGCCATGATTGTGTTAAATAGCGGAGCAGGTCTGAGGGGCTGAATTGCTTCCTCCTCTGGGTTCTTTTATACTTCTGTTAAGCCAGACCTGCAGAATGCAAGAAAGCAAAGAATGGGTTTCATGGCAGAGTGCTTGAGTAGGTGTAGTTCATCTGATGGTCACAACGGAGGAAGCATTCCAGACCTGAAACACATTATATCTCTCTTTCAAATCTGCTGGGAAACAAGTCAACTGTAGTCCCATTTTCACAAAACAAAAAACTACAGAGGCTGGGAATCTGAAACAAAGACAGAAATTACTGGAGCAACGCAGCAGGTCTGGCAGAGAAATCAAAGTTAATGTTTCAAGTCCAATGATCCTTCTTCAGAACTGTTTATGGCTGGGAAGAGGTGGTAGATATGGCGAAGACTGGGGAAGAGAGTGAGCAGAGATGGAGCCTGGAGACAGGATGACAGTTGGCCAGATGGAAAGTTGCTAACATAGACCATAAGTAGATGAAAATGGTTGGCTGTGCTGAAGGCAGCCTGAATTAGACAGGGTGTAGGGGTGGGTAAAGGACATGGAAGAAGGTGTTCATGATCTAAAATTATTGAACTTAATATAAAATCCTGAAGGCTGTAGAATACCCAAGTGGAGATTAAAGATGCAGTTTTTTTCTAGCTTGCACTGAAGCTTATTGGAGCATTGCAGCAGGCAGTGGAGGTAAAAGAGCAATCTACAGGGTGAAGGATGATAACCTTGGAGGCAGTTGCAGGGAGGGGTTAGATCTCCAGATACAGGGAGATTAATCACCATTGTAGAAACATTAGGTAAAAGCAAGGGCTGCAGATGCTGGAAACCAGATTCTAGATTAGAGTGGTGCTGGAAAAGCACAGTAGTTCAGGCAGCATCTGAGGAGCAGGAAAATCGACATTTCGGGCAAAAGCCCCTCATCAGGAAGAGAGACTATTATCTATTGTAGAAACATTAATCTGGTGCTCCATGACAGGGTCTGGGCAGATAGGAGGAGGTCTCTGAGAGCTGGCACTCCACCTCTGCAATGGAAAGGTCAGTATGCTAGACAACAACAACACCACGCTTATTGGCAGGCTTGCTGTCAAAATGAGGGTAGGATCTGCGAGCACAGAGTGCAATCCGTTCAGAGGGAAATAGGTTTGAATGAGCAAGGAACAGGGTCAGAGAAACTAGTGCGACCAGTGTCACGTTGATAATTCTCAATGAACAGGTTGAGTTTAGGTAAGAGGGCAGTAGAAGGGGTCTTAGATAGAGGGACAGTATTAGAGGCAGGTGAAGGGATCTGCGGGACAGAGAGTGGACTCCTGCCCAAAGAAATGGGCACAAAGGCGAAGGTGACCGAAGAAGGTCAAATCATGTTCAACATTCATTGAAATGCAAGCATTGACAAATAAAAATAAGGAACACATGCTAAACAACTCCGAGGTACCCATACTTCTCTAGAACCTTTCTCTCCACCCCTTCCCTTTGTCCCCATCCCTGGTCCTAGCCCTAGCTCTTATTGTGTATTTACAATCCCTTCTGACCTTCTGCTCTCTGCTGAACATTCTTTAATTGGCAAAAGGATTTAGTTTTATCCCTCTGTGCCCCACCTTAATGTATTTCAGGCATGACTTGACATCGAACAAAGAACATTCCAGCACAGTACAGGCCCTTCGGACCTTGATGTTGCACCAACCAGTGGAACCAATCTGTTCCATTTTCATCCATATGTTTAAATGCCCTTAACGTTGGTGAGCCTACTATAATTGCAGGCAGGCTATTTCACACCCCTAATACTCTGAGTAAAGAAACTACCTCTGACTTCTGTCCTAAATCTATCACCCCTCAATTTAAAGCTATATCCCCTAGTGCTAGTCATGATCATCCAAGGTAAAAGACTCCCACTGCCCACCCTATCTAACCCCTCTGATTATCTTGTATGTCACAATTAAGGCATCTCTCAACATTCTTATCTCAAATGAAAACAGTCTCAAGTCCCTCAGCTTTTCCTCAGAAGACCTTCCCTCCATACCAGGCACATCCTAATAAATTGCCTCTGGATCCTTTCCAAAGCTTTCACATCTTTCCTATAATTCAGTGACCAGAACTGTACGCAATACTCCAAATGTGGCCGCACCAGAGTTCTTTACAGATGCAACATGACCTCATGGCTATGAAACTCAATCCCTCTACCAATAAAAGCTAACACACTGTACACCGTCTTGACAACTCTATCAACCTAAGTGGCAAGTTTCAGGGATTTATATACATGGACACTGAGATCTCTCTACTCATCTACACTACCATAGCCCAGTACTCTGCATTCCTATTGCTCCTTCCAAAGTGAATCACCTCACACTTTTTAACATTAAACTCCATTTGCCACCTCTCAGCCCAGCTCTGCAACTTATCTATGTCCCTCTCTAACCTGTAACATCCTTTAGCACTGTCCACAACTCCACCGGCCTTAGTGTCATCCACAAATTTACTAACCCATCCTTCTACGCAATCCTCCAGGTCATTTACAAAAATGACGAACAGCAGTGGACCCAAACAGATCCTTGCGGTACTCCACTAGTAATTGAACTCAAGGATGAACATTTCCCATCAACCACTGTCCTTCTGTCTTCTTACAGCTAATCAATTTCTGTTCCAAATGGCTAAATCACCCTCAATCCCATGCCTCTGTATTTTGTGCAATAGCCTACCATGGGGAACTTTATCAAATGCCTTACTGAAATTCATATACACCACATCAACCACGTTATCCTCAATCATCTGTTTGGTCACTTTATCAAAGAACTCAATAACGTTTGGGAGGTACGACCTACCCATTACAAAACCATGTTGACTATTGCTAATCAACTTGTTCCTTTTTAGATGATTACAAATCCTATCTTTTACAACCTTTTCCAACACTTTACTCACAACTGAAGTAAGGCTCATTGGGCTATAATTACCAGGGTTGTCTCTACTTCCCTTCTTGAACAAGGAGACAACATTTAGTATCTCCAGTCTTCTGGCACTATTCCTGTAGACAATGATGACATGAAGATCAAAGCCAAAGACTTTGCAATCTCCTCTATGACTTCTGGAAGAATTCTAGGATAAATTCCTCCAGCCCAGGGGACTTATTTATTTTCACGCATTCCAGCATTGCTAACACCTCCTCCTTGTGAACTACAATCAGTCTAGTAGTCTGAATCTCAGTATTCTCAACAACATTGTTTTTTCCAGTGTGAATACTGAAGAACAATATTCATTTAGTGCTTCTCCTATCTCCTCAGTCTCCATGCACAACGTCCCACTACTGTCCTTGACTGGCCCTAATCTTTCTCTAGTTATTCTTTTTTTTCTGATATACGAATTGAAAGTTTTGGGGGTTTTCTTAATGCCGAAAACTTTTCATGTCCCCTCCTGGCTCTTCTTAGTTCTCTCTTTAGGTCTTTTCTGGCTAACTTGTAACTCTCAAGCACCCTAACTAAGCCTTCACATCTCATCTTTTCATAAGTCGTCGTCTTCCTCTTCACAAGAGATTTCTACATCTTTAGTAAACCACAACTGCCTCACTCGACCACTTCCTCCCTGTCTGACAGGTACATGCTTATCACGGGCCCTCAGTGGCTGTTCCCTGAATAAGTTCCACACTTTAATTGTGCCCATCCCTTGCAGTTTCTTTCCCCATCCTATGCATCCTAAATCATGCCTAATTGCATCATAATTTCCTTTCCCCCATATATAACTCTTGCCCTGCAGTATATACCTATCCCTTTGCATCGCTAAAATAAACATTACTGACATTGGATTCTTCTTCTGTTAACTCCTATTTTCTTCCCAAAAATCCACAAACAGGACTACCCAGACAGATCTATTGTCTCTGTAAGCTCCTGCATCATGAAACTTATCTCTTCCTGCCTCAACTCGGTTTTTCTGTTCTCTTGCCCAGTCTCTTCCCACTTATTTCCACAATTCTTCTAATGCTTTCCATCACTTTCAGAATTTCCAGGTTGCGTGCTCCAGCTGCCTCCACTTTACTGTGGGATGTTCAATCCCTTTCCCCATGAGCATGGTCTTAGCGTTCTCTGCTTCTTCCTGAACCCGTCCACCTCAACCACCAACCATCTTTGCCTGGATGAGCTCGTCCTCACTTTGAACAACTTCACCTTTAACTCTTCTCACTTTCTTTTGGTCAAAGGGCAGCCACATGGGCTCCAGCTTTCCTGCCCCTTTGTGGGATACATGGATTATTCCATATCCCGTTGTACTCAGCCCTCATCAACAATTTTTTCTCTGGTACATCAATGGCATCATTGATTTTGTCACCCTCTCTCATTTGGAATTGGAAAGATTTATCAATTTTGCTTCCAATTTTCACTCCGCTCTCACTTTTATCTGGTCCATCTTTGACTCCTCTCTTCCCTTCCCTGATACCTCCATGTTGTTTTCTGAGGACAGACTGGCCATCAATATCCACTACAAACCCACTGGCTCACACAGTTAGCTGCACTCTACATCTTCACACCCTGCTTCCTTCACACTCTATTCCATTCTCCCAGTTCTTCCGTCTCTGTCGCATCTGTGGTGATGTCAAGTTTTGTAGGGTCCTCAGAAATGTCCACCTTTTTCTTCAACCAAGGAGTCCTCACCACCGTCTTTAAAAGGGCCCTGAGCCCTGTCTAACCAATCTCCCACATTTCTGCCTTCACCCCTTTGCTTCTCTCACATAACAGTGATAGGATCCCCAGTCCTCAATTGCCATCCACCAGCATCAACTTTCAAAGAATTATGAGCTACCATTTCCACTATATCCAATAGGATGCCACCAGCAGACACACATTCTGCTGCCCTCCCTTGTCAGCATATTGCAGGGACCGTTCCTTTCAGGATACCTTGGTCCATTCCTCCTTCACTCCCAACACCTCCCCACATTCTCAGCATTTTCCATGCAAGCTTACTTCCTCCCTCCTCAATATCCAAGGCTCCAGACTCACCTTCCAAATGAAACCACGATTTACCTGTTCTTGACTCAATCTAGTCCACTGTGTTTGCTGTTCACAATGTGGATGCCCCACATTGGAAAGAAGAAATGTAGACTAGGTGATCGCTTTGCAGAACACTTGCATTCTGTCCATTAAAAAGACCCTGAGCTTATGGTTGCGTGCCACTTCAACACATCACTATGTTCCCTGGCCAACATCTCTGTCTCTGCTACTGCAATTTTCCAGCAAAGCTCAGTGCAAGTTGGAAGAGCAACACCTCATTTTCCACTTAAGAATCTTGCAACCTTCTGGACTCAATACCAATTTCAATAATTTTACAACCTGAATACCTTCTTCCTCATCTATTACCCTTACTTTGGCCCTGGATGACAAGGGCTGTTTTCATCACAGCCAATCGATTTTCATCAACTGCTCGTCCCCATTACCAGCTTTCCCCTTCCCTGGCATACTATCTTACATCTCTTCGTCTACCCAACTGTCAATCTCTCTCTGCCTCTTCCTCTCTCTCTCTTTCTCTCTCCCCTTCACTCTTTCTATCTTTCCCTCTCGCTCCCTTTCTTTCTCCCCCTCTCTATCTCTCCCACTCTGCCTCATTCTCTTTGCTCTATCTCCAATATCTTCTCACCCCTTCCCCTCCTCACCTCTTGTCTTATGCATACATACTACCTTTAACAAGCCATTACCAGTTCTGAAGAAAGATCAATTGACTTTAAACGTTAACTCTGCTTTCTCTCCACAGGTGCTGCCAGGCAAGCTGCTGTTTCTCCACCAATTTCTGTGTTTTTATATGCAGTCTCATTTTAATTAGGAAGAAAAACTTGGTGCAGCACAATTTGCTATCTAGGTGAGTAGGAGGAATAATTGCTGCATAATTTGTCTTCTGACGAGTGTCTTAGATTAGATTACTTACTGTATGGAAACAGGCCCTTCGGCTCAACAAGTCCGCCGAAGCGCAACCCACCCATACCCCTACATTTACCCCTTTATCTAACACTACGGGCAATTAGGCATGGCCAATTCACCTGACCTGCACATCTTTGGACTGTGGGAGGAAACCGGAGCACCCGGAGGAAACCCACACCCACACAGTCAGTCGCCTGAGTCGGGAATTGAACCCGGGTCTCTGGCGCTGTGAGGCAGCAGTGCTAACCACTGTGCCGCCCACGAAATAATTTTCTCTTATTCTGAGAAAATTGAAAAAGTATTCCCCTTCAGTATGGGTATTTTGTGAAGCTTTAAAATTTTGGGATTTAAAATAGAATTCCTTACACTGTTTGCCGTTTGGTCAGTGCCTATTCGCTGGTCTCCCCTCAGATTAGAGCTGGTAGTTCTGCCACTCCATTTTCTACTTTAAATGCCCTGAATGTCTCAAAGCAGGCTGTAACTTAAAAGAAATTCTAGCCTACACAGTCACTATGGTGCTGTCTGTGGAAATAATTCATGAATAACCACTGGGTGGCACTAAATGGTTGTGTATTGTAATTAAATGCTGCAGTTCCTTTGTAGACTTTGCTTTAGAATCACAGGCTTCTACAACAGCACAATTCATCAGCACTGAATTCTACTGCTAACAACACTTCAACATGAAAAAAAACCCTGTTTTGACATGTGCGATTCAATTCTAAAATAATTGCCAGTGAAATAGGTGTAAAATTGGAATATCACAAACCTGTCTTCTTACACATTATTAACCCAAAGGACATTTGGAGCATGTTTTGTTTTTCTTATTTTGAATTAACTTTGAAACAAGTAAGTGTTTATCCTGAGAGTATTTTATTTTAACCCATTGTAATTTATTTAATGGAGTTAATTTATTAGGTAGACTTCAAGAAGGCATAGTCCCTGAAGAAAAAATTTGCAGAAAATGGGGGAGGGGAGTTCCTCTCTCAAAAAGCCAACACAGACTCGATGGATGGAATGGCCTCCATCTATGCTCTGGCAACTCTGTCATTTTATATTGTACTGACTTCCAGTTTTACTTTTAGCAATGAATTCAAAATTGCCTTTCTGCCTTCATTCTCAAAATACCTCAGATTCTGATTCTGTATGGAATGGAGAGCATATTCTATTTATAGAGTTATAGAGTCATACAGCATGGAAACAAATCCTTCAGTCAATTCTTTCTTAAATCCCATAATATTCAAATGGTTACAATCCAAATATATCAGATATGTAAGCTATCTTTCCAACCAATTTAGTTCTTGTGTCTCTCTGTTTTTGTTGAGATGTGATAAATATTTTAATACTTCACTCTGTCTTGCAAGGAAGTCCACTACTATGTAATTCTCATCATGAAATTTGTATCTTTCATAAAGCAATATGAAGTTATCTTGACAAAGTATCTATTTTGTTAATTCCAAATGCAGAACATCCAAACTGACCCTCATTTGTTGGCTTCCTGTATCAAATTGTTGAAGTAAAGAACAGCCAGAAACCATAAGGAAGAGGCATTTTATTTGATCATCTAAAAACAGTAAACGACATTTCTCCCAGGACGCTAGTATCTGAGCTAGAGGGGGTTGCAGCAAGCGGTTATGCAGATATTTCCTCTAAGCCCTTGAAACTCTCTTCCTCGGAGGTCTTGGTTAGTTCAGATGGAACAGCCTATTTCTCCAAAATGGTGGTGGATATCCTTCCA
The DNA here is from genome assembly GCF_020745735.1 of Hemiscyllium ocellatum. Taxonomy (NCBI): domain Eukaryota; kingdom Metazoa; phylum Chordata; class Chondrichthyes; order Orectolobiformes; family Hemiscylliidae; genus Hemiscyllium; species Hemiscyllium ocellatum. The sequence goes on from NC_083405.1 coordinate 75,392,190, forward strand.
ATAGTCGGAAGATAAAAGGAAGAGAAGATGTTGTGCCCAGTGGTTATAAGTAGTGTGCAGTGAAATGAGATAGGCAGCAGGGTTACTGTGGCAGTTGCAGTGGAATGAAGAGTGGTACTTACTCAGTTGGTGGGATATGTATGCAGGACCAATCTCAGTCTTCTCCTGCAAGACCCAGGATTATCTACTCATAAGGTTGAGGAGTCAAATGTTGGACATTCTTCTGCATATCTGAGGTTTTTTTATGCTATTGTAGATTGTCTTCTCATGGAATGACGGAAAGAGGGGAATTGGTGAGGTGAAAGTGGGTGGCATGGCTTTAAGTGCTGGCACAAGTATTCCAAAAGTGGTGAGGTGTCCAAGGTAACTGAGGAGGCAGTGCAGAGGGCACGCTGGGTTAGTGGTGTGAGAGGTTAGGAGTCAACAATGGAATGTGAGGGAAGATTTGCTTTCAATAGTGTGGTTGAGCATGAGCCTTGGTAGGAGGTGAGTACAGTGCAGAGATAGAATGGAGCTTGAGGTATTTGAGAAAAGAGTGTGGCACTTAACCTGGTGCAGTGGAGAAGGTCATTGACCACTGCTGACCATTCCTCCAGATAATTGAGATGTTCCTGACCCAGGTGGTAACCTTAGAGCAGTCTGCCATGGAGTGGTATTGTGGCTTTCTCTGCTGGTTTGCCAGGAAGAGGATATCCCAACTTTTCACCACCTTGACCAGGACTTCCAGGTCCCTGTCAAAGATGGGGGGCCATTGAAGAATTGCATTCCCATCATTCGTTTTCCAACTTGTTCAGATTCCAACCTTGACTAAGCAAGGCAGCTTCAGAATGTACGTGCTGCTCTGAGGGCACAGCAGCCAAAGACACTGGGCTTTTGGTGAAAATCCTGTGATTGATGATTATTCTAGGAACATTGCATGGGAAGATGGGGTAGAATTGAATGCGAGGAATGAGATAGGGATGAGATACATAGTTAATGAGGTGTGCGTGGTAGGTTATGGCAAGACATCTCACTTGGCTTCTGAAAACCTTGTTGCTTTCCTGTTAAGATCTAGCTTCAACCAAGCTTTTGGTCATCCACCAGATCAATGTTTGATTTAGAATCCTTGTGAAGTGCCTTGTGGTGCTTTTTGATGTTAAAGGCACTAAAATACAACTTGTGATTCTGGAAATTTTTCCCAAAAACATCTTTACCTATGTTTTATATTTTATTGAGGAAATGGAACCGTAAGTTTTCAGAAATAAATCATAAGAGTGCTTCCTAATACTCCCATATCATTATTACTGGAGGGAGGAAGAGAAAAATAGACAAAAGTTAACACAACATAAAAATATTGTTATCAACCGGACCAAACTGCCTCAAAACATTCAGAAGATAGCCTAAACACTGACATTTTCTTATTTTAAAGGTAAGTGTAAGGTGTTGCATTCCAGATGTAATTCGATTAGTCAAACTGGAGTTAAAGCAAAAACACACTTTATTCATCCACGATAGTTAAAATACAATAAATGAAAGAAGGAATTGGAATAACAACTCTACTGAAAAACCTAACAGAATTATTGATGCAGTAACTATTACTAATTAACCATTTCAATATCGTAACATCCCATAAAGACATCTTGATAAAAGGCAAATTCAGAAAACAGATTGTCTCACGTGCAACGGCCTGAAGCCTGGAGAGAAAAAAAATCAAGAGAACACTGACAGAGAGTCACAGGTGGGAGAGATGGATTATAGCTTCCAATCCTGCTGAACCCCCAGAACAATTACTGAAAGCTAAATCTAAAAATCCTGATACTGTGAGAGCTTGACCACACCCATTCAGGCTGCTTATAATTTTCCAACTTAAAAAAACCCAAGGCCTCACATGCTGTTTACTCTAGAGGCTCTGGTAGACTCCTCGCTATCTGTCTTAAAACCGCTCTTTTTTTAAAAAAAGAAGATAAAATACACCTCTTAAAGCTACAGTATCATCACAATATTGTACATATTTTGCAAGCAATGAATTAGTTGAACATGGATATATATAACAATTCTGCTGGTCTTCCACCATCAAACCTCACACTTATGTGGTAAAGTCACCAGAGTCCTCGAGGATCATAGGGCTGTTCTCTCATTAAACAGACAACTGGTGGTGGTTAAACCTGCAGGTCACCATGCCTCATGCAAGGGGTAATGTTGAGAAGGAGAATCCTTCAAAGTAACCTCAGTTAGTGTGGGAATTGAACCTGCGTTGTTGGCATCATTCAGCATCATAAACCTCACTTATGTAATTAGAAGCTGAAAGTAATCCTGTGACAGTAATGGTTTTAGGTTGCAGCTCAAGGTCTCAAGAGCTCTAGTCAATGATGAAAGCTACAGTTGAGTTTGGACCTCAGCCAAGAAGAACTCTACTGATGAAACTGAAGCTACCTTGTTCTAGGACGTAAGGTGAATTTTATAGACTCAATTGCAGATGCCGTAAACACTACAAGCTGCTTGGCACACTTACAAACAATTTCATGAAATGCTGATGCTGAATTACAAAGTTACAGTTGTTGGCAAGACCAAATCTCTGCGCTCAGCATGTTAAGTTGCTTCTCTGTCAAACAAGCTGTGGCTTTTTCTAATTTGGAATTGATTCTTTTTGTTCATGTTTTGCAGCCAACGAATGTTCTTTACAATAATTCAGCAAACTGATTTCTCCCCAGTTCTTATCCAGACAGGAGCTGTGCTTTAGCTCCATTTCTTGATGGTACACTTCCAGGTTGACAGCAATCATCACCAACTGCAGCTTGGTAACTGAGCCGAGTCCTTTCATAGAAAATCTGGACAATCCTCAGCCACTTGATGACAGACCAGGGAAGAGGTGGCCACATGACGAGCTAGTTGAATGGTGACTGTGGTCATCCAGAACAAATCATCACCCACATACAGAACTTGTGCCCTGACAAATCCACTCCTTGTGGCATTTCCACCTTTCGCAGTGTGACAGCAGAAGCCATTGATTGTTAACCTTAGCATCTGAAATAACTGCACAGAGGCTGGTATCCCGTCACCCAAGTCAGCCTTTATTTACTTGTGGACTGTACACTGGCTGTGGCCAGCCAGCTCAGAGTTATTCACCTGAATGGAGGAGATTCTAATGTCCTGATTATATTGGTCAGCCAGAGGTCTCCTGATTAACAGCCCCAATTAATGACCTCGTAGTCAATGAGGTCAACCTGGTACCAATCACCACAACGTCAAACTATAAATGCTCCCCATCCATACTAACAAAAATAAATGAATACATGTTTGTTGATTTGAAATATTCTAACTGAAGGTGACTTCCTGACAGTCCAATCCCATTCTGAAATGAATGGTAATAGGAAAGATCAAGTACCTGCGGCAGGAAAGGCCCAAGGGACTGTATTTCAGGGATCAATTTTACATTACATTAAAGCACATAAGAAGCATCTTTGTATTTTATAATACTTCAAGGGACATACATGTTGCAATCCCTGTGATTCTACAATTTCCATTTAATGCTGTTATCCATTTAAAGTCTAATAAAACTGATTAATTGTTCACAACTCTCTTACAATGATTAGTCTTCTGATATCAAAGTTGGAAAATCGTATGTCAGGGTACGTTACTGGGAGTTCTTTGCAGAGTTTCTGGGCTTTCTACATTCACTGAGAATTTGGGTTGGTCAAAGCATACTCCAGATCAGAAGGAGAGCAACTTGATTACAGAAGTCTTTGAGCTGAATCTTTCTGACCCTCAAATAATATGGGACTTGGTGAGAAATTCGGGAGAATTGAATGAGATATCCAGTGAGGGCTTCCTAACATCAAGATCAAAATGTCCAGTTTCCAACCATATACTGGAAGGTGAGATTAGTCTTGCTAATGAGAGGCCTACTTGGATGGATTATCACTCATCATTACCCTCACTACTACCTAATCCTGCCTCATATATATGCAGTTTCACATTCTACCACCAAGCTCCCCATCACTGAACAGAAACCAATATTTAAAATTCCCAATGTGGAAGTCTGAGCAGTTAACTGGCAACTAAAACTTGCCACGTGCTCCTCTGGTCTGCCCATCACCAGCAGTGGTCACACAAACTCCACGTCCACGGAAATTGGTACTCAACATGTACCAGCCTCACACCATCATTATAGCACATATTCAATCCACTTACCGTATATACTCATACAAAAGTCGATCTCATGTAAATGTCGACCCCTTATTTTTGACCAAAAAATCTTGTATTTTCCATATATCTCACGTAAAAGTTGATGCTACTTGATCACATTATAAATCTCTTACAAAGGAAACTGCATGTTCCCATTAACCCACTTAAACTCATTCATTCATTCATACTGGTAACTCTACTCATCGCTCTTTGTTTTTACTATATTGCATCTCCATTCATTCATTTATTACTGTACTTAGCCCATTGGTTTGCTACAGCACATTTTCATTAATTTTTCTTTAATTCTCTTTTTTGCAGCAGAGAGCGGCGGGAGCTGGGTGGAAGTGAAGTCGGAGCACGGAACTGGTTGGGAAGGTAAGTGATTGTTATTGGAGTGGGTGAAGTGATTATGCCACAGTTGAAGAGGGTGAAGACATGACTGCCCAGCTGGTTCAGTGTGCTACGTGCATGATGTGGGAGGTCAATGACTGTGGTGTATCGGGCTCGTATATGTATGGAAAGTGTGTGCACGTTCAGCTACTGACAGAGAGCATATTGCAGCACTGATGAAAGAACTCAAGGACCTTAGGCTCATCTGAGAGAATGAGATCTTTCTGGACAAGACCTTCAGTGAGGTTATTACACTGACCATACCAGAAGAGAGCAGATGATGAGGAAGGCAGAGAGGAAACAGGTGCAAGAGACCCTGGGGGAAGTACTTGACAGGGACAAGTTGAATCTTTTGGAAACAGAAGAGACAGATGACACTGCCAGTCCGTGAGGCGGTCAGGTCTGTCAATCAAATGTTGGACTGGAGGCAGAGTCGAGGAGTCAGACATCGCACAGAGCCGTGGTAATAGGGGACTCCATAGTGAGAGGAACTGAACGGGGTTTCTGTGGCAACAGGTGGGATTTGAGGATGGTGTGTTGCCTTCCTGGTGCCAGGATTAAGGACATCACAGACAGAGTGCAGGAAATCCTCAAGGGCGAAGGTGAAGAGCCAGAGGTGGTGGTACGTGTCGGCACAAACGATGTCGGGAAGAAGAGGAGGAACATACTACAGCGGGACTTCTGAGAACTAGGAAGAAGGCTGAAAAGCAGGACGTCCAGAGTGGTTATCTCCAGTTTGCTTCCAGTTTCTCGGGCTGGAGAGGCCAGGAACAGGGAGATAACGGACTTGAACGTGTGGCTGGGGAACTGGTGCAGGAAGCAAGGATTTAAATTCTTACATCACTGGGGTATGTTTTGTGGTAAGCATAAATTATACAAAAGAGACGGTTTGCACCTTAATAGGTTGGGGACCAGCATTCCGGCAGGCAGGTTTGCTACTGCAACACCGCTACATTTAAACTAAATAGCGTGGGGGAGGGGACAACCTGGAAGTTTAAGAAGGAAGTTGAAGGGAAAGTTAGAACAAGGGAAGTCCAGAAAGACAATGGTATCAATGAAGCAGAAAACTCAAAAAGGGATTATGCCGTAAGGTTGAGTGAAATAGGGGTTGTTGGGAAGGGTGAGGGCAGTAACAAATTAAAAATACTACAAATGAATGCACGAAGCATTAGAAATAAGATGGATGAGCTTGAGGCTCTTTTGGAAATTCGCAGCTACGATATTGTGGGGATAATTGAGACATGGCTTCAAGTGGACAGGGCCTGGGAAATGAATATTCAAGGCTATACGTGCTATCATGAGGACAGGCTAATGGGCAGAGGGGGTGGGGTGGCCCTGTTGGTAAAGGATGATATTCAGTCCCTTGCGCGGGGGGACCTAGAATCAGGGGATGTAGAGTCAGTATGGATAGAGCTGAGAAATTGTAAGGGTAAAAAGACCCTCTTGGGAGTTATAGACAGGCCCCTAAACAGTAGTCTGGATGTCGGATGTAAGTTAAATCAGGAGCTGAAATTGGCCTGTCGCAAAGATGTTACTACAGTTGTTATGGGGGATTTCAACATGCAGATAGACTGGGAGAATCAGGATGGTATTGGACCTCAAGAAAGAGACTTTGTGGAGTGCCTCCGAGATGGATTCTTACAACAGCTGGTGCTGGAGTCTATCAGGGAGAAGGCAATTCTGGATCTGGTATTGTGCAACGAACCAGAATTGATCAGGGACCTCGAAGTGAAGGAGCCATTAGGAGGTAGTGACTATAATACAATAAGCTTCGATCTGCAGTTTGAAAGGAGAGAGTACAATCGGTAGTGACAATATTTCAGTTGAATATAGGGAACTATGGAGCTATGAGGGAGGAGCTGGCCAAAGTTCAATGGTGCAATACCTTAGCAGGGATGACAGTGGAGGAACAATGGCGGATATTTCTGGGTATAATGCAGAAGATCAGGATCAGTTCATTCCAAACAGGAAGAAAGATCCTATGAGGAGGCATGGGTGGCCATGGCTGACGAGGGAAGTTAAGAAACATATAAAGTCAAAAGAGAAAAAGTATAACATAGCAAAGATGAGTGGGAAAACGGAGGACTGGGAAGCTTTTAAAGAACAGTAGAGGATTACTAAGAAGGAAATATGCAGAGAAAAAATGAGGTATGAAGGTAAACTGGCCAAAAATATAAAGGAGGATAGTAAAAGCTTTTTTAGGTATGTGAAAGGCAAAAAAATGGTTAAGACTAAAATTGGGCCTTTGAAGACAAAAACAGGGGAATATATTATGGGGAATAAAGAAATGGCAGAAGAGTTGAATTGGTACTTCAGATCTGTGTTCACTGGGGAAGACACAAGCAATCTCCCAGAGGTAACAGTAGCTGAAGGACCTGAACTAAAGGGAATTTATATTTGCCAGAAATTGGTGTTGGAGAGACTGTTAGGTCTGAAGGCTAATAAGTCCCCGGGGCCTGATGGTCTACATTCCAGGGTACTAAAGGAGGTGGCTCTAGCAATCGTGTATGCATTGGTGATTATTTTCCAGAGTTCGATAGATTCAGGATCAGTTCCTGTGGATTGGAGGCTGGCTAATGTTATACCACTTTTTAAGAAAGGAGCGAGAGAGAATGCAGGAAATTATAGACCAGTTAGTCTGACCTCAGTGCTGGACGATGCTGGAGTTGATTATAAAGGATGAAATTATGACACATCTGGATAGTAGTAACAGGATAGGTCAGAGTCAGAATGGATTTATGAAGGGGAAATCATGCTTGACTAATCTTCTGGAATTTTTTGAGGATGTAACTCTGAAGATGGAATAGGGAGATCCAGTGGATGTAGTGTACCTGGACTTTCAGAAAGCCTTTGATAAAGTCCCACATAGGAGGTTAGTGAGCAAAATTAGGGCGCATGGTATTGGGGGCAAAGTATTGACTTGGATTGGAAATTGATTGGTTGACAGGAAACAAAGAGTAATGATAAACAGCTCCCTTTTGGTATGGCAGACGGTGACCAGTGGAGTACCGGGATCAGTGCTAGAACTGCAGCTTTTTCCAATATATATTAATGATATAGAAGATGGTATTAATAGTAATATTAGCAAATTTCCTGATGATACAAAGCTGGGTGGCAGGGTGAAATGTGAAGAGGATGTTAGGAGATTACAGGGTGACCTGGACAGGTTAGGTGAGTGGACAGATGCATGGCAGATGCAGGTTAACGTGGATAAATGTGTGGTTATCCACTTTGGTGGCAAGAACAGGAAGGCAGTTTACTACCTAAATGGAGTCAAGTTAGGTTCATGGGCAGTACAAAGAGACCTGGGTGTTCTTGCACACCAATCAATGAAGGCCAGCATGCAGGTACAGCAGGTAGTGAAGAAAGCTAATAGCATGTTGGCTTTCATAACAAGAGGGATTGAGTATATAAGCAAAGAGGTTCTTCTGCAGCTGTACAAGGCCCTGGTGAGACCACACCTGTGCAGTTCTGGTCTCCAAATTTGAGGAAAGACATTCTGGCTATTGAGGGCATGCAGCGTAGGTTCACGAGGTCAATTCCTGGAATGGCAGGACTATCTTATGTTGAAAGATTGGAGCGACTGGGCTTGTAAATCCTTGAGTTTAGAAGACTGAGAGGGGATCTGATTGAGACATATAAGATTATTAAAGGATTGGACACTCTGGAGGCAGGAAATATATTTCCATTGATGGATGAGTCCCAAACCAGAGGACACAGCTTAAAAATAAGGGGTAGGCCATTTCGGTCAGAGATGAGGAGAAACGTCTTCACCCAGAAAGTGGTGGGTGTGTGGAATGCTCTGCCCCAGAGGGCAGTGGAGGCCCAGTCTCTGGATTCGTTTGAGAAAGAGTTGGATAGAGCTCTCAAGGATAGTGGAGTCAAGGGTTATGGGGATAAGGCAGGAACAAGATACTGATTGAGGATGATCAGCCATGATCATAATGAATGGTGGTGCAGGCTCGAAGGGCAGAATGGCCTACTCCTGTACCTATTGTCTAATGTCTATTATCTATTGTCTATTCATTCATTCAGAGCAGTACTAAGTCTATTGGTACTTATCGCACTTTGTTCATTATACATCCAAAAATTAATATTGTTAAAAAGTTAATCACTTTAATTGTGCCATTATATCTGAATAAAATTGCAATATATTAGCTACATATATCTTTAATTCTTTGACAAATCTGTTAATGTTGCTGAGGCTCATTATATACAAGAGTAAATGGGAGGGAAACAGATGAATTAGGCGGGCAAGTTCAAGACACTTACACATTCAGATTTTAATAAATGTTTCATTTTAAGTGTGCCATTATACCAAGCCACAATGATGTTGAATAGTGTAATTTTGCAAGATTTCAATCAATTTTTGACATGTTAAATTTTCGTACCAGTATGTAAAGATAAAATTTACTACCAGTAATTCATTCTTATTTCTCTTGTTTTTATCTGGTAATTACCTTTACCATAATTCACTGTGTATTGCTTCTTTATATGGGATTAGTTGAGTCATCAAATTGACTTCTGCTAATATGATTGCAAATTGCAGCATGAATTTCAGCCCCTCAAAACTAGTGCTGGTGTAATACTCATTCCTATGAATTGAACCTTTAAAAATAGTCTAAAAGATTCGACTTTTACACGAGTATATAAAGTACTTGCTTTTCAATCACCTAATGTACAAAAATGAATGCTATTTTGGCCTGAATTACTGTACTGTTTAAAGATTCCCCTTTTATACAGGCAAGTTTTGGTTTGGACTAGGCAATTCTCAATACCTGGTCAGCTCTCTGGATCAACCAACACTCAGGAGTGTTCCTGCAGACCATTACCTTGCAACATAGCTTGTACATCTACCTCTGAGTTGCCAATCTCTTCAGTTCTTGAGCACATTCTGTCAGGTCTAAAAAGTCTTCTGCATCATTTTCTGAAATGTTCTATTAAATTGAGTGTTACCATTAGTTTTATGATGTTTGCTGTCATGAAGAATCAGCAGTAGCTGTTCCATTTGAAGTTTTCTGGATCATCAGCTTTGTTTTCTATGGTTCTTTTTCTTGAAACCATTTATTTTAGCTGAGTCTGCTGGCTACTGCTGCGCACTATGCTGCAGCAGGGACCCACAGTTCTCATCCTGTTGTTTTAGGTTCCTCAAGTCTAAAGTGAATGGATTAGAGTGAATCTAGTATAGATTAGAATATCTACCTTTTTGCTCCAATAAGAAATGTCTTGTTGAGTAATCAAGATGAAGTTTATTGCGTGACTGCAATTATTTACAGATTGCATGAATATGCTCTCCATTACTCCAGAGAGTGTTAGGAGCATACACACCCCATAGCTGCCTGCAACAAGTTCCAGCTTGACTCTGACCAAGTCATCATGAAATCAGGGCGTGCTTACAACACTCAAGAAGCTAAAGAAGCAATTTCTGCACTGTAAATGTAAAATTACGTAACCAATTAATTACATTGAAACATCATTTATCATTGATGACAGCTTACAGGACACAGCCCTCAGAAATCTCAAGCTCTCTAATTAATGGTCTTGTGAGTTTGACATTTGTTTAAACAAGAAGAAAGTTTTACAAGAAGAAAATGAATCAAACAATATTGAAATTTTCATCAGGTGAGTTAAAATCAGCTGATGAATGTGTGTTAATTCATGAATTTAAAGTTTTACATTCAGGGTTAAAAAAAAGCCATGCATAGTAATTCCTGTGCAGTAAATGAACTATTCAATAAAGCCAAGTATATAATGGACTTGACTGGAACCATGAATATGTAAATATAAGATGAACAGGTACAGACACAGGACCTGTAAGAACATTGCTTCACAAAATGTATAAATTGTGTGTGGGAGAACCTGGGATGGAGACGCAATTTCCAAAACTTCAGTGCCTAGGCTGGGAGATTGCCGCAGAGTGGAAATGTCACTAAATCATTATATAGAGGCCAGGCTAATGATTTGTGAACATCGGTTCAAATCCCTAATGGTAGGTTTTAAATTCAGTTTAAAATCTGGAATATAAAGCTAGTGTTGGTGATGGTGATGGTGATGATGGCAGTTCAGTTCTTGAAAAAGAAAATATCTGCTTCACTATTATCCTTTAGGGAAGGAAGGCTGCTAGATTTTCCTGATCTGACCTATGTGTGTTCCCAGATTTACAGCAATGTGCTTAGCTCTTATCTCTCCCCGAACTGTCCACAAAGCACATGATGTAAGATTAATGAGGGATGGACAACAAACAATGTTGCCAGCAACACTCTCATCCCATGAAAGATTAAAACTAAACAGTGAAATTACCTCCTTTAGTGCTGCATGATACTATGGATAACAGGATCACAGTCAAAGCTTCCACCGCACTACACATTAATTCCAAAAGGTTGTGCTAGGCATCACACCTACTAGTTTATATTTGAAGAAAAGGCATGTCACTGCTCCATCTCAAGAGCACCAAGGGTGTCTTCATCACGTATAAATTATACTCCCCTACCCTATTTATTCTTGGTCAAGATGAGGAGACAATAGACCCATCATTTACTGGATTGCTTAACTGAAATGTATAAATTGTGAGTGGGAGAATCTGGGATAGAGACGCAATTTCCAAAACTTCAGTGCTAGGCTGGGAGATTGCAGCAGAATGGCAATGTCACTAAATCATTATATAGAAGCCAGGCTAATGATTTGTGAACAAAGCTATAATAAGGCTATAAGTTTAAATTCCATGGCAGCTAAGCAGATATGTTTTTCTTTCTATTTCAAAATGATCTAGGTCATTATCTACAATGTCACAGAGAATTGTCTGATTTTTAGTTAAAGTTCCTATTTAGTTATAATAAAAACAAAAAAACTTTCATAATACAAAAACAAGGATAGCAAGGCGGAGGAAATCTTCCTGTTTGACATTTCCATAGAAAACTTTAATATATAGTACCAAGATTATTTCCGATAGTTCGCAGAGAACTCATCACATCCACTCTGTCCACCACCAATGGTCAGTAGCAGCAGTGTGCACTGAAAACATTCAAGCGAGATCCTTAGGCAATACTTTCTAAACCCATAACCACAACCAGCTAGATATGCAAGTAAGGCAACAATGTGGGAACACCACAACCTTCGAGTTCCTCTCCAAGTCATTTACCATCCTGACTTGGAAATATCTTGCCATTCCCTCTGTGTCAAAATCCTGGAATTCCCTCCCTAATGGCATTGTGAGCCTACTTACTGCACATTAGATTAGATTCCCTACAGCATGGAAACAGGCTCTTCGGCCCAACAAGTCCACACCAACTCTCCGAAGAGTAACTTACCCAGACCCATTTCCCTTTGATAAATGCACTAACACCATGGGCAATTTTGCATGGCCAATCTACCTGACCTGCACATCTTTGGACTGTGGGAGGAAACCTGAGCACCTGGAGAAAACCCCTGTAGACACAGGGAGAATGTGCAAACTCCACACAGACAGTCGCCCCAGGCTGGAATTGAACCCAGGTCCCTGGCGCTGTGAGGCTGCATTGCTAACCACTGTGCCAACCTCAAGACTGCGACAGTTCAAGAAGACAGCTTACCAACACCGTCTCCCAGTCAACTAGAGATGGCCAATAAATGCTGGCCCACACAGCAATGCTCACATCCCACAAGTGAATTTTTTAAAAAAAACTGCTCCCTACAGTGGTGTGTATAGTTCTGGTCCTCTTGGCTAAGGTCCTCTTGGGGTAACCCAGTGGCTCAGTGGTTAGCACTGCTGCCTCACAGTGCCAGGAGCCTGGGTTTGATCAAGGCTTAATTGACTATCTGTGTGAAGTTTGCACATTCTCACCATGTCTACCTGGGTTTCCTCCAGGTGCTGTGGTTTCCTCCCACAGTCCAAAGATGTGCAGGTTAGGTGGATTGACCACGGTAAAATGTGGGCCTACAGGGATACGGTGGGAAGGTGGGGTGCTCTTCGGAGTGTCAGTGCAGACTTGATGGACTGAGTGGCCTATATATGCACTATAGAGATCCTATGATTATAAGCAAAATATATGTGCCACAGAGCAAGTACAGCAGAAATTGACCAGACTGATTCCTGGTATTTTGGGACTGTCCTGTGCTGAGTGATAGGCCAATATTCTGTGGGGTTTAGAAGAATAAGATGCAATCTCATAGAAACTTAAAGTCCTTGGACAATGTAGGAGCAGAAAGATGGTTCCCCTAACTGTAGAGCCTATAACCAGGAGTTAAAGTCTGAGACTGAGATCAGGAGGGACTTCTTCACTCAGAGGCCTACTCCAGAAGGCCGTCATTGTGTAAGTTTAAGACAGAAATTGATGGATTTCTAGTTACTAGTGGCATCAAGACATATGTAGATAGTACAGAATATGGTATCGAGGTAGATGATCACTATAGTCTAAAATGGCAGAAAAGGCTCCAGCAGCTGAATAGCCTTCTCCTGCACCTTTGTTTCTATATTCCTACTCTGTACTAGCCCTCGTAAAGTTTCAATATACATTTTTAGTAATTTCTTATCTACATGTTTACTAATGTTAACAAATCAGATGAAAAAAAGAAGTAAAATCTTAAATATTTATTTTAAATTCTATGAAAATCTTGTGTCCAGACTGTAATTACAATAACTGAACCTGTTGAATTAAGTAATATCATCAATACAACATCTTACGATAGAGAGTACCATGCATATTGCAATAAATCTTATATTAATGATTATGCAAAGCAGCAGCCAACTATTAGTTTAAAAGTTTGCAAGGGATGTTGCTAAATATGACTATTATAACTGATTTATTTTGTTTATTAAACATTGTGACAGCTAACCTTCTGGTTTGGATCTCAAAATAATTTAAACTTTGTCCACATTGTCAAAATCAATATTGGTTCTAAAATCCAGCAGATTGAACACCTTTCCACTGCTTCATTCTGGACTTTTTTCTTTATTGGTTAGTCCTGTGGTATTTACTGAATTGTTTTTCAGGTTCCTGAGCTTTGGAAGCCCAGCAAATGGAAGGCAGTAATAAGGACCAGCATGTGGCAAAAATTAACCACACAGTTGATAGAGAAAGGAAAAGATGTAGGTGCAGGAAGGTCGATTGAGCAGAAAAGTAGTAAAAAAAAATGCAGTCAGTGAAATACATTTGGGGAGTGCAAATAAGGTAAAGGAATGCAAAAGAAAAGATAGGAGATTGAAAAGTCTGAAGGAACAGAGGGACCTTTGAGTTCATGTCCACAAATCCCTGAAGGTAGCAGGACAGATGATAAGATGTTAAAGAAGCCAAGCTCATTGTTTTTCTTCACAATTGAGGCATGGCATATAACAGAGTAATAATGTTGGAACAAGTTAGGCAATAGTCAGAGTACTGTGTACTGTTCTTGTCACAGTATTGTAGGAAGGATGTCATTATAATTTAGGGGATATGGAGGAAATTAATGAGAATAGTTTCAGGTATGGAGAATTGTATTCATGATGAAAAATGTGATAAGCAAGTGTTGTTTTCTTTGCAACCAATGATGCTGATGGAAGATTTAGTTGCTGTGTAAAAACATATGAAGAATTTACTTGTGGAGTGAATAAGAACCTATTTCCATAAACAGAGAGATGAATAGGCAAATGGTTTAAAATTAAAATAAGTGATAGAAGGCTGATAGGAAGTTATGGAAAACTTATCAACACTCAGAGGTTGATAAGAGTCTGCAGCTCACTGGCTGAAAGGGTGGTAAGTGCAGAAACCCTCACTGAAGTATTTTTTAAAAATTAGATAAGCACTTGATCCCTTGTAATCTACAAGGCTTTTGACTAAATGCTTGAAAGTGGTAAGTGTGTCAATCACTCTGGCTTTGAGCATGTTTAAAAAAAGTTGCGATGATGTTAAAACTTTGTGGCGTCCCCAACCTGAACATTTCCCTCACCAATTGGAAATCCCACCCAATAAATGATGGGACTATTGTCTCCTCATCTTAACCAAGAATAAATAGTAAATGTCTCATGATCTTCGCTTATGTTCCTATATGATGAACCAAAGCAGATAAATAAGATACCCGGGTTGGGTAATCCCCAATCATTTATTTCACTCAATACTAACTGGGTGCTCTCTTGATCAATCTGAGGCCCAAGATGGATTCTTTTGCACTGCTATGTTCAGTCAAGCATGCAAATAATCACCTTCAAGAGTTTTTTTTTGGTAAGATTTTGTTCCTCAATGACTAGGTCAAGCATTCCCAGGTCAACTTTAACTCTATGTCCTGGTCTGTTGCTCTCCTTAAACTGAAAACAATTAATATTGTCCCTGTTTCTTCAGTGAGAATTTTCAATTTCCCACATCTGACCCACGTAAATATTTAAGCTGAACTAGCAATTTAGTATTCATTTTTTTCCAACAATGAAGAGGCTTGTACTGTGGTCTGGTGTATTGGGTTCTGGATCATTGAAGTAGAGTGCTGCCACCAATTCTCCTTTTACTGTATCTAAGGACCGATCTAATTATCAGTGGTAAGCCGTAACAGGAAGAGGCAGTTGTCTTGCTTCACACAACAAAAAGTAGTTTAGTGCTTTGCAAATTTGCAAGGAACATTGACTAGTTATTAATTAAGACAATAAGGAATCAGAGATGATACTTCTGATCAAGGTGAAAATAATTTTATTTTTCAAGAATTCCTCTTGAGTTTTCTCAATCCAATCTTTTGATTCTCAGGGTCTACTTATTCATTTGCAATAACTCATTTATTAGGTGTTGCGGTGATGTAATAATAATATCTTCCTCTTTGGGATATGGGTATGTGAAAGGACACACAAACAGAATTGAAATAATTAAACAATATCCTGAATGGTTATCAATTCTGCGTTAAAAGTACAGTCACATGACAAAGAAAAACATTTAGTTCCTAGACCTCTCAGCAATTAAATTGGTACAATACAGCAGGCATAAATTGAGAAAAATATTTAGTTTCAAAATAATTGAGACACACTTCCACACATGAAACTCTATTACTTCAAACTTACCTTCCACAGACAGGTATGGTCACAGCTAATGCCATTCCATGACATATACACAAAACTGGAACATTTTAGCTGACAGTTCCAACCCTATCTATTATATCTCATTTGCAGATTTGAATTTAACAATTGATAGTGTTCCATACAATACAAGTATAATAGTTCCTGGACCTATGCAATTCTAAACTAGATATTTCACATTCATTTGTAAGGAATTCACTACCTTAACGACTTGAAGTTTTCTTGGATCTCATTTAGTTGAGAATTCCTTTGCTGGAAGATTTAAAATTGCAGCCTGCCTTTCACTCCATACTATCCTTCAACTTCCTTCTTCATCTTCTGCCCCTTGCAATCTCCTTCTCCCTTCTTGCCTCTGGCAGCACCAATTCCCTTCTCTTCATAATGCTGTTGCAGTCTTTTAGATTAGATTACTTACAGTGTGGAAACAGGCCCTTCGGCCCAACAAGTCCACACCGACCCGCCAAAGTGCAACCCACCCATACCCCTACATTTACCCCTAACCTAACACTACGGGCAATTTAGCATGGCCAATTCACCTGACCCGCACATCTTTGGACTGTGGGAGGAAATGGGAGCACCCAGAGGAAACCCACGCAGACACGGGGAGAACGTGCAAACTCCACACAGTCAGTCGCCTGAGTCGGGAATTGAACCTGGGTCTCAGGCGCTGTGAGGCAGCAGTGCTAACCACAGTGCCAACGTGCCGCCCATCTTTTATATTCCCATACACCTTCTGGAGTCCTTCCTACCCTCTAGAAGCCGCCTCCTCCCACTTCCAAACCTCCTGAAACCTCCTACCACTCCTACCCTATTCTGGTTGACTCTGTGTGGAACCCAGCAGATGAAATTCCTAGATCCAGCAAAAGGCTGGCCCAGGAAAAAAGACCCCACAGTCTGACAAATAGTGGATTGCAGTAATCAGTCCACTTCAGGGCCTCCCCCAATCCTGAGAGTTCTCACCGCCCCTCTCCCAAACCCATCTATTTTCCACCCGTGACTCAGATCTTTCGCTTTTCCCCAGACACAGCTCTCTCCCTACAAAATTCCTCCTGCCAGCTCCAAAACACACCAATCACAGACTGTTTCTCCCTGGGTTGTTGCTGATTGGCTCACTAGCAAACCTATCAGCATCAAATAGAGGAGAATGCAAGTCCACAACTGTAAGAGTAGCTTCCATTTTATTCATGGGAGTGTCTTTTCTCTGATTGGTCTCCCCCATGATTGAACTTTCAGTATGAACAACTCTCTTATAGTAACACACATCTGTGGATTCTTTCAGGAGTCCAGAATACACAATCAAATCTTCTTCCAGTTTCTCCTTTACTGGTTGACAGCAGTTTTCTTTTCTGCATTTTTTGAACTAGTTGAATCCTTTTTGTTGGTTGTAAAGCTATTGAGGTTTCAAAAGTCAGAAGTGTAAATCGTGAACAATGTATATATTTTCAACTTGTATTTTCTCTTTGTGTTGCATAGTTACTTGTAACAGCCTTTGATCTTATAAACTATTTGACAAGTGGAATGTAATCTCATCTGTGAAAGCCTTTGCTACCTTTTCTCAGCTGTGGTATTCAGTCTAATTGGACAATGCCACTTGCCCTGTCTCAAGTTAAAATTAATAGGATGTCAATTGACATAAACAGGCTCTGTGAAATTTAAATAAATGGGAAGATCAAATTTCCCCTTGGAATGCCTCGAGTATCGTTTCTAATGGAGTTATAGGGTTGAATCTTATTTTCATTGGCTGGGCATGTGTTGCATCAAGTTTTTTGAAGGATTTTTCTCCCTAAGGTGGAATGAGATTTCTCGCTGTATCTTGGCAAATTCACCTAATTAACTACCTACCCCAACCTTATAGTGTCCATCTCATCTGTATCCATCCCCACTTTACTGGAAAAACTCACCCAATAACAGATATCCACTGAAACACCACAATCCCTTGGCCCTTTGGCATATTTAAAAGGCCACTGCGCACCCGGACAAGGACTGACATTCCAAAGCTGTTGTGCCCAGTGGTGAACATAGTTCAAAGATTTTGGAGAAGGGAAGTTGCACCGTGATTCACTGACAGGCTCTTGCAGGTCCTGCTCAAGGGCAAGTACAAAGAAAGGGCTTCTCCTTCCCAGGGGACTAATAGAGGAGACCTCTCCACTAAACCCTGGAATGAGTTTGCCACCAGGATCAGGGCAATCTCAACAATGTAGAGGAATGGTTAGCATTACCTCAGGAAAGTCAATGACCTTCTCTGCTCTGCCAGGGTAAGTGCCACATTCTTCTTCCTGAAACATCAAACTCACTCTACCTCTGCTACTACACTCATCTCCCACCAAAATGCATGCTCCACCACTTTCACAATTACCTTCTGCATCTTCCATCATTCTCTCACATTCACTCCATCCTACCCCCGAACCTCTCTCACCCCCGAACCTTGTATAGCCTCTGTGCTCATTTACTACTTCAGAAACCATCACCATTTTTCAATCACCTGCACTAACAATCATGTTACCCATTTCAGCCCTCTCAATCCCTCTAATTTTTTAGATTAGATTTCCTACAGTGTGGTCAGTCTACACCGACCCTCCAAAGAGTAACCCACCCAGACCCATTTCCCTCTGACTGACACTATGGGCAATTTAGCATGGCCAATTCACCTGACCTGCATATTTTTGGACTGTGGGAGGAAACCGGAGGACCCAGAGGAAACCCACATAACACGGGGAGAATGTGCAAACTCCACACAGACAGTCACCCGAGGCTGGAATCAAACCTTGGGACGCTGGCACTGTGAGGCAGCAGTGCTAACCACAGTGCCACCGTGCTGCCCCTCTTCCATTCCCACAGAATATAGCCCACAGAAAATGCTCAGGTCGGTGGAGGGGCGTCCGACAGAAGACTCCACAGTTTCTACTAGGAAAGAATCCTGAAATTTGTAGAAGAGCAGACTATCATTTGGAGTAAGTACCAATTTTTATTTCACTGCAAATTTTACATTAACCCTGATGTCAGTGTTATGCATTGCACATCACCATCACCTGCTTCACCTTCTCTCTTTCATCTTGCAGGTAGCAGTGGATGTCCACAACCTTTGTGGAGTAATAACCTGCTCTGCTAATAGTCTGAGGAAGAAGATTTCAGAGACTTTAGAGAAGACATTGACAAGACTGCCTCCTGCATCTTCCATAACCTCAGATACTGACTCCTCCATGGAAAGGTCAGATTTAGAAAGTTTGAAAGCACAAGCTGACAAGCTCCTCATCATTACAATTCTGCAGTTCTTTGACGACAAAACACTCCAGTTCACTAGTACTCAGACAGCTGTAAGAGGCCAGGCACCTGATCAGCCCCAGGCAAGGAAGGACCTTGTAGAGAGTTGGCAATCAGGGAATTCATCCATATGCACAGGGCAGAACAGGAGTGATGGACAAGAATATGGGACACAATAATCTTCTTGTCCAGCTACTCAGATGGAACTACCCTCTATTTGGTCCACTATCTGGCATTTGAGATAGTTTCCATTTCCTCATTGAGAGTTTGCTTTTCAAGTAATGTCACTCAGGTATTGATTCACTTCTGGGGTAGACAGTTTGGTATCACTCTTTCAATTCCACATCTATTGGTGGCATTTCTGTTAAAGAAGATGTGATAAATATAGCAGCCTCATTCACATTACTTTCATCTCTTTTAGTTCATGTTTTTTTTAAAAATGTATCCATGAATTAAATTTCTAAGTCATCTCCCTTTTTCAGAGATTCCTTTTCTTCCTGTCTGATTTTGTGATTGAGATCTAGTTGCAACACAGTCAGGAAAAATCCAGGATGTCCTTTTTCACAAATGAACAGTGTATTTTACCTTTACTGGTTGCTCTACCACTTTTGGTGAAGCCAATATTTTTGAATCTACCAATTCATTTCCCAAAATCAAGTCAATTCCTTCTGTACAAATTTGTTTCATGACTAAGCCCTCACTACTCCATTTACCAAGTCACTCTTTAATCTAATTAATAGAGTCATAGAGATGTACAGCATGGAAACAGAACCTTTGGTCCAACCCGTCCATGCCGACCAGATATCCCAACCCAATCTAGTCCTATCTGCCAGCACCCGGCCCATATCCCTCCAAACCCTTCCTATTCATATATCCATCCAAATGCCTTTTAAATGTTGTAATTGTACCAGCCTCCACCACTTTCACTGGCAGCTCATTCCAAACTCATACCACCCTCTGTATGAAAAGGTTGCCCCTCAGGTCTCTTTTATATCTTTGCCCTCTCACCCTAAACCTAGGCCCTCTAGTTCTGGACTCCCCAACCCCAGGGAAAAGACTTTGCCTATTTATCCTATCCATGCCCCTCATAATTTTGTAAACCTCTATAAGGTCACCCCTCAGCCTCCGAAGCTCCAGGGAAAATAGCCCTAGCCTGTTCAGCCTCTCCTTACAGCTCAGATCTTCCAACCCTGGCAACATCCTTGTAAATCTTTTCAAGTTTCACAACATCTTTCCGAAAGGAAGGAAATCAGAATTGCGCACAATATTCCAACAGTGGCCTAACCAATGTCCTGTACAGCTGCAACATGACCTCCCAATTCCTGTACTCAATACTCTGACCAATAAAATAAAGCATACCAAATGCCTTCTTCACTATCCTATCTACCTGCAACTCCACTTTCCAGGAGTTATGCACTCCAAGGTCTCTTTGTTCAGCAACACTCCGTAGGACCTTACCGTTCAGTGTATAAATCCTGCTAAGATTTGCTTTCCCAAAATGCAGCACCTCGCATTTATCTGAATTAAACTCCATCTGCCACTTCTCAGCCCATTGGCCCATCTGGTCAAGATCCTGTTGTAATCTGAGGTAACCCTCTTCGCTGTCCACTACACCTCCAATTTTGGTGTCATCTGCAAACTTACTAACTGTACGTCTGATACTCGCATCCAAATCATTTATGTAAATGACAAAAAATAGAGGACCCAGCACTGATCCTTGTGGCACTCCACTGGTCACAGGCCTCCAGTCTGAAAAACAACCCTCCACCACCACTCTCTGTCTTCTACCTTTGAGCCAGTTCTGTATCCAAATGGCTAATTCTCCCTGTATTCCATGAGATCTAACCTCGCTAATCAGTCTCCCATGGGGAACCTTGTCAAACGCCTTACTGAAGTCCATATAGGTCACATCTACCACTCTGCTCTCATCAATCCTCTTTGTTATTTCTTCAAAAAACTCAATCAGGTTTGTGAGACATGATTTCCCACACACAAATCCGTATTGACTATCCCTAATCAGTCCTTGCCTTTCCAAATACTCATATAAATGAAATCAGTTGTCACCTTAAAGTCACTTGCATCTTCAACTTAATGACTAAAATTGAAAATAATTTCTTCCAAGAGCCATTGGACATTTAAGCTTAAACACACTCAGCTTTAAGTAACCTCTTCAGAGTTTAATCCCAATAGTTCTTGTCTGGCACTAACATTAACATTTACTCCAAAATCATTTTGTTTCACCAAATCGTTCCTTTTTCAGGAGCATTGGCCGATACAGAAATCTTCATACAAGGACTTCACAGAATTATTCAAACTCAAAATAAAACAAACAAAAATTCTCTCAATAACTAATCAATGGTTGTTTCCCTTAAACTTAAAAATCCCTACAAACTTCATGGCCCCATTTTTTACCACGCTGGGTCGCAAAACTATCTGAGGTAAACAAAAACCGAATTGGTGGTACACAAACTTAATTAATTCTAAAGCTAGGCCTTGAAAACTGTTCAAAAAGAAATCACTATGGCTTCTGAAGTACTTACACGTTAATTATTAACTTTGGAGACACATAAAACCTACAAGTTATTAACTCAAAAAACAAAAGCCCCAACTTACAATAAAATATGCTAAAAATATATAAAAATCACCAAGTCTAGATCACAATGCAAACTGACACACTAAGAGTCAAGACACAATTATTACAGGTGGATAAGCAACAACAAAGTCATTGAAGCACAGTTGTGGCATCATTGCGGATTTCAAGCATTGATAAGATGTATTCTTTCAGTTCCCATCTGATCCATTTCAATGCTTTGAGGAGGACACAAAGTTGGGCACACACCAATTCTCATCCTTTCGTTCATCAGTTGAGGATTAGCCCTTCCAGTATCTCTGACGGTTGTTTTTTTTTTATTTTTATATTCCTCTCCAGAAGGGAATTTGCAGAGAAGGAGGGAAGTTAATAGTTTGAAATGTTCTTTGAATTCACCACTCAGAAGGGAGAGTAGAGCAATGCTTTTTACTTCACAGACTGGATGTGTCAGCTATTTTGTCAAATTTGTAGCCATTTGTTCAGGAAAGAATCAATAAGTTGTTACTATATTTGTATACTCCTGAATATGCATAACAGGTCTGAGGTGAAAAACTAACCAAGAGTCTAACACGAGGCAAAACTGCCTTGGATACGCATCCACAGAGTTAAAGTGTCTAATATTCTTCCCCACTGCCTAAATAGGGCAGCGTTGTAGATTCAACATATAATGAGTTCTGGTAACTCATTTTTTTTAAAAACTGCACTATTTCCTTCCACAGTCTGATGATCTAAAACAATATATTTTCCTATTTTTAACTCTCCATCTTGTTCTGATGTTGAACTCTTTATTCTTGACCTCCAGCTGTGCTCCAACCAAGCTCATGTATGGCTTAAACAAAAATACACTTTTCGATGAGGTATTTTACAGTTTCTGGAGTGAACATTGTGTTCGATAATTTCTGACTGCAATCTCTGCCACCATTTTGTTTTTCTTTCCTTTGTGGGTTTCACTGTCGTGAGTGTGGTGCTGGAAAAGCACAGCAGGTCAGGCAGCATCCAAGGAGCAGGAGAATCGACATTTGAGGCATAAGCCCTTCAGTATGCTCTAGTTTCTCTCTTGTTTTTGTTCTCAGACTGAAAATTATCATCATTCTGCCATTACTGTCCTGTAGATTTGTTCATTTATTTGAATTCATTATCACTTGCTATGTCCTTGCACATCCTTTCATGAACCCTCCAGTTTTTTAAGTCCTGTTTCCTCCCTTTCACTTATTTATGATCTATTACATTTCTATTTTTTCTCAGTTCTGTATGATCATCGATCTGAAACATTCACACTGTTTCTCTCTCCACAGATTGCAGCCAGACCTGCCGAGTATTTCCAGCACATTCTGTTTTTATTACAGTAGACAGCTTTGTCTGCATTAAGTTGACAGCCTTTTACAGATCGCCAAATCACAAGGTATTTATCAACACAAGAACGTCTGCAAATTACAGTAAAATATTTCTATATATATCGAGCCAAATGTTGCAGACTTTAATAGTTTGACTCTTAACAACTGTCAAATCTGCAGGTTTTAAATAAGCATTTTTTTTTCAAGCTTATATGCAAGGGAGCAGGTTTCTCCAGCCAGACAGCCCTACTCTGCCCAAGAAAATGGGCAGCTCACTCTTTTAACACTTCAGTCCTGTTTCCTCTTACATAGCTTCGCAATTTCAACACCCGTAAGCCATCTGGCATCCTATTTCCGAGATAGCAAACAGATACAGTCTAATATTACCACATATAACCTAATATTGCCTTTCCCATTTTTTAAAATATTCATTTACAGATGGCACCATCACTGCTGAGGCCAGCAATTATTGCCCATCGGGGCAGTTAGAACAATCACATTGCTATAGGTCTAAGTCACAGCAGAATTCCTTCCCTAAAGGACATTAGAGAATCAGAAAAGTTCTCTGATCAATATTAATGGTTTCATGGTCACCATTAGATTCCTAATTCCAGATTTTTATTGAATTTAAATTTCATCATCTGCCATGTTGGTGTTTGAAACCAGGTACCCAAAGTATTAGCTGAGTCTCTGGATTAATAATCGAGAGATAATACAACCAGGTCTTTGTTTCCTCATTGTCTCCCAACAGTCTGTCCTTCTGGACCCCCAAGCAGACCTATCTGGCACAGTTGGG
Source organism: Hemiscyllium ocellatum (assembly GCF_020745735.1). Taxonomy (NCBI): domain Eukaryota; kingdom Metazoa; phylum Chordata; class Chondrichthyes; order Orectolobiformes; family Hemiscylliidae; genus Hemiscyllium; species Hemiscyllium ocellatum. Next base: position 75,415,730 of record NC_083405.1, read on the forward strand.
ACAGTTCCTAAGATCCTTTACCCACCTTTACCACCAGGATTTCTATACTAGAGTTTGTCGAAAGAGGGGCTGATTTGCAGCCACACCAAGGTACTAATGATCTAAGATAAACCTGGAATGTTTTCTCACATATATTTTCCTCTCCTTCATTCTCTGGCAGTACTTTATCTGATATGGAAGCCAAAGTATAACACCTACTTGCTATTAATACCATCTGCATTACTTGAGTTATCATTAGTGTTGTGATATGTCACATGGTCTGTATGTCAATATATCCTTAGGAGACATGCTCATGATATTATCACTGTATCATAACATGTGCCCTGAGGGGACTCTACCTTAATAGAAGCCATTAATAGGAGCATGACGTACTGATGGAAGCAATACCACAGTTTGTATTTGAATAGCTTAGGAATAGCCCCAGACATTGATGAACCTCTTAACATAATATTTGTATATATTAAGCATAGTTTCAATGCTTCAATATTATGTTACCCACATCCTAGTTTCTAATGTTATGAGGGAAAACATAAGCATTGATACATCAAGTATAGATTCCCTGCTGGAGGCAAAATACACTTCAATCAGACTCCAGCCAGTGAATGCTGCCATTCTCCCTACTTCTCACCAATTATATTGCATTCTTTTCAATTTAGCTTAGTTGCTTCCAGAGTTGTCTAATCTTTGGTTAGGTCCAACTATACCCTTCCACTTGTGATTTTCTTGGCCATCAGTAGATTCTTAATTCCACAAAGCCTCATGGTTGTTCTTGATAAATCTTTTAATGGCAGCACTGGTCCTTTACCACTATCTCATGGGTATTTTCTCTCAGACTGTCAGCCATGTTCAACATATTAGCAACTTGAGCTGAATGCACAACAGGTAAAGCTGAACATGTGTTGCTGGTTAAAGCACAGCAGGTCAGGCAGCATCCAAGGAATAGGAAATTCGACGTTTCGGGCATAAGCCCTTCATCAGAATTTGCACAACAGGTAAAGCCATGCCTGTGAGTTGGAATTCTCCTTTGATAAAGAAGCCAATGGTCTGTAAGTGGAAGGTGTATTTATTACCAAATTTCAATCCTGCATAGACAAACATTGGAAAGCACCACTGGGTAGGGGAAGTCCAAACTGCCTTGCGGGCTTCTGAGAGGACTAGCCTATACTGCTATGGTAAAATCATGATCAATGGGTTTAGTGTATTATAAGAGCAGACAGTATAATCCTATAATTTGATGTAAATTCATCCTGTGGTCATCAATAGGACATCTCTCAAACCTGGTAGTCTATATTCTCAGGAACCCCACCTGATCCAGTCACAGTGACTCATACAAATTCCAATACAAAGCAATACAAATCCTATTTGCATATTCCTATGGCATGGCCATCAGAAATTTGCTTATGTTCTCAGACTGTTAGCCAGAGACAGCACGACCTGTTCCTGCCTCTTTTCAAGTTGATCAAGAAAATTTAGTCTTTTTATAACTTGATATATGAACTGAAGGCTGTTCCAAATCAGGCGTCCCCAATATCGGATCTAACATTATCTATAAGATCCTGAGCCAACATGCCACATGCTCTTCCCTTGCACTGGGAGTCAATTACTTTGATGATGGCTGACCTCAAAGGTTTAACCTTTCCTTCATATTTTTCCCTTTGGACCTGCTTGGTCATTAGAGCATTTTCTGTGCCCTGAGCTGCAAATGGCATTTCTCTTAGGCCATTCAACTATTTTGATTGCTCACTTAATGTCACCATATGTGGTCTAACTCTACCTCGCAGTGAACCTGTATCTTTACTACCTGAGGCAATTCCCTCCTGGAGGTGCATAGCTCTACCAGTCCTTAGTTCAGTGTTAGGCTAGTCATTGAACATAGGATTGCTGTTTGTTGCATTAATATTGCAGGTAGAATATCCACCCCACCTCTCTCTGTGTATTCTATGGCCTTTGCTATGGCAGATATTAGCATTTGGATCATTTGTTCTACCATGCCTGAACTAGTATGGTATATTGACCCTTTGCTTTATTCCTAGAAACTGGCATAATTTCTTTATTATTTTCTTTTGAAATGAGTGCCTTTGTCTGAGTCAGTTTGGAGTTATTTGCTCTATGTTGGTTTCACTTCTTCTGTCAGGATTTTTACAAAAGTCAAGACGAAACAGTTGTCTCGGAAACACTTACGCTCATTGGAAAATGTGATTTATAATCACCAGACAATATGTTTCTCCCCACCTATTGGGTAGAGACCCATAAAGTAGATCCTTAGGCTCTCCCACAGGTTTAATAATTAACATGCAAGGATTTCTGTAGCCATGGTAAATTATTTAAAATAACTTGAGAGAGGTAGTTATAGAGTCATAGAGATGTACAGCATGGAAACACACCCTTTGGTCCAATCCGTCCATGCCAACCAGATATCCCAACCCAATCTAGTCCCACCTGCCAGCACCCGAACCATATTCCTCCAAACCCTTCCTATTCATATACCCATCTAAATGTATCTTAAATGTTCCAATTGTATCAGCCTCCATCACATCCTCTGGCAGCTCATTCCATACACGCACCACCCTCTGCGTGAAAACGTTGCCCCTTAGTCTCTTTTATATGTTTCCCCTCTCACCCAAAACCTATGCCCTCTAGTTCTGGACTCCCCGACCCCAGGAATAAGACTTTGCCTATTTATCCTATCCATGCTCCTCATAATTTTGTAAACCTCTATAAGGTCACCCCTCAGCCTCCGACACTTCAGGGAAAACAGCCCCAGCCTGTTCAGCCTCTCCTTATAGCTCAAATCCTTCAAACCTGGCAACATTCTTGTAAATCTTTTCTGAACCCTTCTGTTTACATAGGACAGTTTACAACCGAGCAAGGTAAACAGAGCAACATGTTAAACAGGTTTCAGGAGGGTCCACAACATAGCATTGGGAAAAAAGAATGATTTAATTTCAGTTTGGGACCATTCTGCAGAGGTCTTGGATGATGTTGGATGTAGAACATAGAGTGTTACAGTGCAGTACAGGCCCTTTGGCCCTTGATGTTGCGCCAACCTGTGAAATTAATCTGATGCTCATCTAACCAACACCTTTCCATTATTATCCATATATATGTCTAATGCTCATTTAAATGCCTTTAACGTCAGCAAGTCTGCTACTGTTGCAGGCAGGCCATGCCCCTACTACTCTCTGAGCAAAGAAACTGCCCCTGATATCTGTCCTAAATCTATCACCCCTCAATTTAAAGCTATGTCCCCTCGTGTTATCCTTCACCATCCAAGAAAAATGGCTTTGACTGTCCACCCTATCTAACCCTCTGATTATCTTACATGTCTCAATTAAGTCAACTCTCAATGTTCTTCTCTCGAATGAAAACAGCCTCAGTTCCCTCAGCCTTTCTTCATAAGACCTTCCTTCCATACCAGGCAACATCCTAGTAAATCTCGTTTGAACTCTTTCCAAAGCTCCCACCTCCTTCCTATAATGCTTTGACCAGAACTGCATGCAATACTCCACGTGCAGCCTTACCAGTGTCTTGTACAGTTGAAGCATGACCTCATGGCTCCGAAACTCAATCCCCCAACAATAAATGCCAACACACCATATGCCTTCTGAACAACCCAGTCAACCTGGGTGGCAACTTTTAGTGATTTATGCACCTGGACATCGAAATCTCTCTGGTCATCTACACTGAGTTGTTAGAAAAAACAATTGTTTTCTGGTACTCACACTCACAGGTGGTTTTGGATATTGTAACAGGGTATTTTTGGGATCTATAAAGGAGTATTTCCGTAATAATGGAATTAAGTATAATCATGTGTTTCCAGTCTTTAAGTTTGTAAGATGAGGAAAGAGTCTGGTTTATTTTACCTTCATTATTTTGCTGAATAAACTTAATATTGTTAAAACCACATGTGCAACATTGTGTGCTTGTGTTTCATTAAAAGACAACTCATTTATACCAAAATAGAACAGAATATGATCTGGCAAGACGGATTTCAATCTGAGTTTTGAATTTCCAATAATGACATCAGCTGGGATCATACCAAAAGCATGTAATCAATTGTCAATCAATATGTTCCATTTGGTTCCAGGACTGGCTTCTTGTGTCCCTTGTTTGGAAAGTCGTCCCTTGTCCCTCGCTCCATACTTCTTTGACAATTTGCTTAGCCACTGCTTCTGGTCTGATCGGGTTCTGCCAGTGAACTCAGTGCTCTTCACTAGGAATCCCCATTGGATCTATTTCTGCCTTTCTGTAATCTAATTCTACTTGGCCCATACTCTAGGGAATGGGACATATATCAGACTGCACACTCCGTCTTTTAATCGGTCTTGAGCGATGGATTTGACTACCACTACCAGGACTGTGTTATGACTATAAGCATGAGACTCTTGTAAAATGTATTGTTTTCTTTTCTTGTAGCTGACCAAATAACTTGTTTCCTTTGGGGTCCATTAATGTCTCTTTTCTGCTAAAGATTTTGATCCCTAATGTTGTCGCCTCATTGTTAGGATACACATAGTCATGGACAGGGACCATCATGTTCTCTATCTGCAATAGCTAGACTACACTCTGCCTAGCTCCAACTGATTTGTCCCAACACTCCTGTAACATGCAAAATTTTCTTTGTGGTGGGCAGCCATTGGTTGTTGTTTGAGAATTCTGGTCCTCCATCTAATCTATTCCAAATATTTGTAAACCATCTCCCTCACTACAACTGGGGGCCAATGTAATCTATTATTATTTCTGGTAAACCCTTTGATTACCTCTGTTTATTCATTATGTTTGATGGGACCAAATTCCCTTGTGCAATACCTGATAAGGGTCACATTCCTTTCTCCTTCTCTCCTCTGACTATATCCCTGTGTTTTACAACTATTACACTTGAATCTTCCTTTCTTATTCTGTTTGTTTCTTACAATATTCCTTACATCTAACAGAGTGGGGTCCCAGCACTCCTTAGATAAATTGCCAAAACCATCCTTCCCTTGTCCATAAAAAAATCTAGTCAGTGGTCCTTTGAATCCCCACATTAGCTCTTGATCCTTCATGACTGAAGATTCCAGTCCACAAATTCTCACACTTTTTGCCCCATCATTTAATTCTTCTGGTTTGCTCCAGAAACGATACCTTGTTTATCTAAGGAACCCATTTTTTTTTAACTTTAGCAATCTACCAGCTCCCCTGTTTTACCCTATGGTTGTTCTTTTAATTTCTGTGGTTTACTCTACAGGTAATGCATTATTTATCTGAAGAATAGCTGACTGCTATTTTAATTCCAGCAGGAAATAACCTCTGCCATTTTACCCTGTAGCCATCATTTAATTCATCTGATATGCACTAAGAATAATATATTGTTCACAATACCTGCAAACAATACTTATTTACCAGAGAAAACTTGATCCATGATTTACATGGTCTACAGTAACTTCACTCACAGACCTGTTCCTTGATTTGGATCCTGAATCATTCTGAACATTTAACTCTCTATGTAATGGGTGGTAACATTAATGTACCCAGCCGTCTATTAATGTCTATGTTTGATCCATTATTTGAGCTTTAGGAATCTTCCCAACTTTGCCAATTGTTGCGGTAAAATGGCTGCTTTCAAGATTGCAGGATTGAAGCAAGCAAAGATTATTTTATTCAAGCACAAGAGAATAGGTCTCCCCTGTCAGGAAGCCTTACCAAATTTTAGTAAATGGTCAGCTCACATTTGTTGCACTCTGATTCTGTTCCCTTTGACAGAGTTTTACAATTTGAAGACTCATTAGCCATTTGGAATATTTTATTCTCAACTCTGACTTGAACATTTTCGATGATTGAGCTTTCACAAACCTCTGGGGTAGTGAATTCTAAACACTCATCACTCTTAGTGTTTGACATCCATCCTCAATTCAGTCTGAAATGGCCTACACTTTATTCTGAGATTATGGCCTCTGTTTCTAAATTCACCAGCCAGGATAAATTTCCTCTTTATATCCACCCTCTCATGCACTGTAAGCATTTTGTAAGCTTCAATGAGATCACCACTCATTTGTTGAAACTCTAGAGAACACAGGCCACAGAAGTGCAATGCAATAACCACCTCCAACAAGGGAAAGTCCAATTATCATCCTTGACATTTAATGACATTGCCATTGCTGAATCCCCCTAGTAACAACATCCTGGGGACTTGCATTGACAGAAACTGAACTGGACCAGCATATAAGTAATATCAAAGTACTGCAGATGCTGGAGATCTGAAACTAAATTACAAAGTGCTGAAGAAACTCAGCAGGTCTGAGTGGCAATGATATATACTGTCTACAAGATACATTACAGCAACTCATCAAAGCTCCTTTGATAGCAGCTTCCAACAATGTAACCTGTAATAACTAGAAAGATATAAAAAAGCATTGCAAGATCCCTTCCAAGCCACACGCCACCCTGAATTGGCACTATATTGCTGTTTCCTCACTACCTCTGAGAGAAATGCCTGGAACTCCCTCCTTGCGAATGTACCTACTCTATGACTGTAGCTACACCACATGGACCGCAGTGGTTAAAAAAAAATTCATCACCATATGCTCAAGGGAGAATGTGGCAAATGCTTCTGTCATGTTGTTTTCTGCCCACACCAAGAGCTTTAAGTTCAAGGTAGAATGGTTGAGTAGGCAAAGTCAGTAACTGTCTTATGGCTTAGAATTTCTTAGAACTGTTTATTCCATATTTACATTGTATACAAATATACAATGTATTCTGAATTATACATTCTAAACTTACTGCTATATTGTTAAGAAATATTATCTACATGTGTTTCTTGCCTCAAATCTCGTCAATTTCTCTCACACTATTAGTGTAATGTGGAGGAGCTCTGCGACATCATTCTCCAGGATCTTAAAGCCCTCATATGACAGAAATAAATGTTGGTCTATTTTGTGATACCACATTCCTTGAATGAATAAAAAGTTTCTTTAATCACTCCTCATACAGCAATCGCATGTAGTGGTTTGGTGAATTTCCATTGTTCTTTCTCTTCGACAAGATAGGGGGACCAAACTGTACAAAATACTCCATGGTTTCTCCAAGGCTTTATATAATTGCGACTAGACATTTTTATTGTTGCACCAACACAACCAAACCTTTCACCTTCTAAGAAATATTCTGTCTTCTTGTTTTTTCTACCATAGTAGTTAACCTCACACTTATTCATCTTACGTTCTATCTGCTATTGTTTCACCCATGCATTTAGTCTGCACACATTCTTTTAAAGTCTCCTTGCATCCTCCTCACAACTTACATTCCCACTTAGTGTTGTGTCATCAGCAAATTTGGAAATAATACAATTTGTCCCCACAGCTAAATCATTTATAAAGATTGTAAAGAATACCTTGGCAGCACCTCATTAGTACCAGCCTGCCATCCAGAGAATGATCTGTTTATTCCTATTCTCAATCTATTGCAGTATATTGCCCCACCAATCCTACGTGCTCTAATTTTATTTATTAACCACTTGTATGATACCTTATAAAAGCTGGTGTCCTTTAACTATGCTATAACTAATATCCTAAAAATGAATTCCAATATGTTTGTTAAACATGACTTCCTTTTCATATTCATGTTGACTGCCCAATTTTATCATTCTTTTTGTAAGTGTTCAGTTTATACACTTTATAATAGGTTCAAAATTTATCCCCCTACTGACATCAAAGTAAGAGGTCTATAGTTCTCCATTTTCCCTCTTTCTCCCTTCTTATATAATGGAGTTATTTTTGTTATAGAAACCTTATTAAAATCTATTGAATTTTGAAAGGTAACCACTAATACATCCACATCAATAATGAATTTTTCAATACATTAGGATGTAGCTCATCTGGTCCAGAGGATTTATCAACCTTCAATCTAGTTTGCAAGTACTACCTCTTAATTGTTTTTCAGTTCCTCAGTTTCATAGGTCTTGGTCATATAGTATTTCTGGAAGATACTCTGTGTATTTTTCTATGAAAATTGACACAAAGTGATTGTGTAGTTTCTTTGCCATTTCCCTGTTCTCCATTGTATATTCTCCGATGCCCACCTAAAATTGCCCCACATTTGTCCTAGCTAATCTTTTTCTAATCACATACCTAAAGATGCTTTCAAAGTCTGCCTTTTCTTTCTTTATTACCTTGAATTCATTTAATGTCTTTTCTCCTCCTTTATCAGTTTCTTGGTTCTCCTTTGCTCAATTCTAAATTTTTCCCAGTCCTCAGGCTTTCAATTTTTTCCGAATATTCTGACCTAAGTAGTGTTGAGTTTACTGTGTGTTGTTGGAACTGCAGGTTTGAGGCAATCAGTGGTTCTCCATTACACATGACTATAGATGGTGAGGGATTTCAGGGCATCAGGAGTTAAGACCTTCATTGTCGGCTGCACAGCATTCACTCAGGATCTTGATATATCTGGGTGAGCTAAGTTTTCTGGTCACTGTCCACCTATAGGATTTTGATGGAGAGGACTTGAAAAGAATGAGGTTACATTTAAATTACATCTTTCAGGTTTTCATGACCATCCTCATTTGTGTCAGGTACAACTCCAGTGACTTGATAGTTTTCCTTATGATATCCTGTAATGTTAGTTTTGTTAGTATCTTGGTAGTTTGATTGATTGCTGCTTGGTGTCACCTAGCACTTCTTACCACTCCTGCACTCAAAATAAGACTTGCCCTTACATGCCACCAATTACTTTGAAGAGTTGTGACTATTGTTATGCAAGCAAATGTATGAGCTGTTTTGCACACAGACCGTATTGTGATGATTGATCAATTAATCTGTTTTCAATGGCATTAGCTGAGGGAAGATCATCTGCCAAGATAGTGAGAGAAATCTTCTTTGAGTAGCATCACTGCATGTTCAGATCTATAAATGTGAAATCTCATCTCCATATATCAATAATAAGACATCAGTTTGACAAATGGCTGTGTATTAATTGATCCCCCAAACATATTATTCAGCTTCTTTGGCAGCAATCGTTTATTTTAGTTACATTTTTAAACAGCCTGCCAAATGGCTCTGTTCCTTGAAGACTTTGAGAATACGTTTTTGAAAAGCCAGCTAGTTTTATAACACTAGAGCCTACTAAGCACAAATGGATTTCTGGGTAAATATGAAGTCTTTTGGTCTTTGGACAAGAAAAGCCCAAGCAATGACTGTCATTCTATCTTAAGAACAGATACTGATCAAATTTAAACTACTAATAGAATTTATAAGTATATTATAATATATGCATATTAATGGATTTACTTGTGATTTAACCTCATTGTTCTTTGTTACATTAAATCTGTGTTGCCAGTGCTTTTAAATGATTGCTGCATGTTAACAATATACCCCTTGCTGTTGATTTAAGAAGTCTGACGTTAGAGTGGCTAGCACTACTTGAAAGACAGTCTGTACCTCCTATATAGGTGATGCATTGTTGTTTGAAGAAGTTATGGGATTTTTTTCTGTAAGTAAAACTAGCTTGTGATACTAAACATAGAAAAGAGCAATCACCAAAGTTTTTTGACACCAGTTTGAAGATTTTAGTCAGACATTTCATGATACCAGGTTATAGTCCAACAGGTTTATATAAAATCACAAGCTTTCAGAGCCCAGCTCCTTTGTTAGGTGGAGTGGAGGGAAGCACACAGGCACAGAATTTTTATGCAGAGAAATAATGGTAAAATAGTCCAGGTAATTAAGAATGTCAACTGGCTGAAAAACAAATCTCTGCAGGTGATCAAAAAGTGTCAAATGGTGTGAGTGAAGTATCAACAGCTGAATAGCAAGTGAAGTGATGATCTATGATCTGGTTTTTTGGAAGAGGTCTTTGTCAGGATCATTGCTCCAAGGAAAAAGTTGCAGTGCAAAAAGACATTCAGCAATCTGGCGTGAGTTGTCCAGGGTCAGTTGCACATCTTGGCAACTGCACCACTGGATGCATTCACTACTCAATTCATTGTATGCTCATCACCCATCTCTCAAAGTTCTGTCAATCAATTATCAATTTCAAAATTCATCTGCTTTACCTCATCCTCATATCCCAAACTATTGTAAGTCTCATGCTCACAACTCATAGGTTACACATATTGAGCAGTAGCTGTTTCCAGAAACTCTGATGTAGCTAAATGGCAATAGTTGCTTCCATATTTTGAAGGCCAATCAGAGGCCTGACAGTTCTTCTGTTGCAGCAATGCCACCAAAAGCAATCAACTACTAGTATTGCAACCAGCCAGAACCAACAAACATCAAATCGGCCCAGCATCTCAAGACATTGCATCAGGTAAAAAAGGGACCAGTCAGGAAGACAATATGTGTGAGGCAGGGGCAGTGATTAGGGACTGGGATGCAGTGCCCTCCAGGAGGCACAGTGTGCCTGAAAGGAGGCACTTCTGTCGAAAGGCCAGCAAGAGGCTACCAGCCTACACTTGGTGGCTTCACTACATGCCATAGTGCCCTATTCCTCTAGCATTCTGCCTGCGGTTGCAAAATAAGGCCCCTAAAATTCACATTAATTATCTATTCAAAATAACTAATTAACATTAATTAATGTCAAGCTGGAATGTCTATCTTCAAACTTCCACATCCTGGATTGAATTGCAGGAGCTGGGTAAATGATGGGAACAAAGAACAAAGAAAATTTACAGCCCAGGAACAGGCCCATCGGACGTCCAAGCCTGAGCCGATCCAAATGTACTTTCTAAACCTGTCAGTCAATTCCTAAGCATCTGTATCCCTCTGCTCCCCACCTACTCATGCATTTGTCCAGACACATCTTAAATGACTCTACTATGCCTACCTCTACCACCTCTGCTGGCAACGCATTTCAACGCCCTCCACCCTTGTGTGAAGTGTTTGCCACATCTATCCCCCTTAAACTTTCCACTTCTCACCTTGAAAGCGTGACCTCTCGTTATTGAATCCTTCACCCTGGGAAAAAGCTTGACTCTACGCACCCTGTCTATACCCTTCATGATTTTGCAAACCTCAATCAGGCCCCCCCTCAATCTCCTTTTTTCTAATGAAAATAAACCTAACCTACTCAACCTTTCTTCATAGCTAGCACCTTCCATACCAGGCAGCATCCTTGTAAACCTTCTCTGCACCCTCTCCAAAGTTTCCACACCCTTTTGGTAATGTGGTGACCAGAACTGTACACAGTATTCTAAATGCGGCTGAACCAATGTCTTGTACAATTTTAACATGGCTTGCCAGCTCTTATACTCAATACACCGTCCAATGAAGGCAAGCATACTATATGCCTTCTTGACCACTCTATCCATCTGTGCAGCAACCTTCAGGGTACAATAGACCTACGCTCCCAGATCTCTCTGCCCATCAATTTTTCCCAAGGCTCTTCCATTCATTACATAATTCACTCTAAAATTAGGCTTGCCTAAATGCATCACCCCACATTTGTCTGGATTGAAAATCATTTGCCACTTTTCCGCCCAACTCTCCAGTCCGTCTATATCCTCCTGCATTCTCTGACAGTCCTTTATGCTTTCTGCTACTCCACCAATCTTCATGTCATCTGCAAACTTGCCCTCTTCTAGATCATTTATGTATATTACAAACAACATTGGCCCCAACACTGACCCCTGCGGAACACCACTGGTCACCTTTCTCCATTTCGAGAAACTCACTTCAACTACTATGCTGTCTCCTGTTGCTCAACCCACCTCGCTAGAACACCCTGCACACCATGTGACTTCACTTTCTCCATTAGTCTACCATGGGAACCTTATCAAATGCCTTACTAAAGTCCATGTATATGACGTCAATAGGCCTTCCTTCATCTATCAACTTGGTCACTTCCTCGAAGAACTCTATTAAGTTAGTAAGGCACGATTTCCCCCGCACAAAACCATGTTGCCTATCACTGTTAAGCCCATTCTTTTCTAAATAGACATAGATCCTATCCCTCCGTACCTTCTCCAGCAACTTTCCCACCACTAACGTCAGGTTCACTGGTCTGTAGTTACCCGGAATATCCCTACTACCCTTCTTGTAAAAGGGGGACAACATGAGCAACCCTCCAGTCCTCTGGCCCCTCACCTGTGTTTAAGGATGCTAAAAGATATCTGTCAGGGCCCTAGCTATAGGTGCACCATACTCACATTTTTTCTGAATTCTATGCTCCCCATCTCCCAGTATGCTCAGACAGCTGGATTCAGTTAAGTTCTTCTCTCTAACAGAAGAAAGGAAGGCATAGTGGAACAGACTATTCAGAGAATGCTGCTTACGCTGGAACCATATAAAAAGTTGATTTAGCTGAACCTGTTTGTTTTACATGGGCACCATTGACTAGGCTAGCTAATAGATTCCTAATGGTTTAGAGGTTTCATGTCCAGCGTGATATCTGCTGCAGCATACTTTAATTGCTTTTGTACAAAATTTGGAGGGAGTTAAGATCTGAGGCACAAAACAACACAATATACGACTGTGGAGGTAAGAGACCATGGGATTCAAAAAAAAATCAAATTGGATCCACAATGGTTGAGTGGTAGAAAAGTAGAGGTTGATGATTTAAGACTAGAATCCTATTTCCAATGGAGTGTTTCGGAATCAGTGTTGAGGCCCTAGATGTTTGTGGATACATGAATAATTAATATTTGAATGTAGGAGAGTTGATCAGTAAGTTTCATTCATAATAAGTATGACTCATAAATTGGTAGAGTAAATTGGTAAAATGGATGAGAATATTAGAGTCATGGTGAGTAAGTTTGTGGATGACACCAAAGTTGGTGGTATAGGGGACAGTGAAGCAGGTTATCTTACGAGTACAACAGGACCTTAATGGACTGGGCCAGTGGGCTGAGGAATTGCAGATGGAGTTTAATTCAGATAAATACGAGGTGCTGCATTTTGGTAAGACAAATCAGGCAGGACTTGCACAGTTAATGGTAGGGTCGTGGGGAGTGTTGTCGAGCAAAGACCTGGGGCTGCAGGTACATAATTCCTTGAAAGTGGCATCATGGGTAGACAGAGTGAGAAGAAGGTGTTTGACACACTTGCCTTCATTGGTCAGAGCTTTGAGTACAGGATATGGAACTTCATATGACATGGGCAGCATGGTAGACCAGTGGTTAACACCGCTGCCTCACAGCGCCAGACAAACAGACTATGTGTGTGGAGTTTGCACTCCCTCCCCATGTCTGTGTTGGTTTCCTCTGGGTGCTCCAGTTTCCTCCCCCAATTCAAAGATGTGCAGGTCAGATGAATTGTTCAAGCTAAATTGCCCATAGAGTAACGTGCATTAGTCAGAGGTAAATATAGGGTAGAAAAATGGGTCTGGCTGGGGCACTCTTTGGAGGGTCGGTGTGGACATGTTGGGCCACTGTAGGGACTCTAATCTAAAAAAAACTGTACAAGACCTTGCTAAGGTTACATTTGGAGTACTATCTACAATTCTGATTGGTCTGCTATCAGAAGGGTCTTATTAAACTGGAAAGATTGACAAAAAATGTTACAGAGACTGGAAGGTTTGAATTAAAAGAAGAGGTTGGATAGACTGAGACTTTATTTCTGGATTGTAGGAAGATAAGGGCCGACCTTATAGATGTTTAAAAAAATCCTAGGGGCATGGACAAGATGCCCCTAGGTCTTTTCTCCAGAATATAGGCGTCCAAAACTAGAGGCCATAGGTTAAAGATGACAGGTGAAATATTTAAAATGGTCTTGAGGGGCAACTTTTTCTCAGAGTGAAGTGCATATGGAATGAGCTGCCAGAGGTAGTGTTGGAGGCAGGTACAATTACAACATTTAAAAGATATTTGGACATGTACATGGATAGAAAAAGTTTAGAGGGAAATGGGCCAAATGCTAAAAAAGGGACCAGATCAGTTTGGGAAACCTGGTTGGCATGGAGAAGTTGGGCCATGCTGTATGACTTTATGACTCTATGAGTTGTAGATAGTGAGGAGGATAACCTTAGATTACAGAAAGATATGGATAGGCTGGTCAGGTGGGTTGATCAGTGGCAAATGGAATTTAATCTCAATACACAACATAGGACAAACAACACACAAAAATACATGGTGAATGGTAGAACCCTGGGGATCACCAAGGATCAAAAGGACCTTGGGGTATATTTGCCTGGTCCATTAAATTAGCAGGACAGTTCGATTGTGCACTTAAGAAGGCAGAAGGCATCTTGCCTTTATGAGCCGAGCCGTACAGTTTGAGAGCAGAGATGTTATGCTGGAATTATATAAAATGTTGGTTAGATCACAACTAGAATATTGTGTGCAGGTCTGGAATCCACGTTATAGAAGGCATATGATTGCGCTGGAGTGGGTGCAGAGGAAAGTTACCAGGATATTGCCTGGCTTGAAATGCTGAAGAGAGATGGATAGACAGAGATTGTTTTGTTTTCCTTGGAGAAGAGGAGATTGAGCAAGGACATGCCTGAAATGTATAATATTATGAGGGGCAAAGACAGGAACAACAGGAAAAGCATTTTCCCCTATGTGGAGGGATCAATATTAAGGGTCATTGATCTAAGGGAAGAGACAGGAGGTTTAGAACAAATTTGAGGAAACATGTTTTCATCCGGAGCGTGGTGGAATTCTAGAACTCACTCCTTTACAGTGTGGTAAAGGTAGAAACCCTCATAACATTTCAAAAGCATTTAGACGTACACTTGCGTTGCCAAGGCATTCAAGGCTATTGAGTAAAAACAAGGACTGCAGATGCTGGAAACCAAAGTCTAGATTAGAGTGGTGCTGGAAAAGGAGCAGGAAAATAGAGGCAGTGTGATCTCTCCACTCTGTAGGCACCCTGCCTCTACTCCTGATGAAGGGCTTTTGCCCAAAACGTCGATTTTCCTGCTCCTCAGATGCTGCCTGACCTGCTGTGCTTTTCCAGCACCACTGTAATCTAGATTCAAGGATATTGGCCAAGTACTGGAAAATGAGATTTGAATAGTTAGGTGGCTGCTTTTGACTGGCAGACTTGATGGGTCAAAGGACCTTTTTCTCTGCTATAGACCTCCATGATTCTAAAGTGGTATATATAAAAGAAGCAGCTGGTGGAACTGATTTATCTACATGCTTTGACATGCTCTCCCACCGCTCCTTATATTCTCCTCTCCCTTTCACTGCAATCAATGTTTATCCTTTTTTTATGTCAGATATGCAAGATCTAGAACCTTTCTCATCAGTAAAGAAGGAAGAAAACAGTGAAGTTGAAGACTCAACAGCACATGATCTTTCCTATAGTTACCAGCTTAGAGGCTGTGCTGTGTATATTTTAGAGACATGGGGAAGAAGTACGCAGCAGCAGAGAGGCGTGTACGTACTGTGGTTCATGAGTGAAGAAAAGAAAATGCAATTTGGAAAAAGGCCAAGGTCTAATACAAATCTAGGGCAAGTCCTGTAGAGGAGGACTTCAATCAGTTAACTGAAGATGAAAATTGATGGCTGTCCACAAGTGAGTGCTTGCTCACTGGAATTCCTTCCAGAAAGTGGAACTCAGATTCAAGGGGAAGCAAAGAACCCAGTTCTAACTTGGCAAAGGATTTTGCATAAAGCTCAACACTCATCCTTTAAGTGGGGTATGGTAATGTCACTGGACTACTAATCCAAAACCCAGGCTAATGCTCTGGGAACAAAAGATTGAATCTCACTACAGCAGGTGGCGAAATTTTAATTTAACTTTGAAAAATCTGGAATTAAATAACTAGCCCAAAGTTGACTGTGTAACCATGGCCAATTGTCATAAAAACTCATCTGGTTCAATAATGTCCTTTAGGGAAGGAACTCTAATATCCAAACTGGCCTGGCCGACCTGTGATTCCAGATCCACAGTAATGTTGTTGAATCTGAACTGCTGTTTGGGTAATTAGGGAGGGGAAGTAAATACTGACCCAGCCATCAACACCCATATCCTGTGATCAAATCAAAAAAAATGTAAACAATAAAAGCCTTGAACTCAAAGTGAATGGCTTATTTTACCAGCGGAGTATGTAAATATGCAAGTAAAAGGTAAACTGAAAGAAATATACAAATGGAACTTTGAAATAATAAATGTATTGCTATGAGACAGCAATCTTTTAAAAGCTGTGTCTAATTTCAGCTGTGCCTGAAAAGGAAAATCACCTAGTGATTCATGGCAGAGGTAGCCAAACAGGTCAGTCACGTACTGAAGAGAAATCAGTGCTGTTTGTGCCAATTTGACAAAACATCCAGTAAATTGGTTCAAAGCATCTTCCCTTTTCCTCCGTGGAGCTTTAGTATTACTCCAGTGGAAACTGATAAAAACTAATGATCAAAACCTTGATTTACTTGAAGTAGAAAGAATTGAGTTCTTTGGAAATTGGTGCTATGTAATCTGGAAGGAAAAAATAAAGAAAGACTGACATTTCATAGAATTAGGTTAAAAATCACACAACACCAGGTTATAGTCCAACAGGTTTACGGTTTATTTGGAAGTACTAGCTTTTGAAGCGCTGCTCCTTCATTGGGTAGCTAGTGAGTCAGGATCATAAGACACAGTATTTATAGCACAAGATCATAGTGTCATGCAACTGATACAATATATTGAACAAACCTAGATTGCTGTTAAATCTTTCATCTTTTAGAATGGGTTGCAGGTTTCAATTCATTAATACATAAACTCCAAAACTTCTTGCAAGTCACATTGTCTGAGCTGAGATGTCTCCTTTTTTCATAAATCCTTAAATTATCTTGCAAATGTGAATTGAAGAAGTTCTGGGATTGACATATTAATGAATTAAAACCTGCAACCCATTCTAAAAGATGAAAGACTTAACGGCGATCTAGGTTCGTTCAATAAAGTTTTGCTATAAATTCTGTGTTCAATGATCCTGACCCACTAGCTAACCAAGGAAGGAGCAACGCTCCAAAAACTAATACTTCCAAATAAACCTGTTGGAATATAATCTGGTGTTGTGTGATTTTTAACTTTGTCCACCCCTGTCGAACACCAGGACCCCCTCATCATTTTGTAGAATGATAGAATCCATACAGTATGGAAGCAGTCTATTCAGCCTATTGTGTCAATCCCGACCCTCCAGAGCATTCCACCCTGACTACTCTATCCCTGCATTTCTCATGGTTAATCCATCTAGTCTGCACATCCCTGGGCACTACGGACAATTTAGCACAGCCAATCACCTCACCTTCATATCTTTGGACTGCGGGAGGAAACCAATGCACTGGAATAAACCACACAGACAAGGGGAAAATGCATAAACTCCACACAGATAGTCACTTGAGGCTGGAATCATAACTAACAATTGTACAAACGTATAAACAGGGAACAAGAGTAAGCCACTCAGCCCTTTGAGCCTGCTTGCCCATTGTAGAAGATCGTGGCTAATCTAATTTTAACTGGAATCAGATGTAATGGTATTATAGATAAATTGGAATCAGAAGTAACAGTACTACAGCTGAATAAAGGCAACTGCAGATGCATGAGGAAGGAGCTGGGTAGAACTGACTGCGAGAGGACCCTAACAGGAAAGACAGTGGAACAACAATGGCGGGAGTTTCTGGGAGTAATTCAGGAGACACAGCAGAGATTCATTTCCAGGATAAAGAAGCATACTAAAGGGAGTACAAGGCAACAATGGCTGACAAGGGAAGTCAGGGACAGCATAAAAGCAAAAAAGAAAGCATAGCGAAGGACAGCTAAAAGCCAGAGAATTTGGAAGCCTACAAAGACCAAAAGAGCACAACTAAAATCAATCTTAAAAAAAGAAGTAAGGAGGGAAAGGTTAAGTATGAGGGTAAGCTAGCTAGTAATATAAAAGAAGATTGCAAGAGTTTCTTTAAATATACTAAGGGCAAAAGAGAGGCAAAAATGGACATTTAGCTGCTGGAAAAGGATCTGGAGATGTAGTAATGGTAAACAAAGAAATGACAGAGGAACTGAAAAGTACTTTGCATCAGTCTTCATGATTTAAGACATGAGTAACATCCCAAAAGTTCAAGAGAGTCCGAGGTAGAGGTGAATGTGGTGGCCATCACCAAGTAGAAAGTACTGGAAAAACTGAAAGGTCTAAACGTGGATAAATCACCCGGACCAGATGGACTACACTCCAGAGTTCTAAAGAAGATAACTGAGGAGATAGGGGAGGCATTAGTAGTGATCTTTCAGGAATCACCGGAGTCAGGGAGGGTCCCAGAGGACTGGAAAGTTGCTAATGTAACCCTCCTGTTTAAGAGCAGAGTAATGCTGATTAGCCTGACCTCGGTCGTTGGTAAGATTTTGGAGTCCATTGAGAAGGATGAAATTTCTGAATACTTGGAGGTGCATGGTAAAATGTGGCAAAGTCAACATGGTTTCATCAAGGGGAAGTCATACTTGACAAATCTGCTAGAATTCTTTGAAGAGGTATTAAACAGGTTAGACCAAGGACAGCCAATGGACGCTATCTACTTGGACATCCAAAAAAGATGCCACACAGAAAGCTACTGAGTTAGCTAAGGGTCCATAGTGTTAGAGGCAAGGTGCTAGCATGGATAGAATCTGTCTGGCAAAAAGCAAAGAGTGAGGATAAAAGGGTCCTCCTCAGAATGGCAACCGGTGATTAGTGGTTTTCCTCAAGGCTCAGTGCTGGGACCACAACTTTTCACTTTATACATTAATGATGTAGAGGAAGCTACTAAGGGCTTTCTGGCTATGTTTGCAGATGATACAAAGATAATTGGAGGGGGCATGTCGTATTGAGGATATGGGGAGGCTGCAGAAGGATTTAGACAGGTTAGGGGAGTAGGCAAAGAAGTGGCAGACTATATACAACTTGGGAAAATGTGAGGTCACGCACTTTAGTTAGAAGAATAAAGGCATGGACTATTTTCTAAATGGAAAGAAAGTTCAGAAATTTTAAAGAATCCTAATAGTCCTCGTCCAGGATTCTCTTAAGGTAAGCTTGCAGTTTGAGTTGGTAGTTAGGAAGGCAAATACAATGTGAGATTTATTTCGAGAGGTCTGGAATAGAAAAGCTGGGATGTACTTCTGAGGCTTTATAAAGCTCAATCAGACCACATTTAGAGTATTGTGAGCAATTTTGGACCCCATATCTCAAGAAGAATGTATTGGCACTGGAATGGGTCCAGAGGAGGTTCACAAGAATATCCCAGGAATGAAAGACTTAACATATGAGGAATTCCCGACTCAGGTGACTGACTGTGTGGAGTTTGCACGTTCTCCCCGTGTCTGCGTGGGTCTCCTCCGGGTGCTCCGGTTTCCTCCCACAGTCCAAAGATGTGCAGGTCAGGTGAATTGGCCATGCTAAATTGCCCGTAGTGTTAGGTAAGGGGTATATGTAGGGGTATGGGTGGGTTGCGCTTCGGCGGGTCGGTGTGGACTTGTTGGACCGAAGCGATTGTTTCCACACTGTAAGTAATCTAATCTAACCTAAAAAAAAGACTCTGGGCCTATACTCAACGGTGAGGATGAGGGAGGTTCTAATTGAAACTTACAGCATACTGAACAACCTAAATAGAGTGGACATTGGGATGTTGTTTCCGTAAGCAGGAAAGACTTACAGTAAAAGGAAGACCCTTTAGAACGCAGATGAAGAGAAACTTCTTCAACCAGAGAGTGGTGAATTTATGGAATACACTGCCACAGAAGGCAGTGGAGGCTAGATCAATGAATATATTTAAGACAGAGTTAGATAGTTTATGATTGACAAGGGGATCAAAAGTTATGGGGAGAAAGTGGGAGAAAGGGGTTGAGAAACTTATCAGCCATGACTGATGGCAGAGCAGACTTGATGGGCTAAATGGCCTAATTTCTGCTCCTATGTCTTATGGTCTAACTGCAATTTGACATTCCTACCTACACTTAATATTCCCTTTGGTAATCAAACTGCTTTACAGCTGAAGCATTTTTGAAGCATAGACAGGGTTATAAGGCAGGAAACACAATGGTTATTTAGGGCATAAATAGCTATGTGATAACAACCAGTATGGAAAGCTCTAATGTTGAATGTTCAATCTTACCCATATGGCATATCCTGCTGGTAACAACTCCATGTTACTACCCACATTCTGCTTCCACTCAGCATAAGCAACAATTTCTTCACAGAACTCCTGGCAGCACAACCATATCATTTATATAACAGCACTGCTGATGAAGTTACTACTGCTGTTATTGGCTCAACGGTTTGGTGAAGGGAACAAATCTCTCTAAATTGGATGACACCATTTAGATAGACATCAAGAGAAGCAATCTGGTGGACAACACAAACGATCCCTGCAGACATGGGACTAGCCATTCATCTGGTGACTTGCAGCACTTTTATGTCATTGAAAAATGGATTGTGCCCTGCCAAAGATCTGTCTCAGTGCTTAGACTGACATTTCCTATGTTAGCTCATTTGAAGTATATGTTGGCATAAACACAACATAAAATGGGAGCATTGTGAAATGCAATGGAAATATGCCTTTAGAAAGTCTATGTTGCCTAAAGACTGCAGGAACTGACTGAGAACAGCAGATATGTAAGGAACTATACTTAGCTTAGTGAGTCACATGTTTTTGTGCCATTTTACAAGAATATCTAATATGATTTAACAGAGGGAGGAAAGAAAAGGCCGTTTGTACTGACTGCCATCTTAGGATCATTATACAATGCTGCCACCCATCTGGCAAAGGATTCCCCCAGACCAAAACCCTCTAGAACCCCGAACAGATACAGCCATTCTATCCAGTCAAACCCCTTTTCTGCGTCTAGGGAGACCACCAAACCCGGGATCAATCTTTGTTGGCTTACCTGCACTATGTTCAGTATCCTCTTGATATTGTTGGAGGAGCTACGGCCCTTAACAAAACCCATCTGATTTTTTATAATATGAGGCAAGACCTTTTCCAACCTCAGAGCCAGCATCTTGGATAGAATTTTAAAATCTACATTTAATAGTGAAATTGGTCTGTATGAAGCACATTCTTCGGAGTCCTTCCCCTTCTTTAAAATGAGGGAGATATTAGCCTCCCTAAGAGAGGGCGGAAGACAATCCTGTGTATATGAATAACTATACATCCCCAGGAGTGGCTCCACCAACACATTTATGAATTCTTTATAGAATCACTTGGGAATCCATCTGGCCCCAGTGCTTTGCCACCCCTGGAGATGTTTTATTGATTATTGCACTTCCTGTACCGTCATAGGCACATTCAACAGGGAAGCCTGTTCTGTGTTTATACTGGGGAGGTCCAGATTCTCAAAAAAGAATTACATTCTCGCTGCACCGTGTTCGCCTCCCTCCGACCAGTATAGCTCCAAATGTTTTTAAATATTGGAACTGTACCTACACCTATCACTTCCTCTCATGTTTAACTAATTTGTTAGAGTTCTTCAAAGATGTAACAAGCAAACTGGACAATAGGATCCTGTAGATATAGTATGTATAGACTTCCAGAAAGCATTTGAAAAGGTGTCACCCAAAAGGTTAATAAACAAGGTAAGATGTCATGGGTTAGGGAATAATATATTAGATTGGATAATGGCTTGACTAATTAACAGAAAACAGAGTCAGGATAAATAGGTCTTTTTCTGGTTGGCAAGTTTAACTTGTGGGGTGCCATGGGTTCGGTTCCTGGGCTCCAAATACTTTTAACTACATTAAAGACTTGGACACAGAGACAGAATATACCAAAGTCAAATTTACAAATGACAACAAAGTGGTTGGAAAATTAAGTTGCAATGAAGTAATAAGAAATTTACAAATGGATTTGGATAGGTTAGGTGAATTGGAAGCAATTCAGAAAATGTTCGCTATTAATTCCAGAAATGAAAGGCTGTTTTACTAAGAGATTCAGCAGTTTATACTTATACGCTGGAAGAATAAGAGAATATCTAAGTGAGTAATAGAAGTTAATAAAGAGGATGGACAAAGTAGATGTACAGCTTCCCCTTGTGGGACTATCTAGAATGAGAGGTCATAGTTTTAGGCTAAGGGATGGCAGCTTTAAAACAGAGATTAGGGTGAATTACTTCCCTCAAAAGATCATAAGCTGGAATTCATTCCACCAGAATGCAATGCATGCCAGGGCACTGAATAAATTTAAGAAGGAGATCGGCAGATTTTCAATTAGTAATGGGTAAAAGGGTTATGGGAGCAGGTAGGAAGGTGGAGTTGAGGCCAAAATGAGATCAACCATTGTCGTATTGTATGGAAAATCAGGCTCAAAGGGCAGAATTGTCTACTCCAGCTCCAAGACCTTACATTGAATCACAGCATGTAAGGTTTTTTTGGTTATATCACATGAAATATAACATCAAGAAGAACAAACATCAACTTGCATTTATATAGTATCTATTACCAAATTTAAAAAATAATTTTTTTAATAGATGCAAAATCAATAAAAATGAATGCTGAGCCAAATATAATGTGGGTGACCAAAAGCTTGGTCAAATAAGCATTTAGAAATATAGTAGCAAGATATGAGCAAGAATGAGGAGAAACTGAGGACTGCAGATGCTGGAGATCAGAGCTGAAAAATGTGTTGCTGGAAAAGCACAGCAGGTCAGGCAGCATCCTGAAGAAGGGCTTATGACAGAAACGTCGATTCTCCTGCTCCTTGGATCCTACCTGACCTGCTGTGTTTTTCCAGCAACACATTTTTCAGCTCTGATCTCCAGCATCTTCAGTCCTCACTTTCCCTCTGTTTTATGCCTTCACATCAGATTACTTCTCACCTCATTTTATCTGTCACTACCAAGTTCTTTTCCTTTTTTAACGGCAAAAGCCTTCAAAAAGTTGAAACATCTTTGAACCTTACTAAGGACTATAAAAAGAATGGTCCCCCCAATTTTGCCATTTCCCTTTAAATCAAACTAGCTGTAAAATTCACCTGAAATACATCGCCCAATTCCTTCATCATATTATCTGCATCAAAATGGAGCATGAGTAACCACAATGATAATTTGATCTCAGAACCAATGTGCAACCAGCTCAATGTACTTCTGTTGATCCTTATACGCACATTGAACCTTCTGTGATTAATTACATCAATGCCTGAAAATCTAGGCTTTTCTCTGAAAATGTGTTTCTTTAGATTTGATTCTCTATGAGGAAAAGAGCACATTGTGTTCATAATTATTACAGACATAACAGATAAGGTTTGCATGGGTGTTTAGTTATTTAAATTGAGCTTACTGCTCCTTTGCAAAGCTTGGTACCAATGCTGTGAAATGGCTGTTACATCAAAAATGATTAATTAAATGAATTAATAGTTCAACTTTGGGTCCTTTATCATCTTCAGTTGCAGCAACACATACTGTCAACTCTGTTTAAATAATTCAAATATTTAATTGTATTCAGTCTTGTACACTACTGGGAGCATGCAACTAAAATTATCAAAGGATTTCAAACCACATTTGGTGAAATTTGTTAAATCAATAATACAGTTGGCTGTGCGAAAGGTTTTTGAAGCAATCATGTCAGCCAAACTATGTGTCTTCTTTTGAAACAGAAAAAGAAATCTGTACATCTGAAAATAGTTCTGTCTGCTCTGACAACTGGCTCTGAGGAAGCCAGTCCAAGGTCAAGTACTAGGCACATGTAAATAAAGGGTGACTTGGTGATGGGAAACTGGCCTTTGTGGAGATATTTCAATTATAGTCAGACAAAGCCTGGCTAAACGGGTCTCAGAATGTGATTTTTCTCCTGCAGTGGCCTATAGCAGCAGCTGTTGAGTTAGAACAACCAACAATGACACAGCAGTATTCCTCCATCTTATAATATATTAGTGCAGATTTGCTCTGTGATCAAAGCTTATAGTAGTTAGTTTAAAATCCAGTTTGATTATCAAAAAATATTGCCATAAAACATTTTCTCTGGGCATCAACAGTGCTAAATCTGAGAGTGGTGTTTAATAGGGAAAAATAATGAAGTCTTCATTCCTGATTAAAGACAAAGTTATTTTGACAACCTGAACATCCACAGATATCAATGTCCAGATAAGGAAGATTAATTATGGTCTTTCAAACTGTTATGATAATATTGTTTTCTGTTCTTTATCTTTGAAGTTGAAAGTTGAAAATTTTAAGTGCAGGGTGTTCCAAACATTATTGTATACAATTCTATCTAGGGACAAGGGCAGAACTTGGCTTGAAGTTTTCAATAGGTTACTCAAAACAGTTCAAGGTTCACAAAATAGAAATTCAAAGGTATAATCAGTCAAGGGAGAGTCAGGGACAGCAACCCCACGTGGCTAAAGTACTGCTGTTAGTTGGTTTGTGCCAGCAGTTAGAAACTGGAGTGCAGCCTTATCAATCAAAGTGGAATGATATCTCAGGAAAAGCATTTGTGTCGCTACCTGGGAGTTGAACAGTGGTTGGCTGCAGTGTGACTTAGGAGCTGGTACCATGCCTGTGTTTAGATACTGGAGTACAGCCTAGCCAAAACAGTTAGATGCAGAGTCAGAGGGAGAAAGAAGACAAGACATCTATGTCTGTAAGCAGATCGGAAAGAGAATTGGAAAGGTGCATCTCTTAGATGACAATTGTACCCATTGGATCATTGGTAGCATTGAGTTCCAGTCAGTTGTGTCTAACTAGCTCTGTGAAGGAGAGAGACTAAAATTTCTTCTGTAGAAAAGATTTTTATAATCATAGTAGTCAACGGTGTGCACTTTTGGGAAATTTGTGGCACCAAAACAGAGATGGCTGGAATAGCTCAGCAGGTCTGGCAGCAGCTGTGGAGAGAAATCAGAGTTAACATTTCGTGTCCCGTGGACCTAAAACATTTACTCTGATTTCTCTCCACAATTGCTGTCAGATTTGCTGAGCTTTTTCATCAATCTCCGTTTCTGTTTACAAATTACAGAATCTGCAGTTTCTTTCGGATTCTATTGAGAAATTTGTGGCATCTGCCTGGATTGTATTTGTCACTTGACATGCAGTCTGTAGGATATTCAACTAAAATTTATCAGTTAATCCTCATTCATCTCATATTCATTTCAGATGTTAGGTTAGTATTTTGTTTTCTAACTTTGTGTATTAATATTTATTTTTGAGAAAAAATATATTTTGAGAAAGATTTTTGCCCTGAACTCATCAGATCAACTCATGTGAATATCATTTCAAGAAAATCAAAATATGTATTGTATGAGATGAGGATGCTGATAAGTAGAGGTGATGCCATAGAGAATGCACTTGTTAATGCCGATAAACAGTTAACTATCAGGGTTTGATTTTTTTTAAATTAGAGCCAATGAATGACTGAACTATTGTGTTGAGTTGAAACAGATGCAGTGTGTGTTTGTACTGTTTCTGTCTGCAAGGACTTGTGGATCATATCAAATAGCAAAGTACTGACCATACTCAATCAACAAGCACTTGTAAAACTTGCAACAGTGTGCAACACTAAATGTGATTCTGTAATTAGATAACATTGGCCATATTTCCTAACCAATTTAGGATTGTCAGGGAGGTTTGCAGTATAGCATACTTGCATCAGTGCCTGCCGAATTTAAAAATTAAACAAAGTCTTGCAGCTGTCAATCAGTATTAATATGTTAATTTTCCATGGCAATATCTTTGTCACTCAGAGTCCACTTGCCAACCAATTAGAACTCTCCTTTCATGGAGTCTAAAGTTGGTGTTTGCATTCAATTGGCATTCTTATTAATTGTCCTGATTAAGAGAAGAAAAAAATGTTTCAGCATAATGTCTTCAATCAGCAAGACCCAAGTTCTGTACTATCAAATGACTAATTGTTTGTTAAAAACTATAGAATTTTGTGGCTTTATTCTCTTAGAAAACATCTGGATTAAAACTTTGTCTACTTAAAGCACCAGAGTTACAGATCCCCAACCACATTGTATCATTGCATTTGGCAGTCTTGTCTGGAATTCTAATACCTTGTAAGGAATAATTTTCGGTGTGATCAGAATCCTACTCAAAGCTTCCCTATGTGTTTGTGTGACTTAGAAATAACGTCATGTTTTGAGACTATTATGTAAATTTCTCTTTAAGTTACAGTTATGCTAGGGAAAGAGCAGCACTCCGAAAGCTTGTATTTCCAAATAAACCTGTGTCATTTTTAACATTGTCCACCCTAGTCCAACACCAACATTTCCTCATCATCAGTTTTAGATGGAATGATTTTGTCTGTATCAAGTTATACTATTTTCATCAGACCATGATGAATTTTTAAAAAGACCTTCTACATAATGTATGAACCTCAGAAAGACTTTATGGTTCTCCCTGAAAATTCTGAAAATAATCCCAAATTCATTCTCTAATCGAATAATAGACCCGGCTATTTTATGTGGCATTCACTGTAGTTGCATCAAGGTTGATAAATCGCACATGGAGATCATTTTATTTTTCAACTGACTGAAGCCTTTTGATGGATCTCTAACTAAAGGATTGAAAATGAATTTTGGACAAAATGAACCAGCGTTAGTCATAAAGAAATGGCAGTAATATAAAAGAATGAATTGTAAGAATAGCAGATGAAAAAAAAGTTAAGATTTATATGTGTATAATTTTATTGTGGTTTTCTTAAACAAGAAGTCCAGAAAACTAAAGAAAAGAAAATAATGAAAGAATGAGATGAGGTTCTCAGTGTCAAGATGGTTTTGTTTTGTAAATAAAAGCATGGATTTACATGTGTGGCAGGCTGATTTAGCAACCGTGAGTGAAGAGGAGAGACAGGTTTCCCATGTATTGAAAATTATAGTGGAGAGGTATTTTTCAAACTGAAACTACAAAACAAAACAACTTATGTAACATGATTAACATAATTAAATTTCCCAAGACACTTCATATGAGCAATAAAAAACAAAACATGGTACTGAACCATATCATGAGATATTGAAATATCAAAGCCTTGATTAAAGAGGTAGATTAGAAAGAATGTTGCAAAAGGATGTAAGCTAGAAAAAATGAGGTGGAAAGGTATAGGGAAGGTACTCTCAAGCTTAGGACCTAGACAACTGAAAGATCAAAGACCAAAGTTGAGTAATCAAATTCAGGGATGCTCAAGATGCTGAATTAGAGTACAGATACCTCAAGGGATTTGAGAGACTGTACTGATATGGAGGTTGGAAGAAATGAAGGGATCTAAAAACCATTTTAAAATCAAGACATTGCTGACCTGAAGCCAACGTAGGTTAGCAAACAGTGCTGTACTATGTGAACAAGCCTTTGTGTGAGTTAAGACATAAGCAGCAAATGTTTGGATGATCTTGAGTTTATAGAGGCTAAAATATGGAAGACCAGTTAAGAGGAATTTTAAATTACTAAGATTAGAAGGTTCAGCAGCAGATTAACTGGAAATGAGGCAAAGTCAGGCAACACCATAGGGGTAGAAAGAGACAATCTTATTAATGGCAAACATAAGATCAGACCTTGGGGTGGTGGGGTGGCACGGTGGCTCAGTGGTTAGCACTACTGCCTCACAGCACCAGAGACTCAGGTTCAATTCCAGCCTTGCACATTTTGCACATTCTCCCTGTGTCTGCGTGGGTTTCCTCTGGGTGCTCCAGTTTCCTCCCAAGTCCAAAGATGTGCAGGTTAGGTGAATTGGCCATGCTAAATTGCCCATAGTGTAAGGTGAAGGGGTAAATGTAGGGGAATGGGTCTGGGTGGGTTGCTCTTGGAGGGTTGGTATGGACTTGGGCCGAAGGGCCGGTTTCCACACTGTCAGTAATCTTATCTTATCTTAAGGTTATGAAAAGAAAGAATAATATGTCTCTATGCATCAGAAGAAGCTGTAGCATTATTTATGCATTATTCACTTTTTAAAGAACTAATATTTTACATTGTAATAGTTATTTTAAGTGTATTATGAGTATCCAACTCTTCAATATGTTTTTGCATTTTTGTCAGTTTAATCACTGAGATCTTGATTTGATTGTACATACATGTATACTGATTTTTGATCTGATATCATTATCTGTGTTACATTCATTTCAAGTTTAGTTCAAATTCTGTTGTTGCTAATTCTTGGACATTTGAGAAGACATTGTAAAAATATGAAAAAAAATCCTATTATTCAGATTATTAGCTGCTTTTCAATGTCTAAGAATGAATAGTTAATGTAGTCAGGTATAGAAATCAATAGAACCACACTTTCTAATGTGTTTCCTTTCCTTAATGCTCATAAGTAATCAAGAATAATCATAGCATAATAAAGAAAGCAGCATCTAACCATGGCCAAAGGATCATATCAACAGGAATCCCTTGAGTACATTTTACCAATCAGACTAATTTATAAACAGCACTACCATAATTAATCTAAGATCCACAAATATTTCATCAATTTCATTCTAATTACAGATAATATTCAAAGCATTAACAATCACAACATTCACAAGGAAAAAAGCAAAATACTGCCAATGCTGAAAATTAGAAATAAAAGATGAAGTACTTGAAAATCTTGGCAGATTTGCCATAAATGTGGACAAGGAAAGAGTTAACATTTCAGGTTGAAGACTATTTTGTCAGAATACAATCAAATATACCAACACCTAGTCTTCTGACAGTGCCTTGCAATGCCTAAAGCTGACAGCAAGCTCATGGAAATAAATCAGTAACATCTCAGTTTCAGTTTGTTAATTTCACATATGTTTCTGTGACTTCATCCCCCTGGTTAACAACAATCTAAACCAACCTCCTTGCAAATTTAGACTCATATTTGATTTCAAAATGAACTTTAATGCACATATTTGTACCATCTGATGGACTGTCTATTTTTAACAACACTAAGCATTTCCTGCCTTCAGTCCTGTCTCCTTTCATCTGTTGCAGAATTTTATTCATGCCTTCATTACCTTATACTTGACTATTTCAAAGTACATCTGGCTGGTCTCCCACACTCTAACCTCTGTGAACTTGAGATAATAAAAATCTCTGATGCCCTTTTCTGAACACACACCAAGTGCTGTTCATTTTTGACTCCTGTACCCAATGAGCTGCACTGTCAAGCCAAGTCAAACAACTTATTGATCTTAGAAATCTCATTCTTGCTTTCAGACTTCTCCATGGCCCCTTTCCTTTCCATGTTTGTAATTTCTTTAAACTCCACAACTCTCCAAATATCTGCGGTCATCTCACACCAGCCTTCTAAGCATTTCCAATTTTAAAATCTCCACCATTGTTTGCTGCATCTTAGTCCCTTACGCAGCTCTGGAATTCTCTCCCTATAACTCTCTGTCTCACTATCACACTCATCTCTAAGACACTCATGAAATAAGGCCTCATTTTGGTTATTTGACATATCATCTTCTTATGTGACTCATTCGTCATATTTTGTCTCATATTGTTGCTGGAAAGGCCCTTGAGATTAGATTAGATTAGATTAGATTTACAGTGTGGAAACAGGCCCTTTGGCCCAACAAGTCCACACCGACCCGCCGAAGCGAAACCCACCCATACCCCTACAATTACCCCTTACCTAACACTATGGGCAATTTAGCATGGCCAATTCACCTGACCCGCACATCTTTGGACTGTGGGAGGAAACCGGAGCACCCGGAGGAAACCCACGCAGACACGGGGAGAACGTGCAAACTCCACACAGTCAGTCGCCTGAGTCGGGAATTGAACCCGGGTCTCCGGCGCTGTGAGGCAGTAGTGCTAACCACTGTGCCACCCTGCCGCCCACTGATGTTTCACTATGCTAAAGACACTACATTAATATAAGTTTTTGATATTGTTGCACAGACAAATAATGTCATACTGCTCAAGAAAATTAAGATCAAATTTCCTCAGAGTGAACTGCACAATATGATAAGGCATAGAGCACATATCCATTTATTTTAGCTCTTAGGATTTAGAACCTGGAGAGCTAAAATAATAACTTCATACATGATAAAATGATAATCTCTCCTAAAATTTGTAGTTTGTGAGTTTAGCTTCCATCTTGACAAGACATTTTCTCTAGAAATGAATTGAGATTGTCTATGTGTTATATAAGTGGCTTGACTTAAGCCGCTAGATATATGTTCAATAGATTTTCAATGTAAGCCCTAAGCCCAAAACTGATCACTTGAATGCCAGTAACTAGGTTGACATATTGTTATATTAGTGAGTTTTAAGTTTTGTTATACTTAAGGCAATATGTGAAAGTACGATCAGAACTTTGGACAAGTACTAGCAGACTGAATCAAAATGAATTTATAAAATCTGATATTATTATGGTAATTCTTAGTTGAAAGCCATCTAATCATATAATAATAACAGCAGTAATTGCTGCTGTTAATTAGTGTATCTGGCAAAATATTTAGTAGAAAATGTAACCAATAGTATTTCCTTAAATTATTTGGTAGGTCTAATGACTTTTGGTCGGAGACTGAGCTATTCATACCTCGACCACAATGACAGCAAGTTATTGTGAACACCAGGACCTGCAAGTTCCCCTCCAAGTCACCTGACGTGGAATCCTATACTGTACCCCTCATTATCCAGGGTCAAAATCCTATAATTTCCTTCCCAAAAGTACCATGGGTGTATCTGCTTCTCATGGACTGAAGTATTTCAGGAAGGTAGCTTACCACCATCTTCTCAAGGGCAAATAGGGACGGGCAACAACCATTGTTTAGCTAGCGATGTTTACATCTCAAGAAAGAATAAGACAAAAACTCATAAAGTCTTATTTTCTAGCCTGTTGATTATTCATCTGGAACAGAATAGTACTTCAATTAACCTGGATGTTAATATGGCGGGGAAAATTTGTTCAAGAATGGAACCACAATCAAGAGCAGTTAAGGTAGATGTAAAGATCCCTTAGTAAAAAAAACTAACAATTCCCATTAATTCATAAGTGAATTAGTACAGAGCTGTTGCTGCTCTTGAAACTTTACTATGAATTATCATCTTTGCAAGACAAAGGATGGGAAGGGAAGAATGAGGAAAATCAAAGAAAACGAAAGGAGAAAAGATCCACAAAAAGTAAATGGTTGTATTTGGATTAAATAAAAAAAGATTTAACCTTAAATTTTTAATTTAAATTGGAATGGCTGCTCTAGAGAGAATAACACTTCGGCATTATGTTTCTTTTGCAGCAACATTCAAATTTGAGTACAGCATTGAAAACAAGAAATGCACCATCTGTTTAGCTGAGTATTGGTCCAGTGATGCCTGTCTTTCAACAGCTTCATGGCTCTGGAAAGCTGCCCAACCCCCTTCACCTGCTCCTCTGTACAACAGTAAAACAAGATATAAAAGTAATTTGTAAAAATCCATCTATAGATTTCATATCTCAATTAGTTTTCCAAAACGGAAGGATCTGTCATTGTAAAGTCTTGTATAGGGTGCTTGATGTGAGATTAAATAGAAATGAAAGCGTTTGTTTGTTAACAGATGGTGGGTTCCTGGCGCTAGAAAGTAGACTGTGGTGTTCAATCAGCGTTAGACATATCAAATTTTAATAGATTTCTGTCTTCTTAAAGAATATAATTATTCTGATTTAATGTCAGTTGTAGATGATCAAAAACAGCTTGGATTCTGCTAAATAAGAGGAAAAAACGTTGAGCAAATAAAACTTAATATAATCCTTTGTCAGTTATTGGTGACTGCGCTGCATTGTATTTTTTAACAAACCGGACAATATATTTTATATTTTTATTATAAAACAGTTCACTGACTCATTTGAAGGGCGTACAAGTACTACGTTGCAGTGCAATTACCGAGGGGCGAATTAATTTGCAAGTGGCCCAGCGCAATTTGATTAAAGCCGTGCGGGAATACATTTTTCCTCAAGAGAGCTGGGGGTGGGGATGACCGAAAGGTTGGCGTGAATTGGCTGGAGGTGGAGGAGATCTGGACTGTGTGCAGCCCCTTTCTCTCTCTGTGTGTGTGTGTGTGTGTGTGTGTGTAGTCTGCTAGTGAGTTTATGAATGGTAATGACAGACACCAAAAGAAGAGAGGGGAGTGGCTGTTGATTTTTACCCCCCTTCTCTCTGTGTCTCAGGGTATAGTGCCTTGTAGTGAGAAAGAGAGAGAGAGCAGCGGACGGGTGCACCTCTCTGTCTGTGTCACTGTGTGCAGGATTGCCTCCTTCTCCCGGCCGGCCCAGGCTGGCAGTGGGAGGGGGAGCTGGAAAGAGAAAACAATCGCACACAGCCGCCGCGCCTTTTGTCCCGCTCGGGGCCCCGTCGCCCCGGGGTGTGATGGGAGAGACCATGTCGAAACGGTTGAGGTCGGAGCTGGAGATGGAGGAGCGCTCGTTCTGTAACCCGTACCCGGACTGCAGGGGGAACGGCGCCGCAGCCGCCTCGGCACCGGCGAACAGCTCCGGAGCCGGGCCGCACGACCAGCAACAGGAGGCGGCGGACTGCTTCGACTCGAACGGGAAGGTAATAGTTATAATAAGGTCAGAAATAGCGATGGATGGTCCGCCGCCGCCGCGGTGACAGGGCCGTCTGGCAGATGCCCACCTGTCGGTCTCCTTCCCCAACCCCCAGTCTCCGGACTCCTGCCTTCTCCCGGGGAGGGAGCGGCACTTGTTGGTTCCGCCTCTGTAAACCCAGCGGGCGGACTCTGGTCTGTTTAACTGACTGCAGCCGAAAACAAGAATGACAGGCCAGGCACGAGGGGCTGAATGGTCCACTCCTGCTGCTCGTTTGCGCGACCCCACTTTGCTTTATGCCGACGTTTATGGCCCAACATTACAAGTGGTGGCACTTGAATTCTGCACAATTTTAACCTGGCCTCATGGCAACCATTTATTCACTGTCGATGGTTGTAAAACCCCATGGTGTTTAGCAATGCCATTTCATGGAGAGAAATCCTTACCTATTCTGGCCAACATGCAACTCCACATCCACAACAATGTGGTTGACTCTTAATTGCCCTTTGGGTATTTGGGGATGGGCAATCAATGTTGGCTGGTCTCACTAAAGAAATTGAGGGTTTGGTTAAGACAAAGAAGGAGGCATATGTCAGGTGTAGACAGGATAGATCGAGTGAATCCTTAGTGTAAAGAAAGTAGGAGTATACTTAAAAGGGAAATCATGAGGGCAAAACGGGGACATGAGATAGCTTTGGCAAATAGAATTAAGGAGAATCCAAAGGGTTTTTACAAATATGTTAAGGACAAAAGGGTAACCAGGGACAGAATAGGGCCCCTCAAAGATCAGCAAGGCGGCCTTTGTGCGGAGTCACAGAAAATGGGGGAGATAATAAATGAATATTTTGCATCAGTATTTACTGTGGAAAAGGATATGGAAGATATAGACTGTAGGGAAATAGATGGTGACATATTGCAAAATGTCCATATTATAGAGCAGGAAGTGCTGGATGTCTTGAAATGGTTAAAAGTGGATAAATCCCCAGGACCTCATCAGGTGTACCCGAGAACTCTGTGGGAAGCTAGAGAAGTGATTGCTACGCCCCTTGCTGAGATATTTGGATCATCGATAGTCACAAGTGAGGTGCCGGAAGACTAGAGATTGGTAAACGTGGTGCTACTGTTTAAGAAGGGCGGTAAAGACAAGCCAGGGAACTATAGACCAGTGAGCCTGACCTCTGTGGTGGGCAAGTTGTTGGAGGAAATCCTGAGGGACAGGATGTACATGTATTTGGAAAGGCAAGGACTGATTCAGGATAGTCAACATGACTTTGTGTGTGGGAAATCATGTCGCACAAACTTGATTAAGTTTTTTTGAAGACGTAACAAAGAAGATTGTTGAGGGCAGAGCAGTAGATGCGATCTATATGGACTTCAGTAAGGTGTTTGACAAGGTTCCCCATGGGAGACTGATTAGCAAGATTAGATCTCATGGAATACAGGGAGAACTAGCCATTTGGATACAGAACTGGCTCAAAGGTAGAAGATAAAGGGTGGTGGAGGAGGGTTGTTATTCAGACTGGAGGGCTGTGACCAGTGGAGTGCCACAGGGATCAGTGCTGGGTCCTCTACTTTTTGTCATTTCCATAAATGATTTGGATGTGAGCATAGGAGATACAGTTAGTAAGTTTGCACATGACACTAAAATTGGAGGTGTAATGGACAGTGAAGAGGGTTACCTCAGATTACAACAGGATCTGGACCAGATGGGCCAATGGACTGAGAAGTGGCAGATGGAGTTTAATTCAGATAAATGCAAGGTGCTGCATTTTGGGAGAGCAAATCTTAGCAGGACTTATACACTTAATGGTAAGGTCCTAGGGAGTGTAGCTGAACAGAGATCTTGGAGTGCAGGTTCATGGCTCTTTGAAAGTGAAGTCACAGGTAGATAGGATAGTGAAGAAGGCGTTTGGTATGCTTTCATTTATTGGTCAGAGTATTGATTACAGGAGTTGGGAGGTTATGTTGCGGCTGTACAGGACATTGGTTAGGCCACTGTTGGAATATTGCGTGCAGTTCTGGTCTCCTTCCTTTCGGAAAGATGTTGTGAAACTTGAAAGGGTTCAGAAAAGATTTACAAGGATGTTGCCAGGGTTGGAGGATCTGATCTATAGGGAGAGGCTGAACAGGCTGGGGCTGTTTTCCCTGGAGCGTCGGAGGCTGAGGAGTGACCTTATAGAGGTTTATAAAATTGAGGGGCATGGAAAGGATAAATAGGCAGTCTCTTCCCGGGGGTCGGGAAGTCTAGAACTAGAGGGCATAGGTTTTGGGTGAGAAGGGAAAAATATAAACGAGACTAAGGGGCAACTTTTTCACACAGAGTGTGGTACGTGTATGGAATGAGCTGCCAGAGGATGTGGTGGAGGCTGATACAATTGCAACATTTTAAGAGGCATGTGGATCGGTATATGAATAGGAAGGGTTTGGAGGAATATGGGCTGGGTGCTGGCAGGTGGGACTAGATTGGGTTGGGATATCTGGTTGGCATGGACAGGTTGGACCGAAGAGTCTGTTTCCATCCTGTACATCTCTATGACTCTATGAACCAGTGACCCCACAGACTATGAATATTTAGTTTTAAAAAGCATTTGGGATGTACTATAGCAACTGATCAAATGTAGTAGAGATATCTGATTTGATCTGTTAGGTTAAAGTCTCAGTGAAATCGCTCCTCTACTCCATCCTCTTAATCTGCATCACTTGAAGACTACACATAGAGTCAGAAAGTCATAGAAAGATACAGCACAGAAACAGACCCTTTGATCCAACTCATCCATGCTGACCAGATATCCTAAATTAATGTAGTCCCATTTGCCAGTACTTGGCCAATATCCCTCTAAATGCTTCCTATTCATGGACCCATCCAGATGCCTTTTTAAATGCTTTAATTTGTACCAGCCTCCACCACTTCCTCTGGCAGCTCATTCCATACACTCATCATCCTCTGTGTGAAAATGTTGCCCCTTGGGTCCCTTTTATCTCCTTCCCCTCTCACCCTAAACCTATACCCTCTAGTTCTGGACTCCCCCACCACAGGGAAAATATCTTGTCTATTTATCCTATCCATGCCTCTCATAATTTTGTAAACCTCTATAAGGTCACCCCTGAGCCTCCGACGCTCCATGGAAAACCGCCACAGCCTCTTCAACCTCTCCTTATAGTTAAAATCCTCCAACCCTGTCAACATCCTTGTAAATCTTTCTGAACCCTTTCAAGTTTTACAACATCCTTCCGCCAGGAAGGAGACTAGAATTGCACACAATATTGCAACAGTTGCCTTACCAACGTCCTGCAAAGCTGCAAAATGACCTCTCACCTCCTGTACTTAATGCTCTGACCAATAAAGGGAAGCATTCCAAACACTACCTTCACTATCCTATCTACCTGCAACTCTACTTTCAAGGAACTATGAACCTGCACTCCAAGGACTCTTTGTTCAGCAACACTCCCCTAGCACCTTACCATTAAGTGTATAAGCCCTGCTTTGACTTGCCTTTCCAAAAAGCAGCACCTCACATTTATCTAAACTAAACTCCATCTGCCACTCCTCAGCCCATTGGCCCATCTGATCAAGATCCTGTTGTACTCCAAGGTAACCACCTTTGCTGTCCACTACATTTCCAAAATTTTAAGCTCTTAGCTTAATTTTCCTTCTATGCTGATTTGACCTGCACTCCCAATACTCAAATTAGGTCAGTTGATTCTACTATAACACAAATTGACTATAACGCAATTGAAGGATTTAGATCATTATTTGTAGAATAATAAACTTTCCTTACCTGTTGGCTATAACATGATTCCAGTCCCATTGGTTTAAATGGTGCTGCCATTTCATGATTTTCTTATAACATGGGATTGCATGGGAACAGAACTATCGCGTTATGTCAGAACAGACTGAATATAGAATGTAGAACATTTTGGTACAGGAATTGACCCTTTGGCCCATAATGTTGTGTTGAACTTGACACCAAATTAGACTAATCCCTTCTGCCTGCTCTTGGTCCATATCCCTCCATTCTTTGCATATCCGTGTGCTTATCTAAATGTCCCTCCAATGACCCTATCATATCTGCCTCAGCCACCGTCCCTCGCTGCGCATTTGAGACTCATACCATTCTGTTTATAAAAAAAGTGCCCATTATATCTCTTTTGAACTTTCCCCCTCTCACCTTTAAATGCATGCCCCCTAATATTGGACATTTCAATTCTGGGGGAAAAAGATTCTGACCGTCAATCCTATCTACGCATCTCATAATTTTGTAGATTTCTATCAGGTCTCCCCTCAGCCTTTGCTGCACCAGAGAAAACAACTGGATTTTTCAAACCTCTTCTTATAGCTCATACCCTGTAATCCAGGCAGCATCTTGGTAAACCTTTACTGCATCCTCTCCAAATCCACATCCTTTCTGTAATGTGGCAACAAGAATTGAGCAAAGTGCTCTGTGTGGCCCAGTTAAAGTCTTGTAAAGTTGCGACATGACATCTTGACCCTTGTACTCAATTCCTCGACCAATAAAGGCAAATATGCCTTCTTTGCCACTGCATCTACTTGTGTGACCACTTTCCGAGAGCTGTGGAATTGAAACCTGAGATCTCTCTGAACATCAATGCTTTTGGGGTCCTACCATAACTTGCATACTTTTCCTTAACATTTGATCTCCCAAAGTGCAGAACCTTACTCTTATCTGGCAATTAAACCTCAATCTGCTATTTCTCCGCCCTTGTCTGCAACTGATCTATATCCCGCTGCATCCTTTTACAACCTTCTACACTGTCCAGAACTCCATCGATCTTTGTGTCACCTGCAAACTGACTAACCCACGCAACTACATTTTCATCCACATCATTTATGTATATCACAAACCGTGGAAGTCCCAGTATGGATCCCCACCACTAGTCATGGACCTCCAGCCACAAAAACACCGTTCCACCACTACCCTCTGCCTTCTCTGGGCAAGCCAATTCTGAATCCACAAAGCCAAGTCATTGTGGATCCCATGCATCTTAATCTTCTGGATGAGACTACCATGACATTGTCAAAAGCCTTACTAAAATTGATGTAAACAACGTCTACTGCTCTACCCTCATTGATTACCTATGTCACATCCTTGAAAAATTCAGTCATCTTAGTAAGACATGACCTTCCCCATATGCGCAAATCCTAACCCTGAGAATTCTCTCCAAAAGCTTCCCAACCACTAATGCACGACTCGCCAGTCTGTAGTTTCCTGGATTATTCCTATTTCCCTTCCCTTCGCTTCCATTAGTTACTTGTAGGATGCCTCCAGTGGCTAACGAGGATACAAAGATCTTGGCAAGGCCTCAAAAATTTCCTGTCTTACCTCTCTCAATAACCTGAGGATATTGGCCCCTGGGGATTTATTTGCCTTAATGCTCTTCTAGAGACCCAACACCACTTCTTTCTTGATCTCAAAATGCTCTTGCATATTAGCATGCTCCACACAAATCTCACTATCCTCCTTCTGGGTGAATAGCGATGCAAAGTACTCATTTAGGATCTCGCCCACATCCTCTGACTCCAAGCACAAGTTCCCTTCTTTGTCCTTGAGTGGTCCTGCCTTATCACCTGTTATCTTCTTGTTTTTATTGTATGTGTTGAATGCCATGGGATTAACTCTACTTGCCAGGTCATTTCATGGCCCTAATTCCCTGCTTGAGTTCTTTCCTTGGTCTTTATATTTCTTAAGGGCCCTGTCTGATTTTAGCTTCCTAAGCCTTACATATGCTTCTTTTTTGACTAAATTCACAACCTCCCTCGTTATCCAAGGGTCCCTTATTTTGCCATCCTTGTCCTTACTGGAACATGCCACTCCTGAACTTTGAGCTCCATGTAAACAGCTCCCACATGTCACATGTGGACTTGCTGGATAAAAGTTCCTCCCAATTAACACTCCCTAGCTACAATCCAATACTGCCATAATGCCACCCCCACCCCCCAATTTAGAATCTTCCTGCAAGGTCCTGACTTATCTTTATTCATAGTTATCTGAAAACCTAAGGAGTTGTAATTACTATATGCTCTCCCACTGATAGGTCAGTCATCTGGCCAGGTTCATTAGTCAATACAAGGTCCATTATGGCTCCTGCTCCTAGTTGGTCCATGCACATTCTGTTTCAAGACACTGTTTTGAATACACCTAACAGTCCTGGCCTATCTAATCCTCTTGCTCTAAGGGAGTCCCAGTCAATATTGGAGACGTTAAAGTCACCCACTATGACAACCTGTTGTTGTTGCATCTTTCCATAATCTGCCTATGTTTTTGTTCCTCAATGTCTTTGGTGGCTTTTGGGGTGCATTGAGTATAATCTTCGAGTAAAAAATGAGGTCTGCAGATGCTGGAGATCACAGCTGAAAATGTGTTGCTGGTCAAAGCACAGCAGGCCAGGCAGCATCTCAGGAATAGGGAATTCGACGTTTCGAGCATAAGCCCTTCATCAGGAATGAGAGAGTAGCCAAGCAGGCTAAGATAAAAGGTAGGGAGGAGGGACTTGGGGGAGGAGCGATGGAGGTGGGATAGGTGGAAGGAGGTCAAGGTGAGGGTGATAGGCCGGAGTGGGGTGGGTGCAGAGAGGTCAGGAAGAAGATTGCAGGTTAGGAGGGCGGTGCTGAGTTGAGGGAACCGACTGAGACAAAGTGGGGGGAGGGGAAATGAGGAAACTGGAGAAATCTGAATTCATACCTTGTGGTTGGAGGGTTCCCAGGCGGAAGATGAGGCGCTCCTCCTCCAGCCATCGTGTTGTTATGTTCTGCCGGTGGAGGAGTCCAAGGACCTGCATGTCCTCGGTGGAGTGGGAGGGAGAGTTAGTGTTGAGCCACGGGGTGGTTGGGTTGGTTGGTCCGGGCGGCCCAGAGGCGTTCTCTGAAGCGTTCCGCAAGTAAGCGGCCTGTCTCACCAATATATAGGAAGCCACATCGGGTGCAGCGGATGCAATAGATGATGTGTGTGGAGGTACAGGTGAACTTGTGGCGGATATGGAAGGATCCCTTGGGGCCTTGGAGGGAAGTGAGTGTGGAGGTGTGGGCGCACGTTTTACATTTCCTGCGGTTGCAGGGGAAGGTGCTGGGGGTGGAGGTTGGGTTGGTGGGGGGTGTGGATCTGACGAGGGAGTCACGAAGGGAGTGGTCCTTGCGGAACGCTGATAGGGGAGGGGAGGGAAATATATCCTTGGTGGTGGGGTCTGTTTGGAGGTGGCGGAAATGACGGCGGATGATACGTTGTATGCGGAGGTTGGTGGGGTGGTAGGTGAGAACCAGTGGGGTTCTGTCTTGGTGGCGGTTGGAGGAGCGGGGCTCCAGGGCGGAGGAGTGGGAAGTGGAGGAGATGCGGTGGAGGGCATCGTCGATCACGTCTGGGGGGAATCTGCGGTCCTTGAAGAAGGAGGCCATCTGGGCTGTGCGGTGTTGGAACTGGTCCTCCTGGGAGCAGATGCGGCGGAGACGAAGGAATTGGAAATATGGGATGGCGTTTTTGCAGGGGGCAGGGTGGGAGGAGGTGTAGTCCAGGTAGCTGTGGGAGTCAGTCGGTTTATAATAGATGTCTGTGTTGAGTCGGTCGCCCGAGATAGAGATGGAAAGGTCTAGGAAGGGGAGGGAGGAGTCTGAGACAGTCCAGGTGAATTTCAGGTCGGGATGGAAGGTGTTAGTAAAGTTGATGAACTGTTCAACCTCCTCGTGGGAGCACGAGGCAGCGCCGATACAGTCATCGATGTAGCGGAGGAAAAGGTGGGGGGTGGTGCCAGTGTAGTTGCGGAAGATGGACTGTTCCACATATCCTACGAAGAGGCAGGCATAGCTGGGGCCCATGCGGGTGCCCATGGCAACTCCTTTAGTTTGGAGGAAGTGAGAGGATTGAAAAGAGAAGTTATTCAGGGTGAGGACCAGTTCAGTCAGTCGAAGGAGGGTGTCAGTGGAAGGGTACTGGTTGGTGCGGCGGGAAAGGAAGAAGCGGAGGGCTTTGAGTCCTTCGTGATGGGGGATGGAGGTGTACAGGGACTGGATGTCCATAGTGAAAATAAGGCGTTGGGGACCGGGGAAGTGAAAATCCTGGAGGAGGTGGAGGGCGTGGGTGGTGTCCCGAACGTAGGTGGGGAGTTCTTGGACTCCCGAACATAGGTGGGGAGTTCTTGGACTCCCGAACGTAGGTGGGGTATTCTACCAGTGATTGCACCCATCTTACTTTTGAGCTCTGCCCATACTGCCTCATGGATAAGTCCTCCATTTATCAGAATTGGAAGATTAGTTATGTGCTCTGAATATCACTTCAAACATTTATGAGCTTGAGATTTCTTGGCCTTCAGGTTATTTCCTAAGAAGTTTTCTCTTCAAATCTCCTCTACTGTCCCACAATTATCGACTGCCTGTTTGACACAAGTGCTTCTTGAATATAGCCACCATGGGTCAGAACACTCCTGGTCATAGAACAGTACAGCATAGGAATGGGCCCTTCAGTCCCCAGTGTTAAGCGGAACATGACACCAAATTAAACTAATCCCTTCTGCCTGCCCTTTGTCCATATCATCCATTCCTTACATGTTCATGTGCTTATCTAAAAGCTCCACAAATGCCCCTATTGTATCTGCTTCCACCACCACCCTTGGCAGCACATTCCAGACACCTCCTACTACTCTAGGGGGAGAAAAAACTTGCACCTCACATCTCCTTTGAACTTACCCCTTCTCATCTAAAATGTGTGACCCCTAATATTAGACATTTCAACATTGCATTTAAAAACTTTGATTTGGTAATCCCAAAATTTCAGTCCCAGTTATTAGATTACTGATCAAAAGATTTTTTTTTCAGAATTTCTTTTAGCTAGCATAGAAAATTTCTACTGAACTCTGCTAAATAGAGATATTCTGTGATTTTAGTTAAGTTTATCTTGTTGTCCTTTTACTGAACTATGATTTGAAAATTTAACCAATTTGCGTTGTATTTAAGAATCTAAAGTGGGAGCCTTTGCTTTCATTGGTTAATGAGCTTGGATAGGGGCAAGTCATGTAATTAGATGGTTTTGAGTATGCAGCCCTGACCACAAGTAATTAATATAGGGTGCCTTGAACAGTCGCTCAATGTTCTTTGGACCCACACACATCCTGATAGCTGCTGGGCACACTGCATGGTGACAAGCCTCCCTGCAGCTGGGTTAATACTGGTGGCATCTAGGTTAATATTAGTAGCAGCAGGAGAAGACCCATGGGTTGTCATTAATTAGCTACTAAAGGGCGTTGATTGGTAGCATGTCAAGCATGGACCTCACTTTAATTAGCTGGACTAATGGTGTATCTGAATTTTGCTTCTGGCAGTGTTAATTCATGGGTTGCTTCTGATCCTGGGATTCTGATGCCTGTTTCACAGTGGCAGCAGCTCCCCTATTGATGCTACTGAGCACAGGCTCTGTCTTGATTGGTTAACAGCTCTTGTAAATGAGACATCAACTACAGGGGTCTTGATTTCAGGGGAAGACCTGTCAGTGTCCTCACCACTGTCTGACTTGTGATTCAGCAAGTCTTCACAAAAAGGGGTAGTGAGGATCCCTGGCTAGATATCCAGCCAGCAGGCAAGAGCACAGTGCCTCAAGAATCTGCCCTAGAACATTCTTATAATTTAAGGAGCAGTAGTGGCTTGAAAAGTAACCCTTGAAGTGCTTTCTTTATTTGAATGTTTCCTTTCTGTGCTGACATCAACCGTCAGTTATTTTCCATCTTTTCTGATGCTTTCCTATCTGTACCCAAGGTTTTTTTCCTGATTCC
The DNA here is from genome assembly GCF_020745735.1 of Hemiscyllium ocellatum. NCBI lineage: Eukaryota > Metazoa > Chordata > Chondrichthyes > Orectolobiformes > Hemiscylliidae > Hemiscyllium > Hemiscyllium ocellatum. The sequence goes on from NC_083405.1 coordinate 75,457,772, forward strand.
CCACATCTTTGGACCTTTATACTAGTTGAAATGTAAAACCATTTACTTTTGGCTGAGGTTTGTGGAATACAAAACAAATGATTTATTTCCCTACAGTTAACCAACAGAGATTTGATTCATTAGATTTGTGGGAACTATTAAACTGTGACGAACACAGTCTCCAAGTAAAATACTTACGAACCTTTTAGCTAATGTTTTTGAAGTGTAATTGACTTGTCTTCTCTTTTCACATCAGCTTCCTTCCCGGCAGCCCAATATCTAAATTGTGAAATGACAGATTACACTTAAACATTTCAAACTAAAGTTGTACTGGGAACAGCGCTGTGCTATTTAGCCTCTTGATTGTGCTCTGCCATTCAATGTCTTGGCACTGTTCTGATCTCTTATTACTGCCTTTGCCCCACAATTACTTTATTTTTCATTAATAAAAATCTGTCAAGCTCCGTTTTAAGTTTTAACAATTGAACTAGCAGCAGTTGTCATTTACATAAGCGTACCAAACTCTTATCATCCATTTAGAAGTCTGTCTTAACTTCATAACTGCTTTCAATTTCTCAATGTATGAAAATTTGAAAAACATCTTTAAAAAATTGATCAAATCCTTCCTTCTTTATCCAAATAATTTTCAGGAAATGCAAACCTAATTTGTATAAACTCTCTATTTAACCTTTTGGAGGTCAATTTCATTCCAGTAAATTGATTTTGCACTCTCTTCAAGACACAGTGGTTAGCACTGCTGCCTCACAGTGCCTGAGACCCGGGTTCAATTCCCGACTCAGGCGACTGACTGTGTGGAGTTTGCACGTTCTCCCCGTGTCTGCGTGGGTTTCCTCCGGGTGCTCCGGTTTCCTCCCACAGTCCAAAGATGTGCGGGTCAGGTGAATTGGCCGTGCTAAATTGCCCGTAGTGTTAGGTAAGGGGTAAATGTAGGGGTATGGGTGGGTTGCACTTCGGCGGGTCGGTGTGGACTTGTTGGGCCGAAGGGCCTGTTTCCACACTGTAAGTAATCTAATCTAATCAATATAATCTTTCTCAGCAGTGATGTCTGAGACTGCTCAGTATCCTAGGTATAGCCTAAGACATTGAACAGAGATCTGAGATATCAACTTAATGGCATGTGGGTATAGCTTATTTTCATGAGGAGAATTAACAAACAACTAGGTCTGTTTTTCCTGAATTATGATTTAAAATCAGTATGTCAGGGCAAGTGACTGCAAATCCTGTAATGTTCATGAAAACTTGTTGATACTGTAGGGTTTATGCTGAAAGAAAACATTTGTAATTGGTTTTAGGAAGAGCTGGAGTTTTAAAAAGAATTAGTTTGAGTTCTTTGTTCTGTTTGAAGGAGACCTGACTGAAGTCAAATGCAAGTACCGTCTCTGCTAGAAAAGAACATTGTTTAGTGGGGTTAAGGGACTAGGTTACTCCTGTAAGAGTTTGTGAAAATTGCCGACTAGAAGTGTTTCTTTTCGAACCTTGCAGATCATTATAATACTGAGAAAGTACAAGTTCTCAGTTTTGAGTTTTCCATTGGAAAGACTTGACATCTCACTGGACGAGACAGTAAGTCAAATCTAGGGCAGGAAAGGAAGATTTTAAGTGGCTATTTATTAACTGTAAAGTAATGATGTGCAATAAATGGTATTTTGTTTAGCTATGTATTTTGAAATCTTTCAAATGGTTGTATTAGTATCATAGAATGTTGCATCATATAATCCCTACAGTGTGGAAACCTACACATCCCTGAACATATGGGCAATTTCGCATAGCCAATTCATCTAACCTGCACATCTTTAGTCTGTGGGAGGAAACCAGAGCACCTGGAGGAAACCCATGCAGACACAGGGAGAATGCACAAACTCTACACAGCCAGTCACCTGAGGCTGGAATTGAACTCAGGTCTGTGGCGCAGTGAGGCGGCAGTGCTAATCACTGAGCCACCGTGCTGCCACTAAAACATTGCCGCCTGTAATAAGGGAGCATGGCTGTTTCTGCCCAGTTACGAACCAGGGCCTGTTCGTGTGTGAGGCAAACGTGATAACCACTACACTGTAGAAACACACTGTCTTCAGAACTTCCAGGCAGCTTTTTCTCTCTAATGTACAACTTGTAAAACCAGATGAATGAGCTTGATGTTGGCACCAGGAATTAATTTAAAACGTGATTGTTAGTGTGTAAATATACACCTTAACTATTTTATGTCTAACTTTTCTCCAAGTTTCAGTAAATGCTGAAATGAAAATTTGTCATTGATGTTTTTTTTCAAGCTGTGAAAACATTAAACTGTTTGTATAGAGAGAGCTGTCAGCTTTGCATCACCATTTGAGGTGATAAGTTAATACGTTTCTGCATCAACTACACCTATAATGACGAGTAGTCATCCTGAACTTGGTGCTAGTATATTTGTGTCTGAGTTATGGGTTTTCTGACTGACTGTGACTTGATCACAGAATCTACGAAAACTAAATTGGCATTATTTGAAGCATTTTCTGAATGTTCTAGCCAGCAGTCCCCTCTCACCACCACAATTATAACATTACCTGCTGGTTAATTTAGTATCTGCCTTTGGGGTCTTGTGTACAAATTGGCTGTTGCAATTCCCTACGCAACAGCAACAGTACTTCAGAAATAACTCATTGACTGAGAAGTACTGTAAATTAATATATTATACATGCCTAATATGACCACATTTGGATGTCTATACTTCTCAGAGTAACAAACCAAACTAAGGACACTAAACTTAGATGTAACCGGAGGTTCCACTAACCACACAGATACATATGACACACTCCAGAGGCAAAATGTCTAACTTATTTAGGAATCAACTAAATGCTACAGTGGTCATCTTGAAATCATGAACATTTGGAAACAAAATGGACAAATGCTCCATTTATATTTGAGCATTTGTTCATCTTAATGCTGTCATGTAAATTAGGTTGTGTTAATAATGACACTGCTGAGTATCTTGGTGCTAGCAAATATAAGATGACTATTGCTATTTCAAGTCACAGGCTAAGAACTTAGTATGTCTGTAAACACCAGTGATACGGTTTTCAAAGTGCTGGTTTCTCAAGCCATACACACAGTCATCAAAGAAAACCTAACAGCTGGTAAGTGAAATAGTGACCACGATTTTTGTTTTTTGTTGTCAGTACAGTGAAACCTATCCACATATCAAACAATAGAAGATTCACAGCATTGATAATACTGGGATACTGGAGGGAGAAAAGTTAATGAATTCTGTAATATGAAGGCACTCAAGATCTATTCAGCGGAAACTGGAGAACCACTTTGAAAGATATACAGCTGGTTCTTCTATAGCACATTCTTGTGCAACCCCACATTATAGAAAAATCGCACTTTCGAAACAGCACTTAGTGTTGGCACACGTTTTAAAAGTTCGTGCTATAGAAACAGTGTCTCCAATTCATCAATCAAGTTACAATAAATTTGCATTAAAGAAACATATGTTACAGCAGAATGACCTACACTACATAATATTAACAAACAATTCAAAGCATCAAGTACCTGTGTATGGCACAGTCAGTCTGTAGGTGAGAAATAAAGTTTGCAAACTAATAGAGATGATAGTATTCCAGAATTTAACAAATTTACATCCAAAGCAGCTTGGATTTATCATATTTTGGTGTATATTTGCTGCCCTGTTCTAAATTAGTCCATATCTTTTTTGTTTATAAAAAGAGGTCTTTACGCTCCTCTTCATTAACTCACTGCAGAGAATAACATTGTGGTTTTTAATCAGTGCCTTATTTTTGTGCTTAATGCTTTCTAATGGACTGGATCTTAAAGTTATTTCAGAAGTCACACGACTCCAGATTATAGTCCAACAGGTTTATTTGAAATCACAAGCTTTTGGAGTGCTGCTCCTTCATTAGGTGAACTTCGTGTGATGATGCAGCAGTGCTCCAAAAACTTGTGATTTCAAATAACCCTGTTGGACTATAATCTCATGTCATGTGACTTCTGACTTTGTCCACCCCAGTCCAACACTAACACTTCCACATTAAAGTTATGTCATAATTCTATTGTGTACAGTGAAAAAAAATCTGTTTTCAACCCCTAACTATGTTACAAGTTTTCTTTTTGCAAAGCTAAAATCAGATGATATTTCTAACTTGGTCAAATATATGGTGTCTGTTGCAGTAACCACTGGTGACTATGAAATTCTATCTGTTGTTAGTAGAGTCATAGAGATGTACAGCATGGAAACAGATCCTTCGATCCATGCCAACCAGATATCCCAATCCAATCTAGTCCAACCTGCCAGCATCCGACCCATATCCCTTCAAACCCTTCCTATTCATATGCCTCTTAAAATGTTGTAATTGTATCAGCCTCCACCACATCCTCTGGCAGCTCATTCCATACACGTACCACTCTCTGCGAGGAAAAAGTTGCCCCTTTGGCTTCTTTTATATCTTTCCCCTCTCACCCTAAACCTATGTCCTCTAGTACTGGACTCCCTGACCCCAGGGAAAAGACTTTGCCTATTTATCCTATCCATACCCCTCATAATTTTGTAAATCTCTATAAGCTTACCCCTCAGCCTCTGATGCTCTGGGAAAACAGCCCCAGCCAGTTCAGTTCAGCTCAGCTCCTCCAACCCTGGCAACATCCTTGTAAATCTTTTCTGAACCCTTTCAACTTGCGCAACATCTTTCCGATAGGAAGGAGACCAGAATTGCACGCAATATTCCAGCAGTGGCCTAACCAATGTCCTGTTTAAAAAAGCAAGGAGTTTTGATTTTTCACAGATGAAGATTTTCAATTCGACTAGTCTATATCTGTAATGAATGCATTTTCACATGTTTTGTACAATCTCTAGAAATGCAAATATTACAACACATTGATAGCATTTTCCATTGACATGGCATATTTGAGAATTTTTAACATTTAAATAGCGCCAATATTTTAGATTAATGAAATCATCATCTAATAACAAGTCTCCCCAGCCTGTTCTGATGTTCAGTGAGACCATAACTGATTTGCAGTCTAATTCCATAAACCCACTTTTGTCCCATGACCAGTAACTATATTTGATCATGATAGCTATCAATCTCTGATTTAAAATTACAATTGATGTTGCATCAGTTGTTGATTTTCAAGAGTTCCAAACTTCTGTCTTTTTCTGTGTAGAAGAGTTTCCTAACTTTGTTCCCGAAAGGCCTAACATTAGATATTAGATTATGCCCCAAGTCCTAGACTTCTCAATCAGCAGAAATAGTTTTGCTTAATTGACTCTAACTATTTTCTTTGATTTGAAAACTTCAACACAACCACCACTTAGCGTTCCAAATTTCTGACTATACAGCCCATTGGAGTAGAGCTAACATTCCAGTAAATCTATGCCACACTTATCCAAGGCCAGTATAACCTTTCTAAATGCAGTAACTCGAATTGCTTTTGGTGTTTCAGAGATCTATTAGAACCTGTAAAGCTGTTGGTGCTCATACAATGCGCTACACAGCAATCGGATATGGACAGCTACTGGATTGCTGTTGTCCACGAAGTTCGCAACTATCTACATGTGGTTTCGTCAAAATTGTGATGAATTGCATTTCTGATCTGCAATGGGTACAATTAGAGTCATCGAGATGTACAGCAAGGAAACAGACCTCTCGGTCCAACTTGTCCATGCCGAACAGATATCCCAACCCAATCTAGTCCCACTTGCCAGCACCCAGCCCAATTCCTTCCAAACCCTTCCTATTCCTATACCCATCCAAATGCTTTTTAAATGTCACAATTGTACTAGCCTCCATTAGTTCCTCTGGCAGCTCATCCCATGCTCATACCCCTTCTGCGTGAAAAAGTTGCCCCTTGGGTCTCTTTTATATTTTTCATCTCTCACCCTAAGCCTATACCCTCTACTTCTGGACTCCCCCACCCAGGATATTTATCGTATCCATGCCCCACATGATTTTGTAAGCCTCTATAAGGTCACCCCTCAGCCTCTGACGCTTCAGGCAAAACAACCCCAGCCTATTCAACCTTTCCCTATAGTTCAAATCCTTCAACCCTGGCAACATCTTTGCAAATCTTTTCTAAACCCTTTCAAGTTTCACAACATCCTTCCAATAGGAAGGAGACCAGAATTGAACGCAGTATACCAAAAGTGATCTACCGAGTGTCCTGCAACTCCACTTTCAAGGAGCTATGAACCTGCACTCTGGCGTCTCTTTATTCAGCAACACTCCATTGGACCTTACCATTAAGTGTATAAGTCCTGCTAAGATTTGCTTTCCCAAAATGCAGCACCTCACATTTATCTAAATTAAAATCCATCTGCCACTTCTCAGCCCATTGGCCCATCAGATCAAGATCCCATTGTAATCTGAGGTAACCTTCTTTGCTGTCCACTGCACCTCCAATTTTGGTGTCATATGCAAACTTACTAACTCTATCGCTTATGCTCAGTTCTAAGTCATTTATATAACTGGCAAAAAGGAAGTCATCCAGTTGGCACTCCACTGTTCACAGGCCTCCAGTCTGAAAAACAACCCTCCACCACCACCCTCTGTCTTCTACCTTCGAGCCAGTTCTGTATCCAAATGGCTGGTTCTCTCTGTATTCCATGAGATCTAACCTTGCTAATCAGTCTCCCATGGGGATCCTTGTCGAATGCTTTACTGAAGTCCACATAGATCATGATCACCATTCTGCTCTCATTAATTCTCTTTGTTACTTGAGACTTGTTTATACTGTTGCTTTGCAAGCAGTATGGTAGACATTCTAAATGACTCTTGGGTGTGTCGCTTTCCTCTAGTGAATTTATTATAATAAGACATTGTGCTGCATAAACTGTGTTAAATTCTGATCAGATAAAGCATAATTTTCTTTCACAAACAAATTATCATTAGTAAATTTCACACTGCATTAAAAATCTTGACAATTGCATTCCCAGATCTATCTAACAGGTCTTAATTTTAGTTTTAAAATTCTTAACTCTGACCTATGACTGTTTTGTAGCAACGTTCTATACCCCAGTCCTTGAGAAATGAGAATAATTAGAAATAGAGCTGGGTTGAACATAATACTGTTGTCAAACCTCACTGAAATTGCATGCTCGAAATCCAGGCTCTCTCTTCCTGAAGTAGTCACAGAAATTTGTAAACTTTATCAAAGTATGTGAAGTCCCCAATTTGCCTTTTGGGGAAAATCCAGGTTAATATAAAACATTGACAATGTTCCTGTACGGGAGTCCATGCTATTCGTAGGAGATGTCACAAAGATCAAGTTGTGAAAGAACAAAAATTGGGATCTATTTTCCTCAAGACCTGATGCATTTTTGGCAACATGCAGAAGTAATGATGTAAGTTCAAAACAGCTGAACAAATAACAACCAATTTTTCCCTTTATGAAGGTGTGGGTGTACTGTACCTTTTGAGTTAAAAGCAGCAGAACTGTCTGATAGCACCAAGTGTTCTAAAAGGTTACATTATATTTTTTCAGTTCAGCAGGTAGTACCCCAAAAAAAACCAAACTCCAATCAATTTTGAATTTAGTATATTGACAATCTTAAAAGCCAATGACACAATCTGATGCTTTGCGGGTATAAGACTAAGGAAAATTGAACAGTTGGGAGGAGAACTGCCAGGCCAACGATATCTGCAAACTGCCTAGAGAATAGCTCTCTTAAAAGTACCTTTATGATTAGTAACCTGTGAAGCAGAATCCCCAAGAAGAAAATAAGACAGGAATACAAAGAACTGAAAGCTGCCTGGTTTTGTAAATCATAATTGGGGGGTTTCATTGGACTAGTACTATAGAGGGAACATAATAGGTTAGAGGAAGGGGTTGTAAATAGTTGTCATTTAATTATTCTGTTATACTTTAAGAAATAAAGTTGTTACTTCTACTTTAACTAGTTCTTGGCCTCTCGAATTTTCACAGATTACTGCACAGAATGAATCATTTTCTGTCTGAGTTAAAATGAGCAGGAGGGCTTACCCCGTGTTGTAACAATTTGGAGGTTCATCTGGGATTTGAACCGTTTTAGACAGATTTGAGTAGATTTGGGGGTACAAAAAAAAATGCCAGTAGATGGGGTGGCACAGTGGTTAGCACTGCTGCCTCACAGCGCCAGGGACCTGGGTTCAATTCCCGACTCAAGCGACTGACTGTGTGGAGTTTGCACGTTCTCCCCGTGTCTGCGTGGGTTTCCTCCGGGTGCTCCAGTTTCCTCCCACAGTCCAAAGATGTGCGAGTCAGGTGAATTGGCCATGCTAAATTGCCCGTAGTGTTAGGTAAGGGGTATAGGTTGGTTGCGCTTCGGCGGGTCGGTGTGGACTTGTTGGGCCGAAGGGCCTGTTTCCACACTAAGTAATCTAATCTAAAAAATTTAAACACTTGAAGGTTAGTGTCCTAAATGAGGTTTTATTGTATCACTTATTTAAAAGCGATTTAAATTAAAATTAAAGCCTTTCTAAAATTGCTAAAAAGGTTCTGAGATTTGAAGATGATTCTCAAATTTACCAAGAAAGTTTAGAAGGAACAAAAAATGCCATACTTTTAGAATTAGCAAATAAGTTAGATTTGGGTTTAACCAACGACAAAAGTAAAGCTGAAATTGTAAGGGAGATACACCTAAGTGTTTTGAGTATCAGAGAAACAGACAAGTACAGTAGTGGTAGAAAAACTTTAAATTACAATTGAGGATAATGGAGTTAGAAGATAAGGAAAGGAAAAAAGAGAGAGAGAAGGTTCTTGGCTGAGCAAAGAGAAGAAAGAGAGAGAGAAAGAGAGAGGAAAAAGAGACAGTTCTTAGTTGAGCAAAAAGAGAGAATTTGAACTTGAAGTTGCAACTTAATCAGCAAAATCAAGTTAACAGGATGGAAATTTAAAAGAGACGGTAGTGATATATACAAATATATCAAAACTCTGCCACATTTTGATGAGAAAGATGTTGAAGCCTTTTTTTTATTTCATTTGAAAAATTGGTCAGGCAGATGGAGTGGTCCGAGGATTTGTGGGTAATGCTAGTTCAGACTAAACTGGTAGGCAGAGCTCGTAAGATATTTGCCGCACTGTCAGATGAGGGGGTCAAGAGATTATGAAGAGGTTAAACAGGCTATTTTAAGTGCTTATGAATTGGTTCCAGAAGCATATAGATAGTGGTTCAGAAACACAAAGAAGGACTTGTGTTGACTAAGTCTGACTAAGGTCAGACTTATATTAAGTTCAAAAGAATTAAACATAGTCATTTTGATCGACTGGTGCATGCTTTGAAAATAGGTAATACTTTTGAGATGCTAAGAGAGATTATTCTGCTGGAGGAGTTTTAAAAGCTCACTTCCAGAGAGGGTAAGAATTCTTATGGAGGAACAGAAAGTTCAAAAAGTGAGAAGGACAGTGGAATTAGCAGATGAGTACATGTTGGTGAATAAGACAAGCTTCCGGCCTTAATTTCTGTCCTGTGATGGATAGAAGTTGGGAGAAGGGGAGATCCTACACTATGAAACCAAGAGTAGAGAGCACTGGATAAGAATTTACCACAGGATTAAAAAAAAGCTGAAGAGGGTGGATAGGAGGTGAAAGGACTCTGGCATTTCCACTATGGTAAAGTGGGACACATTAAGTCACAGTGCTGGTCATTAAAGAAGGGCGCTGTGGGAAAAGATGTGGTAAAAGAAGCTAAGCCAGTGGCATTAGTGAAGGGGACCCCAAGAAGAACCAAGGAGCTGCAGGAGAGTGCACAGAAGCTGGGTTTAGTACCTGATCTCTACAAAGAATTCACCTCTGTGGGTAACGTTTACTCAGAAAGAACAGGGGAGAAGGACAAGAAGTTATAATTTTGAGAGATACAGGATCTAACCAGTCATTGTTTTTACCTCCTTAATATCAATGACTGCAGATGCTGGAAACCAGATTCTGGATTAGTGGTGCTGGAAGAGCACAGCAGTTCAGGCAGCATCCAAGGAGCAGCGAAATTGATATTAAGGTGTGAGCGAATATATACCCTTTTTAATCTGTTACCTGAGAGTGTAGTAATTTGTGGTATAAATGGGCAAAAATTTACCGTTCCCCTATATAAGGTCAGGTTGGAGCGTCAACTCAAGACTGGGGAAGCTATAGAGTGTCAGTTTCAGGAATTCAGTTTGTTCTTGTGGATGCTTTGGCAGGATCCAAGGTGGGAGTGACACTGATTGTTGTGGAGAAGCCCAAGGAAGACCAAGAAACTGAGGAGTTAAAACAGAAATATCCTAGTATTTTCCCAGACTGTGGTAACCAGATCTCACTATCATAAGTCTCACAAAGCGAAAAGTAAAGAGAAAGATGAAGGAGTTAAGGTTCAGTTAGCGGACATCCTGTTTGATGTACTGGTGCAGGAAAGACCTGAACAGGCAGAGGGTCAGACAGAAGTGTTTAGTCCTGAAAGGCTAAGGGACTTGCAACAGTAAGACAAGCCAATAGAAGATATATATTTGGATTCGAACTCCGAAAAGGAGGAAAAGAATATTCCATAGGGTTATTAACTGAAAGATAGAATCCTAAGGTGGAAATGGAGACCACGGCAGGTTAGTGCAGAGGAGAAATTTGCTAAAGTGCACTAGATTGTGTTGTCGGTAGTGTACAGACAGGAGGTGTTACAGGTAGCACATGAACTACCTGTAGGACATCACCTCGGGGTATGAAAGACGCAGGATAAGGTACAAAAACATTTTTATTGGCCTGGAGTGCACAAGGATGTGGTTAAATTTTGCCATGCATGTCATACATGCCAAGTGGTAGGTAAGCCATAGGCGGTAATACAACCAGCACCTTTGTTGCCAATTCCCACATTTGAAGAATCTTTTCACATGGGTTATAATTGAAAAGGGGTAGTAGAGGAGTTGTAGCTTTTTTCACACAATATGGGCTACCCAGAGAGATTCAGTCGGACTAAGGGTCGAACTTTATTGCTAGGCTGTTTAAGGAGGTTATGGATAGCTTAGCTATACTGCACGTTAAATCCAGTGTGCATCATCCGGAATCCCAGGGAGCTTTAGAAAGGTGGCGTCAGACCTTGAAGACCATGTTGAGAGCATCCTGTCAGGACTACCTGAATCTATGAGATAAAGGTATCCCATTTGTATTGTTGCCATTAGAGATGCCCCAAATAAATCTACTTAGTTTACTCCCTTTGAGTTAATATTCAGTCATGAAGTCAGAGGTCCTTTGAAATTAATTGAAGAAGAATTGACTTGGAGATCTCACACTTAGATTACATATCGGAGGTGAGGGAGAGACTAAATCGAGTAGGCGAGCTAGCTAAACAGCGTCTAAAGAAGGCACAGTGTAGAACGAAGCAGGTGACAGATAAAAGCTCTGAGACTCGAACGTTTTTCCAAGGGGATAATGTGTTAGTACGGTTACCAGTGATAGGAGATCCTTTCAAAGCCAGATTTAGTAGTCCCTATCAAATTGAGAAAAAGTTGAGTCAGTCTATTAAAGTTGCCAGGTAGGAAGAAAAGGTATTGAGAATGTCATGTGAACATGTTGAAACTATGTTATACTAGAGAGAAAGAACTAGAGAAACAGGTGTTAGTTATGACCCCACAGAGTGAGGAATCAAATCCAGATGATGTGGATTTTGCTGTGCCTCAAAATAGATTTAAAAAATGAAGAAGTCCTTGAGGAGTGGGATAGGTTATCTGTCTCAGGAACATAGGATGCAGTTGAAAGATTTGTTACTGCAGTATATGGAGGACTCATGCTGTTGTACATGAAGTAGACATAGGGAATACGGTTTCCATAAAACAACATCCCTGTTGGCTTAATCCTTTCAAAGCCAGACAGAAGTGTTTAGTCCTGAAAGGCTAAGGGAGGAAACCATCAAACCAAGCGAGTGGAGTTCGCCGATTGTCTTGGTTTCCAAACCGGACGGGACTCGATGATTCTGCGAGGATTATCAGAAGGTCAGTGCCATTACATAATCGGACTGATATCCAATTCCTCAATTGGGGGACTGTATCGAGAAAATCAGATAAGCCAGTTACATCACCAAGTTTGACTTAATGCGTGGTTACTGGCAGGTACCTTTATCAGAGTTGGCAAAAGAAACTTCTGCACTATTAACCACAAATGGGCTATATCAGTTTAAAGTAATGCCCTTTTGGAATGAAGAATGCACCCGCCACATTCCAAAGACTCATGAACAGAGTTGTGGCTGGGTTAATAAACTGTGCAGCCCATTTGGACAATGTAGTGATCTTTGTAAGTTTTGGAAAGATCACATGGTACAGTTGGCAGAGCTCTTTGAACGACTACGAGAAGCAAAACTGGTGATAAACTCAAATAAAACTGAATTCACGAAAGCCGAGGTGATGTTCTTAGGACATGACATCGGTCATGGAAGGTTGACCCCACGGAATGCACAGACGAAAGCCATCGAGGAATTTCCATGACCAACCTTGAAGAAAGAGGTGCTTCGATTCTTAGGACTCACCGGATTTTATCAGAAGTTTGTTCCAAACTTTAGCAGTGTAGTGGCACCATTAATAGATTTGCTGAAGAACACACAGTTTTGGTGGACCGAACAATGCCAGGAACCATTCGACCACTTGAAAGCCATATTAACCACCAAACCAGTTTTAGCTACACCAAACTTTTCGAAACCTTTTAAAGTCACCGTCAATGCTAGTGACATTGGAGTTGGAGCTGTACTCCTACAGGAAGATGAGGATGGGATTGAACTGCCAGTTGGTTACTTTTTGAAGCAGATCAACATACACCAGTAGAAATACTCCACAATCGAAAAGGAACTATTGAGTTTGGTACACGGTGGCACAGTGGTTAGCACTGCTGCCTCACAGCGCCTGTAGACCCGGGTTCAATTCCCGACTCAGGCGACTGACTGTGTGGAGTTTGCACGTTCTCCCCGTGTCTGCGTGGGTTTCCTCCGGGTGCTCCGGTTTCCTCCCACAGTCCAAAGATGTGCGGGTCAGGTGAATTGGTCAAGCTAAATTGCCCGTAGTGTTAGGTAAGGGGTAAATGTAGGGGTATGGGTGGGTTGCGCTTCGGCGGGTTGGTGTGGACTTGTTGGGCCGAAGGGCCTGTTTCCACACTGTAAGTCTAATCTAATCTAATCTAACATTTTCATGTGTATGTCACAAACAATGTTTTGGAGATGGTTGTACACTTTAAAATTTAGAACATTTTAAATACAAAAAATGTGAGTATTTTGTTGGAGTCTTATATTAGACTTTTAAAAATCATACATGTGAGTTGTAAGAATGTAATTGCAGATGCGTTATTTCAGTTTTAACTGATAAAGTTTAGATGAGATACATACACAGGTATATAGGAAGAAGTTAAGGAGAACTTATTAAAGTTATGTGTGTGTTAGGGTAATGTGTTTTTAAAAAAAATAGAAAAAAAAAGCCATCTTTTCATTATGATGGTTCATTCTCTCTTTAGGGGGAAGCTGTTATGAAGATTTGGGTATTCTGTACCTTTAAGTAAGTTTAAAAACAACAAAACAACCTGATAGCACCATGTGTTCAGGAAAAAAGTATAAGGTAACCTTTTGGTCCAACAGGTAATGCAGCAGGAAGGTTACAAAAGCAGATACGAATTAGGCCAATCAGTTTAAATTACCCCCCAAAATACCAACTCCAATCAATTTTGAATTTAGTATATTGACAATCTTAAAAGCCAATGACACAATCTGATGCTTTGGGTATAAGACTGAGGAAAATTGAAGAGTTGGGAATGGAACTGCCAAGCCAACGATATCTGCAAACTGCCTAAGCTCACTTAAAGGTACCTTTATCAACCAGTAACCTATGAAGCAGAATTCCTAAGAGGAAGAAGACAGGAATACAGAGAAGAACCGAAAACTGCCTGGTTTTAAGATGAGAAGTTTTGCTTCGTAAATTTTAATCAGGAGTTTTATCGGACTAGTATTATAGAAGGGAAAGTAAAGATAGGTTAGAGGAAGGGGTTGTAAGTAGTTGTTAGTTAATTATTCTCTATTATACTTTAAGAAATAAAGTTGTTACTTTTACTTTATCTAGTTCTTGGGCTATCAAATTTTCACATTACTTCATGGGATAAATCATTTCTGTGTTTCTGGGTTAAAATAAGCAGGAGGGTTTACTCCGTGTTGTAACACTTTTTACAAAATACTATTTATTAAAAATAAATAGATTCTAGCCACAGAGATGTAACTATGACCTTTAACTCTACTAGTTAAAACTCAAAGCCCCCAAACGCATACAAATACAGACAGAACAAAAATCATTTCTGTGGCTGGAGGGGCAAAAGTATTGGGGGTGCAGTTCATTGAATCCCAAGCACTGGTTCTAATGGCATGCTTCTTTTGTTTCCTATATCCTTCAGTTCTCTGATCATTCTCATCAGTTTCTCTGACTTCTTTAAAGGAAGCAATTGGTTCACAAATTTCAAGCCTTTGGTTAAAAGCAGCGTCTTACAACAACTAGTGAAAACAAAATAATCAGACTTTCAGTACAGACTTTTGCTGTTGAGAGAGAGAAAACGATATGTGCACCATCTTTGCTTCAGCAGTTTGAAGGCATCATTCACATTTGCAAGCTGTTCAGCCACCCAGGAATCAATGATCTATTTGTTATCAAGCTACTTGCCTTTGGTATCCACAACTAGTCACAACTCCACAATTCAATCGGCAACCTGTTGATATCCAAATCTCACTTTGTACACAAACCCCTGAGCCAGACTAACCAAACACCACCACCCCCCACAACCTCCCCAGTACAGTGTAAACAAGATGACTTTCAGAGACCTTTTTTTATCATTAATGGGATGGTGGGTTGTGCTTGCTTGGCCAGTATTTATTGCCCATCCTTATTGCTCAGAGAGCAGTTAGGAGTCAACCACATTGCTATCACATGTAGGCCAGACTACGTGAGAATAAGTTTCCTTCCTTAGAGGATGTTACTGAACCAGATGGGTTTTTCCAACAATCAAGAACGGATTCATGGTCATCGTTAGTGTCTTAATTCCAGACCTTTTCTTTAATTTGAATTCAAATTCCATCATTTGCCACGGAAGTATTCAAACCTGGGTTGCCAAAAAATTACCCAGGGCTTTTGGATTAATAGTTCAGTGATAACACATTAGGCCATTGCCTCATCTAAATTGCTTTTGAAAGGTACTGGAATTCTTTCCCTGTACTTTATTGTAAAAGTATTTTATTTTTATTATTTTATTATAAAAGTTTTTCATCAGTCCCTGATCTATAGTAAAATAAAAAGGTAAGGTCTTTACACTAAACTCTAGACTAATTGTATCCTTTCTTTTTGTAATGGTTTGAACTTTTTGTTTTCAACCATCGAGGCTGGTAGTTTGTCATGTGATTATATTTTTGTAATGCAAACTTGTCTGAATTATTTGACTTTCCTGATATGTTAGGAGAAAGTGAGAACTGCAGATGCTGGCAAGTCAGAATTGATAAAGTATGATGCTGGAAAACACAGCAGGTCAGGCAGCATCCGAGGAGCAGGAGAGTTGATGTTTTTGGCATAGGCCCTTGATCAGGAATATGGATGGGGAAGGAGGCTGAAAGGTAAATAGAGGGTTGGGGCTGGGGGCAAGATAAGTGGGATGGAAATAGGTGGTTGCAGGGGGGAGGAAATTGTGATAGGTCATTGAGATGGGTGGTGCAGATAGGTGGAAAGGAAGATGGACAGGTTAAAAGGGCAGTACTGAGTTGAAGGGTTGGATCTGGGATGAGGTGGAGGGAGGGGACATTTGGAAACTCGTGATGTCAATGCTGATGCTATGTGGTTGTATAGTCCCTAGGCAAAAGATGAAGTGTTCTTTCTCCAGTTGGTGGGTGGCTTTGATTTCGTGCTGGAAGAGACCCAGGACTTGCATGTCCTTGGGGGATTATGAGGGGAAGTTGAAGTGGTTGGCCACAGGGCAGTGGATGTTTTGTTCCCTGAACCATTCTGAGTTGGTGTCCTATCTGTTCCTGATCTGTTGTTTGATAATGCTGATTTGAGGTGTTAATTTTAGTCCAGAAACCTGATATGTTCTCTAGGTGTTGAAATGTAGCATGCAATTTGTTAAATTTGTAGGGGGACCTTTAAATTAAATGTTTTATTCAAAGGGCAGGAGCTATATCAACATACCACCCCAGGGCTGCACCAAAATATCAGTTTAAAGTATACACTTGAGACCCTCAAATTGCTGATTGAACCTACAACCATTTCCAATAACATGATATTTCTTGTGGGAACCAAAAGATGAACAATTCCAGGTACATTGTTAAAATGCCTTTTTTGATTTTTTTTTTCTTTATTTTCCGGTCACTGCAGGCAACACTTTTTTTTCTTTCAACTTTAAGCAGTGTAATAAAAGTGCTTGTGCTCATCCATCATTTTGTGATGTCTTTCAGGTTTGACAGATTTGTATTAGGTATATGTTCATAATACCTGTTACATTTTCTTTGAAATACGGAAGGAACATGTACAACTTAAAAGTTACTTTGGTACTTGAGGGGTCGGTGGGGAGAAGGGGGAAATATTAAATAATTACAAGGCTTTCATTATATAATACTGCAATTGTAAGATTTTTAAAAATACCGTAGTATTAATAAAACATATTTTTTGCAGCTCAGTCCAGCCTTCATAAAGCGGATTCAACATAAAATCAAGGATCTTTTGATACAGATGGAAGAGGGTTTGAAGACTGCTGATCCTCATGACTGTTGTGCTTACACTGGTTGGACAGGTGAGAGCATTTCAGTACCTTTTATAGTCACTCATTGCATGCATTTACAGCCAAGCATGCTGACTATTCCTCAAAACTTTTATGACAATTCTCCAAGTGAGAATTGATTTTGCCATTCAATAGTTCCTAATTTTCCAACCACAGATGTTAGATGGACAGGTCTCTAATTACCAAATTTACACATCTCTCAAAAAAATGTACATTTGCAATCAGCAATCCAAAACGTGGTTCATTTGAGCCATGTGCCTTGTTAAATTTGAGCTATGCCACCTATTTAGCACTTGTTTTCAATTTTTATTCTATTGAATGTACCTTGTTTTCCCTCCTACCATCGCACCCCTCACTGCATTCACCATTTTTTAAAAAAAACGGATACAAAAGACTTATTCAGTTTATAAATCAAGCCCACTTCCTCTGCCAAGTAATATTTCCTTTCTTCCTTTTTCTTCTTGTTTGCCTCCAGCACCCATTTAACTATTGTTTTTACTTTTTATCTGTTTCTGAAAGATTATTGGGTTCCCCTTATTTTTTTCTCTTCTTGTATTCTTTTTCAATTCTCTTTGTGCACTCTGCCTGATTCCCTACTGTTATGAAGTTGAAAGAGTGTATGTTCACTTTATATTAGAAAGTGTTTTCTAAAATTAAAGTACAGCCATAGCTGCAGAACAGAACAGCTAAGAGACGGGCTATTCCAGAATAGATACATGGAATAAATGGCTGTTAAACGGGTACCTGAGTTTCAGTTGTTGTTTTGACAACAATTCAAATGTAACCAATTAATTTAAGGATACTGAAACCCAATTGAGTTTGAATTTGTTGCATTGACAACATCGGATCAATGACAGGGTACAATATTGGGGCATATAAAATCAGGGCATTTAATAATTGTTTGATTGGAGCAGCATTGTTATGGAGTTGGGGTCAGATAGTAATTAGTTAAGAAAAAGGGGGCTTGGATTTGTTAATAGTTTTTTTTTGTGTTCTCTTAGGAAAATAAACTGTTATTTTTCTTTAAATGGTGGAAATTAGGAGTTCTCTTTGTCCCTCACACTTTTAACAGATTACAAGGTGAGGCGAGCTTTTCTCAAAGTGTTTGGTTTTAATTAACAGAACGGTTTAACTTCCACGTTGTACCACTACAAATCCTGTCCCCGATTTCTTGTTTTAAACTTTTTTAACTATTCTCTGTCAATCTTTGTCATCTGAGGGATTGAAACTTTCCTCCTCCAATTAATATTTAACTTATGCCTGCAGTATCTTTGCCTTGAAAGTCTTCCGTTGCTGATTTGCAGTCTACTTAGAATCTTGCTCTAATATTTGCAAGTGGCTTTTCCCAGTCTTGTGTTTTTACTTTTGACTTTTCTTTGTGAATTTCCATAACTACAGAATCTAATTGTCATCGGTATGAGCCAGATGGTTTTCTTCACTTACTTCCATAAATAAGCTCTCATGAGTGACTTGCCCACTTCAGACAAGAACTTGAAATGCATGTCTGAATGCATATCACCAATTCTCATTTTTCCCATGGTTTAATACTTGGTATCTGTATAGGGAAGATAGATTTGCAATTATGTGACACTCTTGTCCTGTTTCCTTCAAAAAACAAAAGCCTTTCAGCTGACCCACGAGGCCAAGGATCTTGAAATTAACTGCCTCCCAACTAATGGCCACAACATGTTATTATCTACTCTTCAAAGAACTTGGATATTTAAAAACAAATCACTTATGTTTTTGTACTTTTTTTTTATTTCTAATTCATTGAGTAACTAATAAGCACCTTCTTTTTCTCATAAAATATGAGAGCCTGGAAAGGATCCCTTGTTAACATAATATTGTTGTAAATCTATGATTTACAGATGACCTAGCTTTGGAACTTGCTCAAAAGCCACTCCATTATTGACAGCCTCAATGCTGCTCATATTCCGGTAGTTCACTCTGTCCTTGGGCCTGCACTTTCCTGTGCTCTGGAAACTGCACTCCATTATCTTTTTTAAAGATTGTCTGCAAGCAGATAGTTGCACTGTTCCTCCATTTCTGAGACTTAATCTTAGTATTGTCCTGGAGCAACTATGTGAGCTTCTTTCACTCCACTCACTGCTGCTCTGAACTGCGAAGAGCTCTTAGGTTTCTTCTGAATTCTTAACAGATCCAAGACTTGTGATTTTTTTTTCCCTGAGTGCCAACTCTCAGCACCTGGCTGCATCTGCTAACTGCAAAGAGCTATCAGACAACTCCTGGCATTCCTTCCTGAGACTCAGCTACACAATATCAGTGGCTTTCTCAGCAGCATAGCTACCGTAACTCCTTCTGCATGGAGCTTGATCCTCTCCCTTTCTGTATTGTAGACCAGTTCACATTGAGGCAAACATTGAAACATTGTTCACCATCTCTTGAGGACTAGGTGAAAGTAAGAGCTGCAGATGCTGGAAATTAGAGTCAAGATTAAAGTGGTGCTGGTAAAGCACAGCAGGTCAGGCAGCATCTGAGGAGAAGGAAAATCGAAGTTTTTGGCAGGAGCCCTTCATCAGGAATGAAGGAGCATGAAGGATTATTTGAACAGAAATGATGTGCAGGGATATGGGGTAAAGGCAGGAGGTTGGCAAGAGGTAATAGAACTGGTGCAGGCATGATGGGCTAAATGGTTTCAACTATGCTGCAACAATTCTGGTTATATTGGACTTTAGAGTCATAGGCCTGATGAAGGGCTCCTGCCCGAAATGTCAATTTTTCCTGCTCCTCGGACGCTGCCTGACCCCCTGTGCTTTTCCAGCACTGCTCTAATCTTTCGAGGACTGTCTATGCCAAGCTCTGAATGTACAACAGAGATTTAGCAGTTGTAGAAACTTCCCTCAAGAATCAACACCGTACGAACTGCTGGTTCAGAAGAATTCCATGCCAGCCTCTCATCCTACTCTTGGAGAGGACAGGCAGAAGATGAAGTAGTTGCTTAGTAACAAGGTTGGTAACACGGATTCCACCATCATCCAGATGCATTGACAGATTTTTATTTTGCCCATTGTTCTACAAAAGCAAGATGATAAAAGATTAGGTAACTCAAGGATGGATTTTCTCCATTTAGTTCATTGATCCTATGTGAATGCATTGGGAAGAGTACAGAAGCGATTTATGGGAATGGCTCCAGGAATGCAAACTTGGAGAGAAGAATGCTGAGACGTTTTGATAGACATTTTGAAAATCATGAGTCAGCTATATGAAGTGGATAGGGAGAAGCAGCTCCCCCACAGCAAAAGGAAAAAGAAAACGAGAAGGCATTGATTTAAAGTGCAAACTAAACCAGGGTGATGTGAGAAACCTTTTTACACAATGATAGTTAAAGTATTCATTGAAATACCTGGAGATTTGATGGAGACAGGCTCAATTGAAATGTTCTTGAGGGCATTAGATGATTATTTGAATAGAAATGATGTGCAGGGATATGGGGGAAAAGGCAGGAGATTGGCACTAGGTAATAGAACTGGTGCAGGCATGATGGGCTAAATGGTTTCAACTATGCTGTAACAATTCTGGTTATATCGGACGTTAGAGTCCTAGAGTCATAGATGTACAGTACAGAAACAGACCCTTCGGTCCAACTCATCCATGCTGACCAGATATCCCAACCCAGTCTAGTCCCACCTGCCAGCACCTGGTCCATATCTCTCGAAACCCTTTCTATTCATATAACTATCCAGATGCCTTTTACATGTTGCAATTGTACTAGCCTCCACCATTGGCAGCTCATTCTATACACGTACCACCCTCTGTGTGAAAAAGTTGCCCCTTAGGTCTCTTTTATATCTTTCCCCTCTCACTCTAAACCTATGCCCTTTAGTTCTGGACTCCCCCACTCCAGGGAAAATACTTTGTCTATTTATTTTATCCATGCCTGTCATGATTTTATAAACCTCTATAAGGTCACCCCTCAGCCTCCGATGCTCCAGGAAAAACAGCCTGAGCCCATTCAACTTCTCCCTTACCTGAAGGCAAGGTAATGTGCTTAGAATTGCACTGGAGTGCCAGATTAGATGAGAGACATAATTCAGGGTTTACGTCTCCATTTGTTAACTTTTTTATTTAAATCATTTTTGTATGATTCCCTCTCTTATACCTACTCATCTTTTGGGAATGCACCCTAAGTTTACGTCATACTGTTCTTTCATCCCTGTTATTGTCTTGGTGAACTGTTGCTAAGCTGCTTGCACATTTTGAACACTGGTATGTTCTGAACTGAGGACAAGAAGATTAAGAATTAGGTTTGTCTGGTGAAGTATACAGTAAAAACTTGGCTTTCCTTCGTACCTTCACTAAAGTAAACCGAAAGCATTTCGCAAGTCTGTTAGTGCAGTGCTGACTATTTTGTCCTCCATTCTGAGATAGATTGATGGAAAGCTGAACAAGTGCAGTACCACAGAATTAGGCAGTGAAATAGCCAAATAGCTTCCATTCTTATTAGATTTCAAAATAGGTTCAATAACTATTCATGCAACATCATCTGGCTTGAGACCTGAAAAGCATTCTTTGCATGCGTCTTGATATCATTTGCATTTGAGTTTCTTCTTCGTGAGCAATTTCTGGATCTTTGGATCCCTTTAGCACTTACCTTTTTGAATTCTCTTCCCATTTGCCTGTTCATAATATAATTAGTGCAACATTATTTTTATAAAAGCGTATTATTTCATAAATCACATTCTATGTGAAGAACATACTTAAGAACTAGGATTTGGCAATTCAGTCCCTTGAGCCAGCTCCACCTTTTAACGTGATAATGGCTGATCTCATCATGCCCTGAGCTCCACTTTCTTGCCTGCTTTCCATAACCCTTCAACCCATTACTAATTAAAAATCTATCTCCTCCTTAAATTCACTCAATGTCCCAGGATTGACCACATTCCTAGGAGAAATAGTGTGGATTTTGCAGCTGCTCCTGGGATTGCAGGCCTAGTTAAAGATTTATTAAAGTTGTTACAGTCTGTATAGTTTTGTAACATAAGATTTTTATTCATTTGTTTTTCTGAATGTTAATGAAACACTAAAACCAAAAAAAACTATTCTTTTTAAATTTTTTTTAAAACGAGCTTTACAGGGTCTGCAATGAATGGCTGAGGTTTTGTTCAGAAGTTAAAAAACTGTGTTTGAAATTTTTTTTTACTTTGTGAATTTTTTTTGGAAAAACTGAAGTTTTTCTTTTAAATTAGGAGCTGTGTTTTCGTTCCAGAAAGTCCTCCATGTGGTCAGCTCTGGAGAAGATTTTATTTTTCCCTTTTTGAGGAATTTATTAAAGACTAGTTTGTTTTTGTAATTATTGTACACATAAGTTAGGAATGACATTTTTAAGGAAAAGATTAAAACAGGAGAGTGATTTTAAGAGATTAGGTAGAAGATTTTAAAAAAAAGAACATTTTAAAAGTAGTAATTTCTGGTTTACTCCCAATGCCAAACTCTAATGAGAGAAGTAACAAAAGGTTAAAGAAGATAAATCAGTGGCTGAAGAGCTAGTGTATTCAGGGATTCGGGTTTTGGAGAATTGGAATGTCGTTTGGGACAGAGAAAAACCTGTTCAAAAACAGGGTGTGTCTAACCTAAATAGAAAGGGACCAATATCTTTGAGAGATTTGCTCATTCCATTAAGTGAGGCTTTATACTGATAGAGGGGGGGAGTGAAAGAATTCTGAGTAGCCATGTAAACCGAAGGATTGATGGAGAAGGTTCTGAATGTAAGGAGAGCATGTTAATTAGAAAAAAAAACGAGAGAGTCATCTTGCGTAGTAACTCTGAAGAACTAAATTGTACTTATTTCAGATAGCTAGAAGTAGTTTTGTAAAGATGATGAATGTGTTAACAACAAGCTTGTAACCAGGAAATTTTGATCAGATGCTACATTGTATCAATTTTCCCATTTGTCACAAAGTTTTGATAAGAAATAAAGATCTGTGGAAGAAAATAGAGGTTTTTGAACTGCAAATGCTGAGTTGTAAACTAGAATTTTCATAAGACAAATGAAGCGGAACTGCAATTGCAAGAGCAAAAATAACCTCAAATGGTATCCAGAAATAAAAATGTTAGATTTTAGCCATTTGATCAAAGCTGAAAGTTGCAGGCATCTCCAAAAGGGAAAAGTGGAAGGCAACAGAGGAGGGGTTGTCCTTTGCGCAGATCAATTACTGTGGATATGAGGAAGTGTGTCATACTATAACAGATCTGCTGGGAGATCGAAGATTTATGAAAAAGGTGAATTTTGAAAAATGTATTCAAAGGAGAGAAAAAAAAATCCACTGATCGTCTGCCCTAAACACTCACCTGGATTTGCTTGTTCTCCACATCTATCATTGGTCAGCTCTGTTGGTTGGACAGCTGATTTGCGATGCTGAATGGCACCAACTGGGTGAGTTCAGTTCCTGCACCAGTTAAGGTTACCATGAAAGTCCTGCCTTCTCAACCTTGCCCATTGTCTGACATGTGATGATCCTCAGGATAAACTCCCCACCAGTCATATTTCACTAATGAGAGAGTAGCCAGATGATCTTCTGGGACAATGGCAACTTATACCATCAGATATAAAGGTTCAGGTTCACCCATCTGCAAGTTTATCACATCTTAGGATCTCTGACTTTTCAACGTTATACTATATGAAACTTAGAAAATACAGCAACATTTTCTAACTGGTCGAGAAATCACACAAGTTATTTCTGTAACTGCAAAAGTCTTCTATTGAAAAGGTCAAAAATGACAATTGCAGTGAGTAAAACCAAGCCCACTTAAGCTTGATATTTTAGACTTCAAATGTTTAATGATAGCTTGCAATATGAATAGAAAATCCTAGAGGAATGATGGAAGAAAACAGAATTTTATCTGGGTGTAAAACTAAAATTATTGGGTTCTTTCAAAATTCTTCCATATTGACTCTGTACCTGCAGATTAAAGTATTTGTTGTTATTAGTAACATATTCCATATTGATCTGTAACTGGAGATTAAAGTATATGTTGTTAATAGTAACACATTCCAAATTAGATTAACTTGTCTGAGTTGTTACTTACTGTTTTCAAGAATTTTTGTGGCAAAATCAGTATACCTTTTTCAAATTGGAGATTATGACTGAATTGATGTACTAATAATAGTTCCACGGCATAGTCGGCTATGGTCCAAGTGCAAGAAGATGGGATTTAGTATAGTTTTGTTTGTTGGTCAGCATGGACATAGTGGGCTGATAGACGTCTTTGTATGTTATGTGACACTATGACTCTGTGTTATAGTAAAGTGTTTTTTTTATCTAGGGATTGCCCTTCTTTATCTGCAGTGTTTCCGTGTAACACAGGAGTCTGTACATCTCCAACGATCATTGTATTATGTGAAGAGGACACTGCGTAATCTGAATGGTCGAAGAGTCACATTTCTCTGTGGTGATGCAGGACCTTTAGCTGTTGGTGCTGTTGTGCACCACAAGTTGAAGAATGAAGTTGAATCACAAGAATGTATCACAAAGTAAGGACGTTGATTTGTTTACTCAATTAGATAGGAGTAGTTTTAAATAAATTAAAGGATTAGAGTTTTTGTAATTATTTATCCAATATATTTTTCATTTTTACTATTTTAAAATGTATTTTCAGAAGAGAGCATCTCCCCCCATGGAAATTTTGAATGTTAGGTCACATGAATGTTTTATCATAGAAGATCAAAACATAGCTTATATTCTAATTTTAAAGATGTTTTAAACTTGACGCTACAGTAGTTTGGACTTTTTTTTGTTTTAAAGAGTGAAAGGTACTTTATAGCTGACTGAACTTGTGAACTTACATTGGTGGTTGTAGCTTTGCTTGTTGTGAGGCCATTATTTGCAGCATGTTGGCCAAATCTGTGTTCAACAGCATCCAATGTAGCTCAGAGGGCTCTACTCTGGCACATCAGTTTCATTCAAAAAAAACAAAGAATACAGATTCTGGAAATCATAAACAAAACCTGAAATTGATGAGAAGAAAAGCATTCTGAAAAAGTCTTACTGGACCTGAAATGTTAGCACTGCTCTTTCTCCATAAATGCAGCTAGACCTGCTGTTTTCCAACAGTTTCTGTTTTGTTACAGTAGTCTCTTGTATTTTCTGGAGAAGATGATAGTGAGTTGAGACAGTGCTTGATTGACTTTTTTAAATTTTATTTGGGCTCCTCTTCTCAGTCAGCTAAACTTTTCCTTTCTGCTGACCTCTAATTTCCTTCCAACAGTCAACCTTCGAAGGTCATAGGAATCGGCAACTGTTTCCTAGTTGTCGGTATTCACGTTTGTCATCTTATATAATAGTAGGTATCCATGTAGGAGAGATAGGGATGTACAATGACCAATTCATAGACAGTGACTTTTTGTATCATGTGGCGTAATCCATCCAATAAGTACGGCTGAGTCAGCATAGATGTCAAAGGCTTAGAAGTGAGTGTATACTGATGGAATTAGCACACTTTAGGAGCTCTGAGTTGGTGATCTTTGTCTTAGAACAAGTGTTATGGGCTACCTCTGACAGTGGCAGAGACTATTGTGTCTGACAAGTTAGCCAGAACTCACCTCAATCACGTTCCATACTCTTCTTGGATTTAACATCTGCAGTTTTTGTGATATGTATTAGTTTTTGCATCAAGTGACAGATTGCTGTTGATTTGGGCCAGGTTTGGGTAGTATATATGTTTAGAGCTGAAAATGTGTTGCTGGAAAAGCGCAGCAGGTCAGGCAGCATCCAAGGAACAGGAGATTCGACATTTCGGGCATAAGCCCTTCTTCCCTGAAGAAGGTTTATGTCCGAAACGTCGAATCTCCTGTTCCTTGGATGCTGCCTGACCTGCTGCGCTTTTCCAGCAACACATTTTCAGCTCTGATCCCCCCCCAGCATTTGCAGTCCTCACTTTTTCCTCCTAGTATATATGTTTAGCCAGGATCTACACTCTGAAATTATGTACCACAGGAAAAGTATTTGCCCATGTTCTTGACATTTCAGTTTGCGAATCAGCTACTGCATTCCTTTTTTATTTGTTTTGTTTGCATGATGCCTAGATTCAGTCCACTTGTCTAATGATTCTAATTTACAAGTACATTTTGTATGATGGGTCAGTATCTTTGTTAGGGTCTGCACTTGAGGTGGATGCTGGCTGACCTATCCGACTCTATGACTCTTCCTACTGTCAGTAACAGCCGATTATACTTGTTCTCTACGCCAATCAACCACTGTCTCTGTGTTGCGTTGATGGTCTGTAGTTGAACGGAGTGTCTTCTCCAGGGTACAAATTTGGTGGACATGTTATGACGGCTCTGTTCTGCCTCAAAGTCCGACATCCCTCTCAAAAACCTCCCCATTGGAGTCCAAAGTGAAGGAAGATGTTACGTTTGGCACTAGCTTGGTCCAGAAGTCACTGAAAAATTGATGACTTTAGATATTTGTCAGCCTCTGCTTTGGGCTTCAATTGAGATTAGTTGTCCGATTTTACTCCCTTAACCTTTTTAACTTTTTTGAGGTATCCATAATTTAGTTAGAACTCTACCTACAGATAGAACTTCATAAGCAAGAGTCCTGCACAATTAGCTTATCCTAGGGCTAAACCACCTTTCCCTTGCTATGAGATGGGGTAAATTCTCCTATTTACTGTAAACCAGCAACACAGAAAAGATTTATCCCATGCAGTAGTCTGTGATTATTCAAGAGGCCAAGAACTATTTTAACTAAAAATTAACAACTTTATTTCTTAAAGTATAACAGAGAATAATCAACTAACAACTATTTACAACTCCTCTCTAACCTACATTTTATCTTCCCTTCTATAATACTAGTTCAATAAAACTCACAATTATGATTTACAAAACAAAACTTCTCTCAAAACCAGGCAGCTTTCATTTTCTCTGTATTCCTGTCATCTTTTCTTCTTCTTGGGGATTCTGCTTCACTAGTTACTGATCAATAAAGCTACCTTTTAAGAGAGCTATTTTTCAGGTAGCTTGGCAGTTCTCCTCTCAACTGTTCAATGTTTCCCAGTCTTATACCCCCAAAGCATCTGATTGTGTCATTGGCTTTTAAGGTTGTCAATATGCTCAATTCAAACTGGATTGGAGTTTGATATTTTTCTGCGTATGATTTAAACTAATTCAAATCTGATTTGTTATTTCCAAACAGCCAGCTGGGTGGTACGGTGGCTCAGTGGTTAGCACTGCTGCCTCACAGCGCCAGCGTGGGTTTCCTCCAGGTGCTCCGGTTTCCTCCCACAGTCCAGAAATGTGCAGGTCAGGTGTATTGGTCATGCTAAATTGCCCATAGTGTTAGGTGCATTAGTCAGAGGAAAATGGGTCTGGGTGGGTTGCTCTTCGGAGGGTCGGTGTGGTCTGGCTGGGCTGAGGGGCCTGATTCCACACTGTAGATAACCTAATCTAATCTACCCCAATAGCTGAAGCATGTGTTACATGGTAACTTTTTTCAGAACAGTTGGTGCTGTCTGGTAGTTTTGCAAGCTTTTAACTTCCTTAAAGGTACAGTACACCCACATCTTCATAACATCCTTTAGCCTGAAATTGCACAGGACCCAATTTCCTTATATCACTATGAGGAGACCCAACTCTGGGCTTTCCCACATTGCTGCTAGCCAGTGTTATAGGCTGAAAATGAGAAGCCAGTCGCCATGCAAAGCCATTACTTTAGTGGAAAACATACAACTCTCTTCAACTACACACAAGACTCCTCACATTGATATGATCGACATAAAACATTAATGTCCTGTGTGGGGCCATCATAACAAATATTATATCAATTACTTAAATATGCCATTGTTATAGATTATCTTGACAGAAAATAAATTATTAAATCTATCATTGTAACCATTAAGATACTCTCTTCAGCTGTGGTATGATTATATTTTCTTGGCATTCATTATTTTTCTTGCTCTTATTAGATTGTTACAACTGCAACGAACTGTCATTTGCCTGGATTCCGATATTCCAGATGAGCTGCTGTATGGCAGAGCTGGGTACTTGTATGCTTTACTGTATGTCAATGTCGAGATTGGGCAAGATACCATTCCTTTTCCTGTTATTCAGGAGGTAAGAGTTACTTTTACTTTATAGGTTTAATTTGTTTCTTAATTGCAGCTTTTATTTTTGCATTTGTCTACTGGGTAATGAGCCCGGCCAGGTGTTAGACTTGGAAGTAGGTGAGCACTTTGGTGATAGCAATCACAATTCTGTTATGATTTAGATTAGATCACTTCGTGTGGAAACACGCCCTTCAGCCCAACAGGTCCACACCGACCTGCCGAAGCGCACCCACCCAGACCCATTCCCCTACGTTTACCCCTGCACCTAACACTACAGGCAATTTAGCATGGCCAATTTGCCTAACCTGCACATTTTTGGACTGTGGGAGGAAACTGGAGCACCTGGAGGAAACCCACGCAGACACTGGGAGAATGTGCAAACTCCACACAGTCAGTTGCCTAAGGCGGGAATTGAACCCGGGTCTCTGGTGCTGTACCACTTTAGTGATAGAAAGGGATAGGTGTATACCACTGGGCAAGAGTTACAACTGGGGGAAAGGCAATTATGATGCGATTAAGCAAGATTTAGGAAGCATAGGATGGGGAAGGAAACTGCAGGGGATGGACACATTAGAAATGTGGAGCTTATTCAAGGAAATGCTCCTGTGTGTCCTAGATAAATATGTATCTGTCAGGCAGGGAGGAAGCTGTAGAGCATGGGAGCTGCAGTTTACGAAGGAAGTGGAATCTCTGGTCAAGAGGAAGAAGAAGGCTTATGTTTGGATGAGATGTGAAGGCTCAGTTAGGGCGCTTGAGGGTTACAAGGTAGCCAGGAAAGACCTAAAGAGAGAGCTCAGAAGAGCCAGGACGAGACGTGAGAGGTTGTTGGCGGATAGGATCAGGGTTAAACCCTAAGGCTTTCTATAGGTATTTAAGGAATAAGAGAATATCGAGAATAAGATTAGAACCAATCAAAGGTAGTAGTGAGAAGTTGTGTGTGGAGTCAGAGGAGATAGGGAAAGCACTAAATGAATATTTTTCAACAGTATTCACTCTAGAAAATGACAATGTTGTTAAGAAGAATACTGAGATACAGGCTACTAGACTAGGTAGGATTGAAGTTCACAAGGAAGAGGTATTAAAAATCCTGGAGAGTGTGAAAATGGATAAGTCCCCTGGGCTGGATGGGATTTATCCTAGGATCCTCTGGGAAGCCAGGGACGAGATTGCTGAGCCTTTGCCATTGATCTTTAAATCATCATTGTCTACAGGAATAGTGCCAGAAGACTGGAGGATAGCAAATGTGGTTCCCCTGTTCAAGAAGGGGAGTAGAGACAACCCTGGTAATTATAGACCAGTGAGCCTTACTTCAGTTGTTGCTAAAGTGTTGGAAAAGGTTATAAGAGATGGGATTTATAATCATCTAGAAAAGAATAATTTGATTAGGGATAGTCAGCACGGTTTTGTGAAGGGTAGGTCATGCCTCACAAACCTTTATTGAGTTCTTTGAGAAGGTGACCAAACAGGTAGATGAGAGTAAACCAGTTAATGTGGTGTATATAGATTTAAGCAAGGCATTTGATAAGGTTCCCCACAGTAGGCTATTGTACAAAATGCAGAAGAATGGGATTGTGGGAGATATAGCAGTTTGGATCAGATATTGGCTTGCTGAAAGAAGACAGAGGGTGGTGGTTGATGGGAAATGTTCATCCTGGAGTCAAGTTACTAGTGGTGTACCGCAAGGGTTGGTGTTGGGTCCACTGCTGTTCGTCATTTTTATAGATGACCTGGATGAGGGCGTAGAAGGGTGGGTTAGTAAATTTGCATACGACACTAAGGTCAGTGGAGTTGTGGATAGTGATAAAGGATGTTGTAGGTAATAGAGAGACATAGATAAGCTGCAGAGCTGGCCTGAGAGGTGGCAAATGGAGTTTAATGCAGACAAGTGTGAGGTGATTCACTTTGGTCAAAGTAACTGGAATGCAAAGTACTAGGCTAATGGTAAGATTCTTGATAGTGTAGATGAGCAGAGAGATCTGTGTCCAGGTACACAGATCCTTGAAAGTTGCCACCCAAGTTGACAGGGTTGTTAAGAAGGCATTCAGTGTTTTAACTTTTATTAATAGAGGGATTGAGTTCCGGAACCATGAGGTTATGTTGCAGCTGTACAAAACTCTGGTGCGGCCGCACTTGGAGCACTGTGTACAGTTCTGGTCACCGCATTATAAGAAGGATGTGAAAGCTTTGCAAAGGGTGCAGAGGAGGTTTACTAGGATGTTGCCTGGTATGGAGGGAAGGTCTTACGAGGAAAGGCTGAGGGACTTGAGGCTGTTTTCATTAGAAAGAAGAAGGTTGAGAGGTGACTTAATAGAGACATATAAGATAATCAGAGGGTTAGATAGGGTGGCCAGGGAGAGCCTTTTTCCAAGTATGGTGATGGTGAGCACGAGGGGGCATGGCTTTAAATGGAGGGGTGATAGATATAGGACAGATGTCAGAGGTAGTTTCTTTACTCAGAGAGTAGCAACGGTATGGAATGCTTTGCCTGCAACGGTAGTAGATTCACCAACTTTAAGTACATTTAAGTCGTCATTGGACAAGCATATGGACATACATGGAATAGTGTAGGTTAGATGGGCTTCAGATTAGTATGACAGGTCGGCGCAACATTGAGGGCCGAAGGGCCTGTACTGCGCTGTAATGTTTTCTGTTCTATACTTCTTTAAATGTCTGCTTCTAGACATGCTCCATAGTGTGAGTGCCAACTGAGCCTTAAGCAATTATAAATTGAGGAAAAACTGGTCTATTAAATGTTTTACTGATGTGGAGTACTGCATGGTTGAAAAAGATGTTTTTCTTTTCAATGAAATGAGACCCTGTTTACATTTTCAGTTGAAAATTAAAGACCTTGTATTTATTTTTGCTAGGTTAATATCTGGAATTAGAGTTGTGAGGAAAGGCTGGGCATATGATCGCTGGTGTTTAGAGTCAGATGAAATTAAAACATGAACCTGAGGGGACTGAACCAGGTGGATATCAAAAGGATATTTCCTCTTATAGGAGAATCTAGAACTAGGGGTCATGGTTTAAAAATAAGGAGTACGCTTTTAAATAAATGAGACATTTTTTTGGAGGGCTGCAAATCTTTGGAATTGGTTTCCTCAAAAGAGAATCTTTAAATATTTTTAAGACAGAGGTAGATAGGTTACTGATTATCAAGGGGATGAAAGATTATCAGGGATATGTAGGAATATGGAGCTACAGATAAAATTAGATCAGCCATGACCTTGTTGAATGGCACAACAAGCTCAAAGGCATAAGTGATCGACTCCTGCTCTTTGTTGGTATCTTGGTGATTTTGAAGAAAATCTGGCAGCTCTCCCACGGTTCTGGCCATTGTGCTGCTTCAATGAATGCCATTAAGATTATATCAATTAGCCATTCATTGGAATTGCTGTTCGAGATCACTATACAGTATTGGTGTGTGGTGTTTAGTAACAGTAGTGACAGAAATAATCCACTCCCTGGTGTTCCGATTTAAAGGTGTTTCAGTGGATTTTTTTTTCTTGTTCAAATGCATTTAACGGAAGAAAATGGTATAAGCAGCTGACCAGTTCTCCTCCTCTTTGTGAATGGACCAGAATGAAGGCATATGATAACCATTTGCAGTAGGGCACAGTAGTGCTGGCTTGTTTACGTTAAAGTCATGTTGGGTGTTGGACTTCTTGGACAATGCTGTAACACCAGTGTAGCATTGTTGCTTGGTATTAAAAAGTTGTGAAAGCTGTTATATAATTGCATTTTTGTCAAAAAAAATTGTGTACTTTTAGTAGTGTCTCTTTCCTGTACCTTTTTTAAATTAATTCAATTAATAATTCCATATCAACCTTGCATTTTCTTCAATCCTTGATTTCTCAATTGTGATAGAGATCATTTTGGCTCCTGTATTTACGTTCATTATTCAGAAACACTTTCAGAGCCCTGTTGTGATATCTAACTCTTTCAAATTTTCTTTTCCCACTGCTTTAACTATCGTGAAGTTCTAAGGTCACATTTTTGGTATCACCTTTCTAGACTTAAGTCTTTCTACCTGAATTGCTGCTTTTGACATGATATTAGCCTTTTCACTCTCTTCTGCACCTAAGTATCTATTCTTGTTTCTTAGCAACTGGCATTGAATGCAGTGTAGCCTGGTCACTAAATCTATCTTTTTATTCTACATACTTAAAGATTATATTGGATTGTTGATTACTATCCTGTATTGCTTCTATATGTTTAATATCACATTTATTCCATAAATGAGATTAGAGAAATTTAGTAATGTCACATTTTTTCCTATTTAATAGAATGTACTTTAATCGTCCATTAAATTTTATGTCCCATTCTGTTCACACGCATATTTTGTTTGACCCTTTATTTTCTATAATTTCTGAGGTGGCATCACTGTTCCATGTTGTTTGATGAAATTACGCATTCAAAATGACCTTTTGACTCTGTCATTAACTTAACTTAAGAAATAGCATTTTGAGTGCCATACCTGTTGCCAATCCAATGCCCTGTTAAAGTCTATTTTAATCCTATTTATTGCTCTGAACTAACCTTTATTTTATCCATTCCAATTTTTGCGTTGAATCCTCGTAGCTGAATCGTTGCAGCTTAAACTATCAGCATTTTATTTGGAACTTTAACCTTCTAATAGCCATATGATTAAATGGTGATAAATACAGAATGTCAAGGCACTCCTTGTAGTCTATTTGACTTGTCAGTTACTCAAAAAAATGCAGGAAGATGTTTCCTTTTCAAAAGACATGCTAACTGCTATCTATTAGGTGCTGAAAATTACTTGTACAATCAAGTGCATGTCTGGTAAGTCATTCCATTATTATTGTGTCTGACTTGTGACTTGTCACCCTTTTGTAGAATATAGGAATTACATTGGCATGTCTGCAATCTGCTAGTACATTTCTGGTGATCATATTCATAATTGCCACGGCTTAAATGTTCATGTTAATTTACAAAGATCATTTACCATTTTAACATTCTTTAGATTTGTATCTCATAGCCTTATAATTTTAAAATTATGTTTGTGTGCTTTCTTCGCTACTTGTGAATGCTGGATCAATGTCCAAGATATTGTTATGACATTGGGGATGAACCTCTTCGTTAATTAAAGCAAACACCCAGAAAGGCTCACCTCTCCTCATAATCTGTTAAAATATGAGTGACAGAGAGCTCCCAAATTCTACTATTTAAAGAAAATAACATCAATTTATTTTTTTCTCTCTAAAAGTGAACATTAAACAACTACTAACATTTATAAGGTCTCCTTTCTCTTAACTGCTTATTATCTGCCTCCAACTCTATAACAGTACACTGTTCCAATAAGCCACTTATTAAAATTACACCAACTTAATTTCAAAACCACACAGCCGCTGTCGTCTTCTGTGTCTTCCTTCCTGTTCAAGATCTCCTGAGTTCGCTTTTTTTTACTGCGAGTATGTTTCATATGAAAAGGTCCTTTGATGGAGAGTCTTTCCTAATTTCTTGGAGAGCAAGATGTTAATTCTCCCTGTGTTTCTGTCTTGACAGCAGTTGCTCTTTTAGCAATTTTCAAAAGGTTTGCATTTTATACTCCCCCAGCATTGGATCGTCTCATTGGTTCGTTGTTGGCAAAACAATAAATTTAAACTCACTTGGGTTTTAGTTTCCTGGGGCATGATTTAAACTGATTGCTGTTTTGACAATAATTCAAATTTAACCAATCAATACTCAGGTATCCATTTCACAGCCAAATGTTACATATTTTCAATTTTCCATTACACCCTGGGACTGCCATTTAGTCATTATTACCAGGTACCTGTAATCTCTGAGTTCAGAACAGCATTCACTCTGTCTTAAAGGTACATTACACATTGTAGTGGTTCTGTTCGCCGAGCTGGAAGTTTTTGTTGCAAACGTTTCGTCCCCTGGCTAGGAGACATCATCAGTGCTGTGGAGCCTCCTGCGAAGCGCTTCTTTGATGTTCCTTCTGGCATTTATAGTGGTCTGTCCTTGCCGCTTCCGGGTGTCAGTTTCAGCTGTCCGCTGTAGTGATTGGTATATTGTGTCCAGGTCGATGTGTCTGTTGATGGAATTTGTGGATGAATGCCATGCCTCTAGGAATTCCCTGGCTGTTCTCTGTCTGGCTTGCCCTATGATAGTAGTGTTTTCCCAGTCGAATTCATGTTGTTTGTTGTCTGAGTGTGTGGCTACTAGGGATAGCTGGTCGTGTCGTTTCGTGGCTAGTTGGTGTTCATGTATGCGGATTGTTAGCTGTCTTCCTGTTTGTCCTATATAGTGTTTTGTGCAGTCCTTGCATGGTATTTTATAAACTACATTAGTTTTGCTCATGTTGGGTATTGGCTCCTTTGTTCTAGTAAGTTGTTGTCTGAGCGTGGCTGTTGGTTTGTGTGCCGTTATGAGTCCTAGGGGTCACAGTAGTCTGGCTGTCAGTTCTGAAATGCTCCTGATGT
This sequence comes from Hemiscyllium ocellatum, assembly GCF_020745735.1. Classification (NCBI taxonomy): domain Eukaryota; kingdom Metazoa; phylum Chordata; class Chondrichthyes; order Orectolobiformes; family Hemiscylliidae; genus Hemiscyllium; species Hemiscyllium ocellatum. Next base: position 75,491,992 of record NC_083405.1, read on the forward strand.
ATGGTAGTGTGGCTAGTCCTTTTGGTTGTGGCATGTCCTCGTTCCGTGGTCTATCTCTTAGGCATCTGTTGATAAAGTTGCGCGGGTATCCGTTTTTGGCGAATACCTTGTATAGGTGTTCCTCTTCCTCTTTTTGCAGTTCTGGTGTACTGCAGTGTGTTGTAGCTCTTTTGAATAGTGTCCTGATGCAGCTTCGTTTGTGTGTGTTGGGGTGGTTACTTTCATAGTTTAGGACTTGGTCTGTGTGTGTTGTTTTCCTGTGTACCCTTGTGGTGAATTCTCCGTTCGGTGTTCTCTGTACTATCATGTCTAGGAATGGGAGTTGGCTATCCTTTTCTACTTCTCTCGTGAATCGGATGCCTGTGAGTGTGGCATTGATGATCCGGTGTGTTTTTTCTATTTCCGTGTTTTTGATGATTACGAAAGTGTCATCGACATATCTGACCCAGAGTTTGGGTTGAATTTGTGGTAGGGCTGTTTGTTCTAACCTTTGCATAACTGCCTCTTTATGTAGTTTATAAAATACCATGCAAAGACTGCACAAAACACTATATAGGACAAACAGGAAGACAGCTAACAATCTGCATACATGAACACCAACTAGCCACACGACCAGCTATCCCTAGTAGCCACACACTCAGACAACAAGCAACATGAATTCGACTGGGAAAACACTACTATCATAGGGCAAGCCAGACAGAGAACAGCCAGGGAATTCCTAGAGGCATGGCATTCATCCACAAATTCCATCAACAGACACATCGACCTGGACCCAATATACCAATCACTACAGCGGACAGCTGAAACTGACACCCGGAAGCGGCAAGGACAGACCACTATAAATGCCGGAAGGAACATCAAAGAAGCGCTTCGCAGGAGGCTCCACAGCACTGATGATGTCTCCTAGCCAGGGGACGAAACGTTTGCAACAAAAACTTCCAGCTCGGCGAACAGAACCACTACAACAAGCACCCGAGCTACAAATCTTCGCACAAACTTTGAACAGTACACATCTTCAACTTCATAACAATATTGATAGGTTAGGTGAATGGGCAAAACTGTACAGATGGATTTTAATATAAGAAAGTGTGAGGTGATCCATTTCAAACAAAAAGATTCAGTTTTTTGAGAAGGCACAAAATAAATAACAGTGGTTGTCTAATGAGATTTGGGGGTTCAGATGCATAGCTCTTTAAAATACCACAAACAGATGAAGATAATAGTTAAGCAGTCGAATGCAGTGCTGACCTTCATATCTAAAGAACTGGTGTGTAGGGATGCAGGTGTTATGGTGCAGTTATACAAATCCTAGTTGGGCCCCATCTGGAGTACTGAACAGGTCCAGGCAGCACACCTTAGGAAGGATGTTTTGGCCCTGGAGGAAGTTTAATGTAGGTTTACAAGGATGAGACCTGAATTTAAGGGGTTATAAGGAGAGATTAGACAAATTAGAACATTATTCTCTAGAATTTAAAAACTTAAGTGGAGATCTAATTGAGGTCTTCAGGATATTAACAGGGAAAGTCAGGGTAGGTAAAGATAAACTATTTCCCCTGGTTGAAGTTCTAAAACCTGGAGGCATGGTCTAAGAATTAGGGTCAGACCATTCAGGAGCATGTAAAGAGTGGTGGAGTTTTGGAACATTCTCTTTCTCAAACGGCAGTTGATGATGATTCAATTTTTAATTTTAAATCTGAGAGACAAAGTTTTATTAAGCAAGGCTGTCAATGAATATGGCCCTAATGCAGGCATATGGAATTAGGTCACAGATCAACCATGATCTTACTAACTTGTAGAGGTGGCTCAAGGGACTGAATTGCCTATTCCTCATCCTATGTTTCTCTGTCTCAGGTGCCCCCTTATGCATTTAATATATAATTTGCATTCTCACTTATAAGTGATACTTCTACTAGCTCTCTTACACAATGGCATTGCCTGTCAAGATCCTATTTCTAAATATTGTGCTTGGGTCCAGTGTCATGAATCAATCGCCTACAGAGTTATACACAAAATTGTGTTGTATTTAAAGTGTCCTCTTTAATAAACACGTATAATGTTCATTCTAATTGCTAGGACTTTGTGAATCATTCATTTATACATAATTGATGACTAAAACATATGTTGCATGTATTTTCTCTTGAAATTAATGTGTTAATTGATTTATTACAACAATTAAGAAAGCACGGAGTAAGACTTTACTTTATAAATTACTGTTAATGAGAGAGCTATGTGTTCATCCTTGTAGCAATTTTAGAATTTTTAAACCACAATATTTTTTCTGATTTCTCCTTCCACTACTGTAATCTATAAAATAGGTAGTTAATGCCATTATCGAATCTGGCAAAAATCTTTCCAAGGAAGAACGCAAAACTGAACGCTGTCCTCTTCTCTACCAATGGCACAAAAAACAGTATGTTGGAGCGGCCCATGGTCTAGCAGGGATCTACTATATGCTAATGCAGGTTGGTGTCAGATGTCAACTTTGATTTCTTTTAACCTCAGAAACCTACTCAAAGGGGATGAGCTCTATTTGCAGCATCTATTGTAGATTTAAGTTGACAGAATTCGGTGATCCAATAGGCAGATACACAAGAATTGGTTGAGAAATGAAAGGATATAAGTTATGCATTATTGAGAACAATTGATGTGACCAGCTGGTGAATGTATGAGTATTAAAATAGATATTGTGGTACTCTTGATGTATCAGATATATTAGTTTGTTGCTGCAGTACAAATAACCATTAGATATTTGCCATTATTAGGGAATAAATTGGAAAGCAACTTCTGCACAGTTAAGCATAGAAATTGGCAAGTCCAAATCACTCTGCTTTCGGAACTAACTATACACTAACAGTTTCTTGTTAAGAGTCAGCATTGAAAGAATGTGAAGTTATGATATGTTCCCACCAGGCACACACTAGAAGTGGGGTTATGAAATCCATTCGAAGTGAATTTCGACACTAGTGCTAAGTCCTCAGTTACTGTCCAGTATTCTTTCTGGAACTAAAAATGTAATAATAGAAGTATAGAGTTTCATTTTATTCTGTTCTTAATTATTATTGGAAATCTCTTTTTTTTTCAATAGCTTTCTTTTCTCTCGCTCTTTCTTTGTTTTTTTTTCTTTCTTTCTCTCTGTCTCTCTTTCTTTCTCGCTGTGTCTCTCTTTCTTTCTCGGTCTCTTTTTCTCTCTCTCTCTCTCTCTCTCTCTCTCTCTCTCTCTGTCTCTTTCTGTCTCTCTCGCGCTCTCTTTTTCTCTCCCCATCTTTTTCTAGCTCTGTCTCTATATCCTTTTTTTTTCAATTTCTGCGCATAATTCTACTTAGAATATCTGATTGCAGTTCCTGGTTTGGCCCATGCTTGCTTCAGTTGGATTCCTCAACCTGCTTGAAGATGACGTTGTTAGCCACCCTTTCTCATAAAGATTCCAGGTCGCCTATAGATGGTGGCAAATTGATTTGGTTTTCCATTATTGCAAACTTCATTGCAAAAGTCCAGAGAAAGTCTCTGGACAAGTGTAATCATAGTGCCATTTGTTTGTCACTGAACATTCAACCACAACCTAATACAACCTTTTCGGTTAGAGTGCCACCATTTCTTTTAATTCTTTAGCATTCCAACTGAACATGATGGGATGAAGTATTGCTTCATCAGAGAAGTAAATATACTAAGACTTTAGTTGTGACACACATTCTTTCCCTATATTGTAAAAAATTTAAAAATACAACTGTTGGAAATATTTGGCAGGTCCAATAGTAACTGTAAATGAAGTTTAGATAAATATCTATAACATCTCAATGGAGAATATCAGACATTACTCTGGCTTATTTAGAATGTGAAGCTGATTCCAACATGCTGTCCTGAGTTTCTATTAGGAAAACTCAGGGCTGAACCCACTATCCTACATTTTCCTAATACACTTTCTTTGTTTTGCTATACATTTTATTTTCCCTTTACTTTTGTAGATATAATCATCTAACCTCTATTACACTAAAAGTTAAACTCTTTCCTATAAATTTTGCATGGAATTTCCTAGATTTTGAAAGTTTGTTTCTGTTCCAGGCAGGCTCAAAGTTGGATCAGGAGACCCTCACGGAACTAGTAAAACCAAGTGTGGACTATGTACGACATAAAAAGTTTAGGTCTGGAAACTACCCTTCATCATTAAGCAATGAAACTGATCGACTGGTCCATTGGTGCCATGGTGCTCCTGGTGTTATACACATGCTGATTCAGTCTTACAAAGTGAGTATTTGAATTACATGACAATTTTACTTGCTACAATTTATTGTCATAGATGCTTTTGTAGTGTAATTATCGATAACATCATTTGGGTCTGATCATATGAGTGCGTCTTAAATTGGGAGATAGGTATCAGGACCCCATGAAAGTCCTCTTCTGTGCACATACAGAAATTGTTTAAGAAGTTTATACTCAGCAGGCTAATGTCTGCTCTCAGGACACTCTGCAAGTATTCTTGATACTGAACTTTGACTGAGATTTGGATCAGATACTTTGGACCTACTTGGATGTCTAGCCAACCAATTTACATTATCTGACATAACTTGATTGTTAGCCAGTGTAGCTGAACTGAGCACTACAACCAATAAGACCATCAGAAAAGAAACAGGAGTGGGCTGTTCAGCTCCTTGAGCCTGCTCTACCATTCAGTAGGATTGGTTGATCCGAGATTCCCAACGTCCACTTTCCTAATCTTTCCCTGTAATCCTTGATTCCCCGATTGATCGAGAATCTATCTATCTAGAACATAGAACATAGAAAAATACAGTGCAGTACAGGACCTTCGGCCCTCGATGTTGCGTCGACCAAAGTCTACCTAACCTACACTAGCCCAATAACCTCCATATGCTTATCCAATGCCCGCTTAAATGACCATAAAGAGGGAGAGTTCACCACAGCTACTGGCAGGGCATTCCATGAACTCACAACCCGCTGAGTAAAGAATCTACCCCTAACATCTGTCCTATACCTACTACCCCTTAATTTAAAACTGTGTCCCCTAGTAACAGCTGACTCCATTAACAGAAAAAGGTTCTCAGTGTCTACCCTATCTAAACCCCCAAACCCCCAATTATCTCTGCTTTAAATAGACACAATGACTCTGCCGCACAGTTCTCTGAAGCAAGGTGTTCCAAAGACTGTTTAACCATGTGACAGAAGAAATTCCTCCTATTTTCAGTCTTAAATTGGTACCCCTTTAGTCTGAGACTAAGTCCTCTGGTCCTAGACTCTCCAATGAGGTGAAACATCATCTCAACATTTACTGTGTCAAGCTCCTCAAGAATCCTATATGTCTAAATGAGATCACTTCTTGTTCTTCTAAACTTCAGTGAGTAGAATTCCAATTTGGTTAACCTTTACTCATAAGACAATGTGTCTCCATACCAGGGATTCTCTGAACTGCCTTCAATGAAATGATACTCCTCCCTTAAGTAAGGGGACCAAAACTACTCCCAGTGCCTGCAAAGTCAGTCCTATGACCCTTGTCAGCTGAACAACCACACAACCAGTCCTTTATTCATGACTGTCTACTCACTAGCTGATTTGAACCTGCTCAATTCAGGTAAATTATTAGTGATACAAAAAGCAGGAGTGTTATCTCCTATCTTTGATTCTCCTATGCTTGCTGGGCTCACTGTGGAGAGGCTCCATTGATCCATTTCTGGTAGTTCCATTGGAATGTAGAAAGATTTACAGATCTACCAAAGTAGAAATTTCAATCACATGAGGCTTCCTCTAGGCTCAATGGAGACATGCCAGGAACCTGTGTTTATCTGTTGTTACTGGCCAGAAGATCTGGGCCAATTGATTTTTGTTTTCCTTGGAGCTCATGTTCACATTCAGATGGAGTTAAATCTAGATAAATGTAAGGTGCTGCATTTTGGAAAGGCAAATCAGAGCAAGACTTATACACTTAATGGTAAGGTGCTGGGGACTGTTGCTGAACAGAGACCTTGGAGTGCAGGTTCATAGTTCCTTGATAATGGAGTTGCAGGTAGATAGGATAGTGAAGAAGGTGTTTGGTATGCTTTCCTTTATTGGTCAGAGCATTGAGTATTGGTGTTGGGAGGTCATGTTGCAGCTGTACGGGACATTGGTTAGGCCAGTTTTGGAATATTGATTGCAATTCTGGTCTCCCTGCTATTGGAAAGATGTTGTGAAACTTGAAAGGGTTCTGAAAAGATTTACAAGGATGTTGTCAGGGTTGAAGGATTTGAGCTATAGGGAGAGGCTGAACAGGCTGGGGCTGATTTCCCTGGAGCGTCAGAAACTGAGGGTGACTGCATTAGAGGTTTATAAAATCATGAGGGGCATGGATAGGGTAAGTAGACAAGGTCTTTTCCCTGGAGTAGGGGAGTCCAAAACTAGAGGGCCAAGTGCTGGCAAATGGGACTAGATTAATTTAGGATATCTGGTTGGTATGGACAAGTTAGACCAAAGGGTCTGTTTTCGTGCTGTACTTTTCAGTGACTCTATCAGCTAGAAGTGGAAGAGGATGCTGATGCTAGGCTTCTGGACCATACTCAGCATGTAATTTGGGAATCCTTTAGATTAGCATAATACTATTCATGATATGACATAATTGGTGTTTTTCCCCATCCAATCTCCACAGGATGGCTCAAAGTGTTCTATGCCCACATATCTGTTCTTGTCTATTGTGTAATCACTTTCTTTCCAAACCAACTTACATATTTCTTCAGTGAGTGTGCTGTACAGTTTGCAAGATTAGGAAGGGGCTAAGGTGATCACTTTTATTTTGTATCTGAAACCTGGTGCATCTGTGATAGGGCTGGCATCAAAGTGAGTGATATTCTGCTGTATCAGTAACAGTGACTTTGTTTTTCTACTGAATGTGGCATCTAGTACCACTGTCAATGGCATTGCTAGGTATGACGATGCAGATTGATATAACTGATTTTTAAAAAAACTTTGCTTTTGAAGGCTTGCAATGGAAAATATTTTGCATGCTGGAGAAGTATTTTTAGTGGATCAAGGTATAAAAGGCAACCCTACTTCTTTGGTTATGAAATGTTTTACTCTCGTTTAGAAGTCAGTCTCAACATTCTTTACCCAGCAATGCATGTTTTGCTTCTGTATACTGTAATTCGCTACATGGGGTCAAACAAGTGATAAAAGCTGTGTTGCAAAGATGAAATATGGGAGCTTTAAGACATACCTATGATCGACAGTGTGCGGCATGACAAATGACAACCTGAAATAGGCTCTGAAACAAAATGAATGAAGTATGAAATTCTAGCTCATGAAATAAAAAGCCACTTTATATGAAATTAGCTAAATAACTGGAAATAGTGGTGCATAATGGATGTTTAGTAGACATCCATAGAGATTGAAGTTAGGACCTTTTTCTTTCCAGTATGTCACTGATTAGACCTCTGTGTACAGAGTGCAATTTCAAAATTTGTGGATGATCTGAAACTGGAAGCATTGTGAATAGTGAGGAATTTAGTGTAAAACTTCAGCAGGGCAGACAAGTTGATGCAAGTAAGTGTGAAGTGATTCATTATTTTCAGAAGAAGACAAGCAATATAAAATGAAGGGAACAATTCTGAACTGAGTGCAGGAGCAGAGGTAACTGGAAGCAAATGGACATAATTTGTTGAAGATGGCAGGAAAGGGTTGAGGGAGTGGCTAATAAAACTTACATTATCCAGTGTTTAATAGGAGCATAGGATTCAAGTGATTTGAAGGGTGATGCATTGAAATGAAAGCATTCTAATGAATATTACCTGTGTCATGTTTAGTCAAGCTAACAGAGAAGTGAGTGTGTTCTTGAGAAAAATGGTATTTTAAAACAAAAGGAACTTATTTGATGCAGTGGCTCCAGAAACTCGGCAAGATGGATCCAAAGTTAGCTGTTGGGTAGGAGACTGAGGTCAGTATCCAGCAGCCGACAACCACGGTCAGAGCTGGGACTGTTATTGTTTGTGATATATATAAATGATATAGATGAGAATGTGGAGGGGATGATAAAGTTTGCCGATGACACAAAAGTTGATCAGGTGATTAGTAGTGAGGAAGCAGTCTTAAGATATAGATTGGTTGGTCAGATGGACAGATCATAGCAGATGGGATTTAAATCTGATAAGTTGTGTTGTTGTGTCACCGTAGTCTTACCAGACCATAGTGGCTGCTCTCGCTTTGAGAGAGGCAACTGGTGATAATTTAACCTGAGGCCACCAGAGGTTGAGAAGAGTCCTTCATGATAACATCAAACCGGTGGTGAGAATTGAACCACTCTGATAAGTATGAGTTAACACACATTTGAAGGTAGTAACCAGACAAGGGAGTACTCAATGAATGGCAGGACACTAGGAAGCTCAGAGAAACAAAGGGTTCATGGGGGTGCTTGTCTACAGATTCTTGAAGGTGGCAAGACTGGCTAATAGCTTGATTAAGATGGCCTACAGTTCACTTGCCATTATCAGTCATGACATAGATTATAAAAGTAGAGGTTATGTTGGCGCTTAGGCCACAGCTGGAACATTGTATGCATTTCTGATCGCCATCAATAAGAAACCTGTGTTTGCAATAGATGAGTTGTAGAGGGGATTCACCAGGCTGTTACCTGAGCTGGAGCATTTCCAGCTGTATTGAGAGGCTGGATAAGCACAGTTTATTTCCTTTTGAGCAGGGAAGGCTGAGGGAGGGTTTGTACTGAATTGTATAAGATTGAGGGGTATAGACAGGATGGATAGGAAACAGCTGTTTCCCTTTGTTGAAACTCAGTAACAAGTGGGCATAATTTTCAGATGCAGGGCAGGTGATATAGAGGATATTTGAGGCAAAATATTCTCTTCGAGAGGGTAGTGGGAATCTGGAAGGCACTGCCTGAGAGGGTGAGAAGGCTGGAAACCTCATAACCTTTTAAAAAGTATGTGAATGAGCATTTAACTGTCATAACATTAAATGCTTTGGGCTATGTATTGGAAACTAAGTGTCGGCACAGTTGATGAGCTGAAGAGCCTTTTTGTATTAAGTGATTCTGACAGTGATGTCAGCAAAGCTCATGTATTTTGAGACTGTGATGCAAATAGAAGGGGGATACAAAGATACGCTAGGCACAACTGGGAAGCAGGCATAAGGCAGATTCAAGACAATGTGGATGGACCTTATAAAAATGTGGATTGGATTGGTCTCTGAGGCAGGGAACAAAAATAACAAAGAATAGAATACTGAATAAAGATTGTTTATAATTTGGCCAACTCTCAGAATGAAAATATTTGAAAGACAGGACTGAGTACAGAAGCAAGAAGGTTGAGTTAAATTTGTGTGAAGCACTAGTTCAGCTTCTACAGGAATATTCTCCCAGTTCTGGGTGCAAGACCCTTTCAGAAAAGTCCAAGAGCCTTGGAGAGTATGGAGAAAGGATTCATTAGAGTTGAATTCATTCATCGAGAGATAAGGAACTTCAATTCCATTGAGTATATAAACTAGTGCTCTCTCCCTTGGAGAAGACCATGCTGGGCATTGTATTCTGTGCAGTGGATTTTGTGCATGGCAATGAATGATGGTAGAGTGAATTTGTGAACCGATGATATGCAGAATAGACTCCCGATATTCCATGTACCAATGTGATCTCATTATCAGATCATGGGATGCTCTCAGTGCAGAATGTCATCAAATTGGGAAAAACTGAGGTTATTTAGTTCTTTGGTTAGGAAAACTTGTTTATGGTGGGATGGTCTTTGAAAGCAATAAAGCCACATCTGATCCCGAATTGAGTTTTTATGATGATGCCACAGTTAAAGTGAGTCAGCAAATATTCAGTGATTTCTGCATTAGATAGTCGGTGGTTTCAAAACTCTTTGGTTATGGTTAAAGGTATCTTTGTACAAATAATTCAACATGCTTTGCCACATTAATATTAATTACTGGTGTTTTGACACTCATTAAAATGATGATCACCCACTTCCAGACCAACAGCTCGTTCACTGGATGATATTTTTGTCTTAAAGTTATGTCCAATTGAAATTTAAACAGCCTTGTATTTTTTTTAAACAGACCTTTAAAGAAGAAAAGTACTTGAGAGATGCAATGGAGTGTAGTGATGTTATCTGGCAGCGAGGGCTGCTGCGGAAGGGTTATGGAATCTGCCATGGAACTGCAGGCAACGGATATGCTTTTCTCTCTCTATACAAGTTGACTCGGGATAAAAAGTATCTCTATAGAGCTTGCAAGGTAAGGTGAAAAGTAATTACCATCCATAATGCAACAATTAAATATTTTTATAAAAAGAAAAATACTGCAAATCCTGGAAATCTTAAATGAAAAGAGAATACTGGAGAAAGTCAACAGGTCTGGCAGCATCCGTGGAGAGAGAGCGAGAACAGTCAACTTTACAAATCTGATTTGATTCTTCTTCTTTGATTCTTTTAATTTCATATTTCATTAAATAAACTAACTTGGGCAGTGGGTTGGTTAACTCAGGTGACTGGGTATCTGGTTTGTGATGCAGAGTGATGCCAACAGCATGGGTTCAATTTTCACACCAACTACGGTTATAATGAAGGATTCTCCTTTTCAACTTCACCTTCATTCTGAGGCATGGTGACTGAGAGTTAAATCACTATCAATTGCCCCTCTCTAATGAGAGGGCAGCCCTTTGTTCAGGTAAAACTATGGCGAATTTACCTTACATTAACTTGGAGAACCTCCCACGGCATTTCACTCCCTCTCTTTCTTCATGAAATGTCTCATTATCTGAGGATGCTAATCATGGTATCAGTATGGCGAATGGAGGAGCAAACCCAAGAAGTACCTACTTACACAATTAACATTTATTCTGCGCTACACCCTTGCTGTCTAGACAACTGAACTAATTGATATATGCCAGCATTTCAAGGTGGTATACTGAAATAAAAATGGATGCTTAGACAAGAAAGAACATAAAAGAATGTGTGACCAAATATTTGATCAAAGTGCTGTGGAGGGCCTTAAAGGGGAATGGTAGATAGAGGTTAAGAAATGTGAGGAGTAAGTTACATTTTTTTGAAACCTAGATAATAAAGCATGAGTATCAGTGCTGTGCTGGAGGATGCTTGAGAAGCAAGAGCTGAAGAAACAAATATTTCTGGGAAATGGAAGTGAATTTGAAGGCTGGAGATTATGAGGTTAGAGAGGAATGAGAATGTTAAATTGGTAGCATTGGATATTGGTGAGCCAATGCAGATCAACAGGAACATGTCTGATTGGGTTATCGTTAGGATAGGAAATAGCTGTTACTTGAGTCTATAACCAAGGATGAGGTGACTGAACACCTTAAATTTTCAGTGAATCAGGAATAATCCGGATTCATGATGGGTAGGTCAGGCTTTGCAAACCTCATTGAATTTTTTCGAAGGGGTGACTAAGGATTGGACAGGAGAATGTCTATGGATATTGTTTCAGAAGGACTTCCAGAAGGCATTTGATAAAGTCTCACCTAAGTCACTGTTAACTGTGATGGAAACCATGGAATTGAGAACAAATTCCTGACACAGAAACTGGTTGTAGCAGATGATGGAAAGTAGGGATAATTTCAGATTGGCAGATTGTGACCAATAGTGTCCTACAAGGATCTGTGTTAGAGCCTCAATTATTCACGTTTCTAGTTGGGATAATGGCGTAGCAAGTTATATATCCAAATTTACTGCTGACACAAAGTTAGGCGGCATTGTAGAAATGTAGATGATAGCACTAAATTAGAGAGGGATATTGATAGACTAAGTGAACCAAAAGTAGCAGATGGAGTTTGATATAAGCAACTATGTGGACCTAAATAAGATAGATCGGGGTATTTTCTAGGGGTTCAGGTGCGTAAATATTTTAAATGTCACAAACTGGTGGAAAAAATGATCAAGAAAGCTGGCCTTTATGTCTAGAGAGCTGTACATGGATGCAGAAATTATGCTGCAGTTATACAAAATCCTGGTTTAAACCCCATTTGGAGTACAGTGAACAGATCTGAGAGAGAAAACAAAAACTGAGGGCAAACTAGTGAGGAATATGAAAACTGCGAATAAGAGCTGCTTTAAATATTTTAAGGAAGAACAAGGTCAAAGTGAGCATAGGCCCCTTATAAAACGAATCTGGGGGAATAGCTATGGTGAACAAGGAAATGGCAGAGAAGTTTAACAGACAATTTTCATCAGGTTTTATGGTGAAAGATACTATTAATACAAAAGAATACACAGGATTAATTTAGTACCATCACTAGAGAAGTAGTATAAACAAACTACTGGGTGCTAATGGCAGATAAGACTCCTGGCCCTGATGGTTTGCATCCGAAGATCTTAAAAGCAGTAACTACAGAGATAGTGGATACATTGATTGTAATTTTCCAAAAGTCTTTGGATTCTGGAGAACTACTAGGGGATTCGGAAACTGCCATTGTGATACTCCTATTCAAAAAAGGAGAGGGGCAAAGTGTGGGCAACTATAGACGAATTAGCCGAACTGTTACTGTTGGGGAAAAATGTTGAAATAAATAATTAGGGAAGCAACAGTACATTTGGAAAATCCTAACCTAATCAAGCAGAGTCATATGGGCTTCAGGAAAAAGAAATCATATCTGACTAATTCATTAGCATTTTTCAAGGAAGTTGCAGTTTCAAGCCAGTGTAAATAGAGAGGAAATAGTAGCTGTGTTGTCTTTGCTCTTCCAGAAGGTGTTTGACAAAATACCTCACAAACGTTAAGTCATAAGATAGGAACCCACAGTACTGGAGATAGTATATTGGCATGGATAGATAGTTGGCTAATGGGCAGGAAACAGCAAGTGGGGATAAAGGGTTCATTTTCAGGTTGCCAGTCTGAAACCAGTGGGATTCCACAGGGATCAATGCTGAGACCGAAACTGTTATTAATGACTTGGAGGAAAGAAGTGAATGTATTGTCGCCAAATTTGCGGATGACAAAAAAGTGGGCAAAATGGCAAGTTGGGAAGGGGATGCAAACCGTTTCCAGGAGACAGTGATAAGTTAAGTAAGTTGGCAAAAAGTTGGGAATTGGAATATGTGGAAAATGTGACATTGCTCATTTTAGAAGAGAGAACAAAACAGCAGTATTATAATAAATGGAGAAAAGCTGCTCCTCAAATGACATGGGGTACTTGTGCAAGAAACACAGAAAGCTGGAATTCAGGTGTAGCAAGTAATCAGGAAAGTTACTGGAATGTTGGGCCTTATTTCAAGGGGATTGGAGTGTGAGAATAGAGAAATCTTATTGCAGCCATACAAGGTGCTGAAAAGATCCCATCTTGAGTACAATGAGCAGTTTTTGATTCCCTCATTGGAAGCAGTTTAGTGAAGGTGCACTAAGATGACCCCTGTTATGAACCGATTGTCCTCTGAGCAAAGATTGGATAGATTTGGACTCTAGTCACTGGAATTTAAAGGAATAAAAGCTGATCTCATTGAAATATTGATTGTTAAGAGGTTTGATAAGGTAAATACTGAAAGGACATATTTAACCTTCATGGGAGAGTTAAGACCAGAGGGCATATTCACAAAATAAAGGGGAGATGAGGAAATGTTAATCTTTGGAATTCCTTCTTACAGAGTGCTATAGAGCAGTGTTCTTGTGTGTATTTAAGGCTAAGATAGTTTATTGATCAGTAGGAGAATCCAGGATTACGAGGAAAAGCCAGGAATTTGGACACAAGGAATGGTGGAGCAGGCTTATGTACAAATGTAAAAACAAGGACTGCAGATACTGGAAACCAGAGTCTAGATTAGAGTGGTGCTGGAAAAGTACAGCAGGTCAGGCAATATCCGAGGAGCAGGAAAATCTGTTTGTTTCTTATGGTCATATGACTCTGACTCCAAGTCCCAAATCATGCCCTTTATAGAAAATTTGACCTGATTTTGTTATGGTCTTGCTCTTGACTTCACAATCTGCTGGCCTTTTGAAGCAGATTCATCAAATGATCAGGATCATGGTTTCAGCTGTCCGTCACTTCTCATGCTGGCACTCTTGCAATACTCATGACATTCATTCCCATAATACAACTATAGAAGTAAGATATAAAGACAGTGTGTATTTCTCTGTCAGCTGCAATGATAGCTACGACATTATTGATACTAAGATAGCTGACATGAACACTGCAAAATCAACCACCATTGTAAATAGCAGTAGTAATTCGCACAAGGTAATCTCCAGACAGTAATGAGATCCACCAATACCCTGGATAAGAATTCTACTTCTGTACAGCATTTCTTTTTGTAATGCTTTTGATAAAACATATTCTGAACAAAAGTCTACAGTTTTACTGTATAACTGTTTTAAAACCTTCAAAGAGGCAAATAGCAGCTGACAGTGTGCATATCCACAGTTAATTTTTTTTGGATTATGATAATTCAATACAGAATTACAAATTGCAGAAAACAACTCCAGTATTGCTTGCTTTTACAGTTTGCAGAATGGTGCTTGGATTATGGAACACATGGATGTCGTATCCCTGATAGACCATATTCCTTGTTTGAAGGTAATGCCCTGAGCTATATTTGGCGTAACCATCTTTGAAGACTAATTAAATTGTAATTTGATTTGTTATTGCAATTATGTATTTTGGTAAAACCAGTGCTACAGTTGCTGCTTTAACCCTGTTTTGCTGGGGTCAGTCCTTATTTCAGACAAATCTTTTGCTGTGTTATACTTGAATTAGGCTGCAAAATATCAAGCAAAACATTTTACTAATAGACACAATGGAGAAATGGGTAGCAACATGAAGATTAATGCAAGGAAGGCTGAGGTGATGTATTTGGGAGGATGAATATGGAAAGATGATATAAAAGACATTGAGGTTGATGAACAGAGTTTTTGTTGTCAGTATATGCAAATCCTCAAATGCATATGCACTCAAGTTGATAAGATAATTTAAAATGCTTATTGAATATTTGGATTTTTAGTTAGAGACATAGTTTGTGAAAATGAAGATCACCCAGGAACTTCATAATCCACTAGTCAAATTTCATTGAAAATATTGTGAACAATTCCAGGACAGAAGAGCTGTAAAAGCCTTAAAAATACTGAGGAGACTTACCGGATGTTATCAGGAATCTTGAATTAGGAAAAATTATTTGGAAAAGTTGGCAGTCTCCACTTGTCCTGCCACCTTCTATTTATGTATGTGCATATGCACTCAAGTCCCTCTGTGCCTGAACCCCCCCCCCCGCCCCCCCCACATCCCCCCACCAACCGTACCTCCTATTTTATGTTGTCTTTCAATGTTCTTTCCACCAAGGTGCATCACCTCCCATTTCTCTACATTGAACCTCATCTGTCACCTATTGGCCCAATCAAATTTATCAGTATTCTGTTTGGAGTTTCACATTGACTACCTCGCCTTTTATAATTCTTCCAAGTTCGTGTCATTTGCAAACTTTGAAATAGTCCCCTACACACCAAGATCCAGATCAGTATTATATATCTGGAAAAGCAAGGGTCCCAATACTGATTCCTGTGGAACTCCACTACAACCTTTCTCAGTTGTCTCAAAAGTATCAATTGACTATTATTGTTTCCCATCACTCAGCCAATTTTGTTTCCACATTACTACTGTCCCTTTATACTATGGCCTATAATTTTCCTCAAGTCTGGTATGTGGCACTATATCAACGACCTTCTGGAATCCATGCATGCTGTATTATCAGCATTATCCTCATTCAGCCTTTATGTTATCTCTTCAAAAAAATCTCCAAGTTAGTTAAGCATCATTTCCCTTTTAGAAATAAATGCTGACTGTTCCTAATCATCCCCCCCCCCCCCTTCCATGTGACTACTTATTCTATCCCAAGTGGTTGATGCCCGGGAAGCTTCCAGAAACAAAATGAAGTTGACTGATCTGTAATTTCAGGGACTATCCCTTACAATCTTCCTTGAACTATGCTGTAACATTTGCAATTCTCCAGTTTTCTGGCACCTCCCCAGAGTCGAGGGAAGACTGAAAAATTGTGGCAGTTTCTGCCCTTACTTCAAACTTCTTGGATGTACCTCCTATGGTCATGGTGACTTAATTATTTTAAGTGCCAACAATCTATGGAAGACTTCTTTCTTGTTAATTGTGAACCCTTCTAGCAGAAACCATGATTTACTAAGCGGGCAGTGTTGTTTTTATTTCTAAACATTCTGAAAAAGAATTTTGTACATTTTGTTCACTATCTTTTTAGATTTAATTAGTTTCTGTTTTAGGCTCAAGAAGCACAAATAATATATTGGTTTTTATTTTCTGTTTTGTCCTATGTAGGAATGGCTGGAGCAATTCACTTCTTGTCTGACATGTTGAATCCAGAAGCATCTCGATTTCCAGCCTTGGAGCTCCAAAGTACAGCAAGCTTGTGCTAAATGGTGATCAAATGATTTTGTATCTGACTTAGGAGGACTTCTTTTCAGTGGAGAGCAGAACATCTTAGTGTCTCCTTTATGAACACAGGCCAAATCTGCCATTATCTCACGAACTAAGACTTTGAACGCGACATATGGAGCAGTATCTCGGAGTAACTTTATTCTCTGAAAATTGGTGTGGCATTTCAGCTTAAAGATTAAAAATATTAATTTAATATTAGTCCTCCTTTTGGTTTGTATGCAAGCTTACAATCCTGTGTCTGTGACTGTGTCTTTGTTCTTGTTTGTATTGGATCTAATCGTTTGCCAAATTTCCTTTTAAAGTGGTTATGTTCTTTTGTGCATGTTAAGAAGTTGGATCATTGATCCCATGATACCACTTTACTTCTGGTTTATGTTTGGATGTACCTAAAGAACAGCGCTTATAAATTTGTTCCATTAGTCAGGGTTGTTGGTCATGTTGCAGACTTCCAAAACAAAGCTTTGCTTCAAGGCTAGATTAAACAAAGTTGCTTTTGCTAAATCTGTCAACTGGTTTGTGTTGAGGAAAAGTAACCTATATGCTGGCTTTGTATAATAATGAATTTTCCTCCAAAAATAACTCTTATCTCTCACTCGTATTCTCTCTCATTCTTTCTCTTTGCTTTCTTTTCTGTTGAATTATTATAATGTTTCATTGTTACAAACAAATATTTAGTTAGAACAAAGCTTATTTTAAGTATTGGTGGCAAGGAACAAATATTGCAGAAATATGATAATCAAAAACTAGCAAAGGAAAGATTATGGCTTCTGTCATCACAGAATTGCAAGCATTTCTTGTGGAAATAGGCTAAGATTGTGTACCTATACGGATTACTTTGCTAGAAGTTGAAATAATACTGGATTTTATTAATGTTAGCAAATTTTAATTTATATTTAAGTTTTTGTTTATTTTTCCCCTAAGGTAAACCAAACTATGAAACGTGCAGTGCCAATTTTGACCATATTGACCAGTTTCATCTTGACATTTTATGGTGAAGGAAGCTGCAAAATGTCTAAAATTATGCTATATCAATCAGAGATTAACATTCTCAATCACTTTTTAAAATGGTGGCATGAGAACTGTGCAGCTCAGTCATTGTTACCAAAGGTTCAGTCATTGCTACTGTCTTTACTGTAGAACAAAACCAAGCTATCCATGGCATTTCCATTTTTGATTTCATTTACTTTTATGTCAGTGTTGATTTTCTAAGTAGGTTTTTGCATAGCATACATAGCAAAAGTATTGTATTTATTTTGTTTTCCTTGTACTGTTTCAATACCTTTCCATCGCCATTGACATACTATGTGATCCCCAAGATGAAAGATAGTAAAAGTTGAAAGGAGTATAATGTGGTTTTCCTGCTGTCATAATTGAATTGTCTCGTTACAGATGGCTAACATTCATGTTTCCCTGAATCCATGCTTTTTTGATGTGGAGGTGCATGTGCAACAGTCAGGTTAATATTTCTGAAGAGAAGCCTGTTCAGATGCTGACTGACCTGTGTATTTCCAGCATTTTCTGTTGTTTCGTACTTTTCATTTGTATTAATTATTCCATGTAAACAATTCTTATGGATATTTTTCAGACAAAGCAGTAAAAAGCATAGAAAAACCAATCACCAAACAGTTAGTGATTCTGTATTTTTCAAAAAAACATTAAGGAACTTGCAGCTTTAAAGCAGCATTTCTATTTTTAGAAAAAAAACTTCCTTGTTTTTGGGTAATGCAATGGCTTCACACTTCATTATCTCTCTAGTCTTCTCCAGCCCCATAACTGAGATTTGTGTGCTCTTAGTCTAATTTAGATAACAAAACCAAGCTTTGCTGCTTGATTTGAATATAACTTAGTTGTATGGAACTGAAGAAAATCTTAGAACCACGAAACTTGTTTCTTAGGCATGGGACACTAAATTATACAAATACATAATTAACAGGAAGTAATATGACGATTATCTTGAACGTTATTATGTAAATACAACAGGCAATTTGCAGACACCATGTAATTCTCACAGTATGGAAAAAAATGAAAGAGATCCATTTTCAATACTGTTTGATTCCTGTAAATCAGCAATTCTTTTGTGCCTACCCGCATGCTGCCCCCTCCACAACGAGCTGCACAATAAGTTTTTGATGCGGCAACTCAAAATGCCTTCTGGAAATCCAAGTACAATAAATCCTCAACACACACTGCCTTCTCAAAGAGCTCCAATGTATTGATTCCACTTATCCAAAATCTTGTTTGGCTTTGCTTTTATTTAAGTTCCATGTTGTAGCAACTTTAATAGCTTCTAACGTTTTTCATATTAAACTGGTATGTAGTTTCCTGCTTTGTCTTTTTTGCTAAGGGACTAAATACTGTACAAGCCACTGGATTAACAATACAGCAGCCTGGATATGGAATTATAAATTCAAATTCTACTGTGGTCAGTAGGAAAGTTTCATTCAGTTAATGAAGTAAATAGGCAAATTTAAAAAATGTTCGTATCAGTAATGGTGACAGTGAAGCTACGCGATTGTCAAGAATAAACCATCTTGATGTCTAAGCTAACATTGGTTATTTAAATCATGAGATTAAGCATTGTTTGACATTTTCATTTTAAACTGGTAGTGATTCTTGATTTGAATAATATTTAGAAATTTCATTTTGTCCACTTTAAAAGCTATGTATAGTTTTAAAATTTGATCTGTATTTCTATATTATGTGTAAAAGGGATACATGGTTTTAGTTCCATTTTAAATTTGTTTGAGTGTGGTGATGAGGTGTCTGAAGTTTGTTGATACATACATTTGTAATGAGAATTTATAGCCTTGAAATAGAGTTTGATGTGAACAATTCAGTGCACTAGAAGCAAGGCTATTTGAGAGCAGGGAATAGAGCTGTTGCCTAGCAGCAGTTGTCCTGTGGCACAAGGAGACTGAGAAACATATGTATTTATAAAGGCAACTTGGGTAGGTTTGGTGAGAGCAAAAAGCAGCTGTTACTTTAGCAGTCTCCAAAACATCAGGGCTGGTGGCAGAACTTCTGAGTTGTTCAGACTCTTCATAAGCATTTACATGTTAACTAAGGATTCATAACCCATAGCCCATTGCAGCAAGAAAAAGGTCTTGTTGAACATTTTGTTTGTTTTTAAAGGGCCCAGCTCAGTTTGTTTCCTTACATGTGAGTCACGTCTCACCCTTGACATTTCCTGCCCAGGTTAGGGTGGTTTCTTCTAGATATGGGAGTGGGAATGCCTTACTCAGGATCCATATGTTCTGAAGCAGGATCACTGGACTTGAAACATTAACTCTGCTTTCTTTCCACAGATGCTTACAGACCGGTTGAGTGTTGTCATTAATTTGTTTTTGCTTTAGATTTCCAGCAGCTATAGTCCTTTTGTTTTATTATCTGTATGTCATTTTAAAAACACTTGCTCCATGATGCCATGAAAAATCCAAACTATAAAGTGTTACTAATATTCTAACTACATCAAATCAAACATCTCTTTATTCGACAAGATTGACTTTGAAGAATCATTATTTGCAGAGTTGTCAATCTCCGAGATGGACCTTATTTTCTTAGCACTGAAACATTTTGCAGCATTCCCCATTTGTGTCAGTAGTAAATCATTAGATGCAAAATGTATTCTGGTAGATTTGGTAAATAGCAGAAGAACTGCTTTCAGCAAATAGCTTATCCTATTCATTAAAATTCCAGCACGTCCCAACCACACATTTATATTCAACAGAAATATGCACAGACTGCAGTCAGGCCTGTTATTGATGGCCAATAAATGCTGGCCTTGTCACCAATGTTCATGTGCCATGACTGAGGTGGAGTGGTGGGGTTGGAATTTATTCCTCAGTGTGGAGTTGAGGATAGTAAGGTGATTTATGTAGTTGAGTTTTTTTTGGGGAAATAACATTCTCATCATCATTGAGAAGTGATATCTGTTCACATCACCACCAAGAGCTAGTTCAAGTAGTTGGAGGAGGTGAAGTCTTGATTTTTAACATAATTAGTACTTACTCTGTCTGCTTCAAAAGACTCCTGCGGTGTTTACCTCAACTCCTCTCCTGGACTCAACAAACAGGGGAAGAGTAGATTTTGGTATTGTCAAAAAGAGCTGTGTTTGCAGACTGACGTGAATTATAGCATAGGTATTACTGAAATATGGAAGCTTAATATACCTGATTACAGAATTTTCTGATGAGAAGGATTGGTGGGGGGGGGTGATGTTGCAAGATTTAATTGAAGAAACAATTTATAACTGAGGAGTGTCAAAATAGTACAGCATCATCAAATCAATCCATATGGATTGAATTAATCTTGCAGCAATTTGTTAGAGGAATTGGTAACTGATTAATAGGATGGATTTTGAGGAAGTAACTGGGATCCATAAGAATATTTAATGTAGTCTTTGTGGGTTATCTACTGATAATAGCAGACTGGTCATAAAAGTAAATGCCCACACAATGCAAGGCCAAATGCCAATTTGGATCCACATTAGCTCAGGAAGGAAACAAGCAATACCTCTGAGGCTCAGTGCTTTTTATTGCCCTCCATGCTGATCCTGCTTTCTACATGTTGATATACCAGTCTGGTATATCTTGGTCTGTAGGTGTCTGCACTTATGCTCACCCTCAGGTTGCTTACTCCTGATCAGAGTAAGGAGTTGAAGGGTCTTCTGTGCTGTAAGACTCCTTTATTTAAATCTGTATACAGTAAGTTATCCATACAGCTGTCTAGTATAGTGTCTGAGACTTCTGTCTTCATTAGTGTGAACACACAAGTCTTTTTGCTAGTCATGTCACCATAGAGTCATAAAGTTGTACAGCACGGAAACAGACCCTTCAGTCAAACTCGTTCATGCTGATCAGATATCCTAACCTAATCTAGTTCCATTTGTCAAAACTAGTCCCTAACCCCTCTAAACTCTTCCTAATCATATATGCCTTTTAAATGTTGTAATTGTGCCAGCCTCCACCATTCCATACTTGTACATTCCTCTGTGTGAAACAGTTGCCCCTTAGGTCTCTTTTATATCTTTCTCTTCTCACCCTAAACCTATGCTGTCTAATTCAGGACTTCCCCCACCCCAGGGAAAAGGCCTTCTCGATTTACCCTATCCATGGCCCTCACGATTTTATAAACATCTATAAGGTCACCCCTCAGCCTCCAATGCTCCAGCTCCAGCCCCAGCCCCAGCCTATTCAGCCTCTCCCTATAGCTCAATTCCTCCACCCCTGGTAACATCCTTGTAAATCTTTTCTGGACCCTTTCAAGTTTCACGACAACCTTCCAATAGGAAGGAGACTAGAATTGCACGCACTATTGTGGCATCTTTGTTATTTACATGAATCTCACCATACCAGACAGCATTTGTTTCTTGCTTTTTTTGTGCTATTATTGATTTGAACTTCTGTTTTGGGGAATGATTTAAGAAGATTTTTTTAAGGCTGTATATATTTGATAAAGCTTTCAGTTGTAAGATGAATCCCCCCCACATATGAGCTATTTGGCAAAATGTTTTTGGTACCATCATTTTTCCTATTGGGGACCTACGGGACCTGCTTGTCACAGTGTGGTAGTGGATAACTAATTGATAGACTAACGAGAGCAGACTCTTAAGCAGGATGAAGTTAAGTGTAGATATTACTGTAACATTTGCGTTGACATTGTTAAGGGGACTGCCTTATAGGGCAGGCCAGTCAGTATGCAGGGAGGCTGAGCTAGCCGGCCGACGACTGCCCATGGGAATGCTGACCGGGGAGGACCGGTCAGTACACAGCGATGCTGGGAGCCAGACAGCAAATGGCTGGCCAGGGGAAAGGGTCAGTCAGTATGGGGGGGCGTTCAGGTGCTGGAAGGCCTTCAGCCTGACTGTAGGAAAACAGCACAGGGGTGATTTGGTTAGTACGCGGAGTGACCAGGAGCCGGTGACCAACGACTGTGTACCAGAGGAAAGTGGGCTGGGGAGGGTCAGTCAGTATGCAGGGTGGCTGGAGACTGGACGACGAGCAGCTGGCTCGTGGAGAAACAGCCTGGGTTAGTCCAGTCAGTGTGCGGGGTGACTGTGAGCTGGGTTTTCAATGACCAGCCTGAAGGAAAGCAGGCCTGAGGAGGGTCAGTCAGTACACAGGGTAGCCAGAAACCGGAAGAGCGATGACTGTCCTGCAGGAAGGCTAGCCAAGGACTCTGATCAGTATGTGGCACGGATGGGTGTCAGGTGCCTTTAGCTATATTGGGTCTGTGCTCAATGCACTGTCTTGCCCATGTTTGTTACTGTTATCTTTGCGATGAATGGATGAGGGATTTGAGGTTTCTCCTTCTCTCCCTGAAAACTGGTTAAAAGGTGGGGTTTGGGATTTGGCTTTGCTGCCCTTTCCCCTGTATATAGTGGCTTTTTGTGAACTGCTGTTTTCTGTTATTGTCAACTGTATTTTATATTGTTTAATAAAATTAAAAATAAAACAGGAAAAAGAGAGACTAACTTAGCAACTATGAGTAATGGGCTTCAGCCAGTTCAGTCCTTCCTATAGGGCAATTGATGTGGACACCAACTTGTCATTGATTCACAATGAAAAAGGACTGTAGGCTGCTTGGATGGTGTTGGGAGATTGTATCTGTTACTCCATCCGTGCCATGGAGCCTGGACTCCAACCTTCTCAGTTATCCTTGCCATTGGCTAACAACCTTACTCAACCAGGCCCATGTGGTAGTCCGTGTAAAACTGCTAACCCACCTCAAAAGAAGCCACACCGAAGAATCCTCCACCTCCTCAAAGTGACATCTCCACCCAAAGTGAGAAACAATGGGGCAGAAGAAAGCTAGCTGGAAGAACAAGATAATATGTACATCATCTTCTGAAAAAGATGAATGCCAGCTACATGTCAGTATAGAAAGTGAACTAACTAACCTATTTCACACCCCATTCTAAGATAAATAAATGCTTTGGCTCACCTGAACCCAAAAGCAGTACACCACAAGCAGCAGTGCGCACAGCTAACCCTCGCAGCAATAGATAAAAGCAGAACAATTCTATGCCAAAATCTGACAATTCTAACCAGCTCCCATTACGTAAGGAAAGTTTTATTGATAACTAAGTATCAATTGTAACTAACACATATATAATAAAAAAAATTAAGGGTAATGATTGATGTAGAAGTTGACCATTAAAGGCATCATTGCAGCAAGCAGGAAAAGCCAGAAAGGGTTACTTGAAATTAAGATATAGCTAGGAGAGAACACTGAGGTGGGATTTGTACTGTTCATTAATTTAATCGACTGGTATATAACACAAATAAGAATAGTTTCATCATTGAAAAGAAGCCTGGAAAGAGACATGGCAAATAGCATGTCGCTGTGAAAATAAAATATTAAATTCCAGGTGGATTACTGGACCTATCTAATAAGATGGTAAATGTAAAACATAGGAGGCCATTCAGTGTGATCATGGCTGATTATCCAACTCTGTACCCAGTTTCATTGCTATCTTAAAGGCCTTACTCCTGATCCTTAGACCTATGGAATCTTCATTGAGAATATCCTTCCTGCATCTGTTCTGTTTAATCTGCTAACATTTTACAAATTTTTTATCAGATTCCCTGATTCTTGTAAAGCTTAGGACTACATTCACTAACCAATTCAGATTCTTCCCATCTGCCAGTGCTGCCATCTCAAGATTCAGCCTTCTAAACCTTCTTTGCATTCCCTCCAAAGTCAGAACGTCCTTTCTCAGGTAAGGAAACCAAAACTGCAAGGTGTGGTCATACCAATGCAGCATAAGACATTAAGGCTCCTGTACTTGAATCCTCTTTGCTGTGAAGGCCAACATACCCACTTGTTCCATTCACTGCCTGCTGCAAATGCCCATTTACATTCAGCAACTGATGTACGATCATCCCATTACCCAGTTTATCGACATTCTGACAATTTTCCCCCTGCTTTTGCTACGAAAGCAGATAAATTCACATTAATCCACGTTATACTGCATCTGCTATATATTTGCTCACTGATTTAACTTATCAAACGGCACCAAGGCTTCTTTGCATCCTCCTCACAGCTCAACCTCCCACCCAGCTTTGTGTTATCTGTAAACCTGGAGATGTAACATGTTAGTTTCTTCATCTAAATCATTATTATATGTATTGAATAGCTGGGGTCCGAGCATTGATCCATGCAGTAACCCACTATACACTGCTTGACACTCAGAAAAAAGACCCCTTCATTCTGAACTCTATCCTGTCTGACAACCAGTTCTCAATCCATTTCAGTGCAGAACCCCCAATCCAATTTTAATCTATTAAATGGAACTGTACTAAAAGTCTTATAATCTAGATAAACCACATCTGACTTCTTTCTAATTGTTTCATAATGCATTATCTTCACTTCTTTGTAAAACAAACTTCTGCTTTATCATTAAAACCAAATCTAGTGTTGCCTGTTTGCATTTTAGTGAAATACCTTTTTAAATAAAAACTAAACAAAATGCAATCTTTCAAGCCAGACATCAGACTGAGATCTGATTTGTTCGATAACATCAACTGCGATCATAACAGTATGAATCTGATGTTATAGAGCAGTTGTACCTTAATTCAGCATTTTGCAGCTTCATCAGAGGAGGGTGACTTCCCTGATGCTCTAAGATATTCTGCATCTGTGAATATGCACTCGCTTCAACTGTCTTATCTGCTGTTAACAAAGTTTGTGCCTCTGAATCATAGAACCCAGTTCAGAGTTACAGCTTCTGGGTTTCTGATGATAGTCTGGATATTGGCACTTTAGACTTTGAGACACTCATAATTGCAACAGATTGATATCTAATTTTTTAGCAATCTAGAAATTTTTATATCCCTAGTGTTATTTGTACACCTATTAAGATTGACAAGCTTAACAGTCTTTAGCCAGTTGCATAACATGGAACTGATTCTTTTGTTAATCATTTGGTTGCTGAGACTGTTAAAACGCTTGCTGACACAGGTTGGTCTAAATATTATTTAGGAAGGCTCCAGATTGGATCAGGCTATTATTGATCAATTGTAAATGCAATGCCAGGATTATTTAGTGCTATTAAATTGACTGTTAAATTGCTGACACACCATCTCAGGAGAATTTGTACACCCATTAGGTATCTTTTCATGGTATCTTGTTTCACTACTTACTGCCCTTCTCCTGGTCCTTGAGAATTTGTTTTCTTTCAAGATTGTAAAGTGCTGTTGCTTTAGTACAAATATTCTCTCTCTCGTTCTGCTTGTTCTTTTCTGCCAATTATTTTCTCAGCTCTACAATCAGCCTCATGAAAGATGTGATTACCTCACTTCACATGACTCTTCATGTACAGCTTTGTCTATTAAATTGTCATTTTTGTTCTCTTTTTTCAACATATCAAGCTCCAATCATCTTGTCACACATTGACACTTTATATTCATAAATTTATACAGGTGCTGAGACAATTTTTACATCTTCATTCTCCATTTTACCATTACAAATCTCATTTCCCACTATTCTAGACAGACTACAATGCATATGTTTTCATTGTTATAATGTTACTCTATTTACCATGCCAAAATGAATTGCAAAGTATAATGTGCTATTGTGTGTTTCCTTATTTTAAATATTACATTATTTACTTCCAATTATTTGTTGTTCACATGTATTGGTTGAGAGGGAGGGATAACAATATCTGGTTAGAAAAGTAGGTTTGATTGAGAATTACATATATCTAATTAGGTAGGACACTGATGCTAAAAACATTAACTCCTGCACAAATCATTATCCTTAATTAGTAAAGGATTTGCAAGGATGGCGCCAGGGTTAGAGGGTTTGAGCTTTAGGGCGAGGTTGAATAGGCTAGGGCTGTTTTCTCTGGAGTGTCAGAGGCTGAGAGGTAACCTTACAGAGGTTTATAAAATCACAAGGGCTATGGATTGGTTTGAAAGCCAAGCTCTTTTCTCCAGGATAGGGGAGTCCAAAATTAGAGGGTACAGGTTTAAGGTGAGGGACAAGATTTAAAAGGGACTGAAGTGGCAAATTGTCAGGCAGACGGTGGTACATGTATGGAATGAGCTGCCAGAGGAAGTGGTGGAGGCTGGTACAATTACGTTTAGTAGGCATCCGGATGGGTACATCAATAGAAAGGCCAAATGCTGGCAAATGGGACGAGATTAAGGTATCTGGTTAAATGGAGAAGTTAGACTGAAGGGTCTGTTTCAGTTCTGTACATCTCTGTGACTCTAAGTTATATCCACAAAGCCGTTAGTTAGGAAATTACAGAAATTTCATTTAGTGACACCAACAGTGATATTTTTTTCAAGTCAGGAGGGTGAGTGGCTTGGATGGGAACTTGTAAGTGGTAATGTTACCATATAGCTGATGCTTTTGTCCTTCTAGATGTGGGTTTGGAAGGTGCTGTTTAAGAAGCTTTGGTGAGTTTCTGCAGTGCATCTTGCTGATGGTTTATGTTGTTGCTACGGTGCATCGGTCATGGAGGAAATGAATGTGGTGTCAATGAAATGGGTTATTTTGTGCTGGTTAGTGTCAAGTTTCTTGAACATTATTGGAGCCATGTTGGAGGTGCATTCCATCAGAATCCTGACTTGTGCTTTGTAGATAGTGGACAAGCTTTGGAGAGTCAAAGTGAGTTACTCGCAGATTTCCTAGAGTAGGACCTGCTGTTATAGACTGTGTTGACAATTCAAGTTCAGTTTCTGGTCAATGATAACCCTCAGGATGTTGATAGTGGGGAATTCAGTGATGGTTTTGCTATTGAATATCAATGGATAATGATTGGATTCTCTCATCTGAAATTATCATTACTTGGAATATTTCTGTCAATGAATGCTACTTGCCACTTTCCAGTCCTAACCTAGATATTGTCCAGGTCTTGTTGCATTTGGACATGATGAAAAGGCTTCAAATTTACTGTTTTATATATTGAAACCTCCTGTCTATTCTGCAGCCACAATTTCTTCTTCTATGAGATCTTTTCTGCTTTAGCGTCTAAGTTGTCCATCTTATTGGTTTATTGCTGGCTTCGCAACTTACTTGCTATGCAACTTCATTTTAAATTGGGGCTGTAGCTCTTAATTCCCCTTACTGCAGCTGTGCCTCCTTGCTGTCAGTGCTTCAATCTGAGTTGTACATTGTTACTTCTAGTTTGTTTGACCTATAAACAGCTCCAACTTTTAAGTTCTTTTACCTTGCCCTCTAGGGATTTGAACTTTATTCCTGGTGTCTCCGAAGTCAGTTCATTCTCTGTCTATGATTGGCACCTGATGCAATCTGTAACTTCCTTGGAGTGACTAATACTCCAGCTCCAGGAACTCCTGCACACCCCCTCTGCTATGCATCTCTTATTATGCTTTTTATCCCTAATTGTAGATTCAGCCTCGTAGAATCTTGCTATGAGGTTGTATTGTGGATGTTTCTTGAATGTTCTGCTGCTGGCTTTCTTGATGAGCTGCCTTGTTCAGACCTTCATCCACAGTCAATGGTTTGAATGCTGCAGCTAAATGGAGTCCACCCTGCTTACCATCACAATGTAAGATGAAATCTCTTCAAAGTGATTATGCAATGTGATGAATAATGAAGATTTGTTGCCATCATCCTCCTTTTTGGTAGAAATCTACTGGACTTGCTTGGTCTAATGTGGTCAAGAAAAACCATTTGACAGTCTAACATGAAGAGTGCTTGTCCTCCATTTTCATAGAGCAGCAGGGAAAGAAGGTGGAGTGAAGTGAGGGCTGCCAGGAAGGATAAGTTTTCCCACTTTAAAAGGGATTTCCTTGGGAGTCAGGCCTCCATTTTGACAGAGCGGTGAGGAGAGAAGATGGAGTGAAGTGGCTTAGCAACCTCCTTTCTCGCTTCCCGGTGCAGCCTAGGATATATCTGGTCTCGCAGCGGGGACTTATCAATCTTAATGTCTTCCAAGATTTCTAGCACATCAACTTCATCAATCTTGATCCGGTCAAGACTGTATCCTAGCTCCTCAAAGTTTTCATTCACAAGGTCCCTTTCCTTGGTGAAAACCGAAGCAAAAAAACTCATATAGGGCTTCCCCTATTTGCTCAGACCCCAAACACAAGGTCCCTCCGGTATCCCTGATTACCCTACCTTCTCCCTGCTCATTCTCTTATTCCTCACGTATGAGTAAAATTCCTTTGGGTTCTCCCTAATTCTTCTTACCAAGCTTTTTCTGTGTCCCCTCCTGGCTCTCCTCAGTCCATTTCTGAGCTCCTTTCTAGCAAGCCTGTAATCCTCGAAAGGTAAAAACCTTCCTCGTGCATCACATGCTCAGTGACTTCTACAACCCCTACTGCCGTCTCTGCCACCACTTCCGCCCCCACCAGTGTCACTCACCTGCAATCTTCTGCCATGCCCCCCACAGACCCCAATGTCACTATCCCCACCCCCCAGAACCCCGAGGGGAACACTACCCCTGCTCATTACTCCACCCACATTCCCCCCCACCACCACACCCACTCCAGTTACAGGTTCCACCCCCCACTCCCAGCTCCACACCCACACCAGATCCCAGCTCCCAGCCCTGCCGAGTTTTCACCATCGCCCCAGACCTCCCCCTCACTGAGGATGAACTGAGGTCCTCAGCAAAGGACTCACCTTCATCCCTCTCCGTCCATACATCAATGAATTTAATACACGCCATGACGTCGAACAATTCTTCCGTCGCCTCCACCTCTGAGCTTACTTTCACAATCAGGATTCCCGCCCACCTCCAACACACTGCATCCAGCTGGACATCCCACGACTACCTGCTCTCGACCTCTTCATTTCCAACTGCCACCGGGACATTAACTGCCTCAATCTGTCTACCGCCCTCCCCCACTCCAACCTCTCAGCCTCACAACACCCAGCCCTCCACTCCCTCTGCTCCAATCCCAACCTCACCATCAAGCCAGCAGATAAAGGGGGCGCAGTGGTAATCTGGCGCACTGACCTCTACACCGCTGAAGCCAAATGCCAACTCGAGGACACCTCTTCCTACTGCCCGTTAGATCATGACCCCACCCCCCATCACCAAACCATCATCTCCCAGGCCATACAGAACCTCGTCACCTCAGGAGATCTCCCACCCACAGCTTCCAACCTCATAGTCCGGGAACCCCGCACTGCCCGGTTCTACCTCCTTCCCAAGATCCACAAGCCTGACCACCCTGGCCGACCCATTATCTCAGCACGCTCCTGCCCCACTGAACTCATCTCTCCCTACCCCGACACTGTCCTATCCCCCCTAGTCCAGGAATTCCCCACATACGTTCGAGGCACCACCCACACCCTCCACCTCCTCCAAGACTTTGTTTCCCCAGCCCCCAATGCCTCATCTTCACCATGGATATCCAATCCCTCTACACCTTCATCCGCCATGACCAGGGCCTCCAAGCCCTCCATTTTTCCTCTCCAGACGTCCCCAACAGTACCCTTCCACCGACACTCTCATTCGTTTGGCTGAACTGGTCCTCACCCTTAACAATTTCTCCTTTGATTCCTCCCACTTCCTCCAGAGCAAAGGGGTAGCCAAGGGTACCCGTATGGGCCCTAGCTATGCCTGTCTCTTTGTTGGCTATGTAGAACAGTTGATCTTCCGTAATTACACTGGCACCACTCCCCACTCTTCCTCTACTACATTGAGGTCCTGGGCTTCCTTCACCACTGCTCCCTCACCACCTGACACCTGGAGGAAGAACACCTCATCTTCTGCCTCAGAACACTTCAACCCCAGGGCATCAATGTGGACTTCAACAGTTTCCTCATTTCCCCTTCCCCCACCTCACCCTAGTTCCAAACTTCCAGCTCAGCACTGCCCTCATGACTTGTCCTAGCTGCCTATCTCCTTTTCCACCTATCCACTCCACCCTCTTCTCCCTGACCTATCACCTTCATCCCCTCTCCCACTCACCCATTGTACTCTATGCTTTCTCCCCATCCCCACCCTCCTCTAGCTTATCTCTCCACGCTTCAGGTTCACTGCCTTTATTCCTGAAGGGCTTTTGCCTGAAGCCTCAATTTCGCTGCTCCTTGGATGCTGCCTGAACTGCTGTGCTCTTCCAGCACCACTAATCCAGAATGTAATCCTCAAAAGCTGTGCTCGATCCTTGCTTTCTCCATCTTATATAAGCTGCCTTCTTCCTTTTGACGAGAAGCTCCTCTGTTCTCATCATCCAAGGTTTCTTAATCTTACCCCTTCTTACCTGTCTCAGAGGAACAAATTCGTGCATCACTTGCAACAACTGTTCCTTAAATTGTCTCCACATGACTGCTGTAAAAAGTGAGGTCTGCAGATGCTGGAGATCAGAGCTGAAAATATGTTGCTGGTTAAAGCACAGCAGGTCAGGCAGCATCCACGGAACAGGGAATTCGACGTTTCGGGCATCCTGATGAAGGGCTTTTGCCCAAAACGTCGAATTCCCTGATCCTTGGATGCTGCCTGACCTGCTGTGCTTTAACCAGCAACACATTTTCAGCACATGACTGCTGTGCCCTTTCTGTGGAACAATTGCTTCCATCTGTACTTCCCAATTCCTGTCTGATAGTGTCATAATTTCCCTTTCCCCAACTAAATATCTTCCCTCGGTAACTGCTCCTTTCCCTCTCCAAGGCTATGGTAAATGTGAGGCAGTTGTGATCACTGTCACCCAAGTGTTCTCCCACTGCAAGATCTGACACCTTCATCGTTTTTCATCTTTCAAAACACCCAACACAATTTGTTTATGATGACATGCCCTAGAATACGCTCTCTCTGGACTCTCATCCACCACATCTTTCTCCTTTGTGAATACAGATGCAAAGTATTAATTAAGGACCTCACCCACTTCTTCCAGCTCCATGTATAAATTCCTTCCTTTGTCCTTGAGTGGACCTAGCCTTTCCCTAACTCTTCCTCCTGCTCCTAAATGTACGTATAAACTGCCTTGGGATTTTCCTTAATCCTGTTTGCCAAGGACATTTCATCACCCCTTTAGCCCTCTTAACTCCTTTTTAAACATTCTTTTCTGATTTCTTTATATTCTTTGAGCACTCTGTCCTCAGTTTCTTAAACCTTATGTATGCCTCTCCTCTCTTTTTGACCACCTTTTTGACCAAACCTATTTCTCTCATCCAAGATTCCCTAACCTCGTCATCCTTACCTTGCATTTTCACTGCAACATGCTGGTCCTGAACTCAAACTAATTGTTCTTTAAAAGATTCCCACATATCAGATGTGGATTTACCCTCAAACAGCTGGCCCCCACTTACATTGCCCAGTTCCTGCCTAGTTTGTCATAGTTAGCCTTCTCTGGCAATTTCATACTTTCACACAAGGACTACTCTTATCCTAATCTGTAAGTAATTTAAACTGTACTGGATTAAGATCACTATTTCCCAGATGCTCCCCCACTGAAACTTGGATCACTTGGCCAGGTTCAGTCCCCTATGCTAGGTCTAATATGGCAACTTAATACATTACCTGAGATCACGGCGTTGGAGGTTATATACTTGCGTGGACGGTGAATTAGGAAATGAACAGGAAACAGTGAGTGGAGTTTAAGGGTTCTTTTGCAGGTTGACTACTTATAATCAATGGGGTTCCACAGGGATCAGTGATGAAACCATAACTGTTTATTAATGACTTGGAGGAAGGAAGTAAATACATTGTAGCCAAATTTGCAAATGACACAAAAATAGGTGGAAAGGCAAGTAGCAAGAGGGATGCAAATGTTTTACAGAGAGATATTGATAGGAAAAATAAGCAAATGAAGTATGATGTGGGTAAATGAGAAGTTGTTCGTTTTGGATGGAACAACTAAAAAAAGATAGGTATTTTTGTGATTGTGGATGTGACTCCATATTTGGATTAATAAGGCCACTGAATGGCTGAAGGGCATCCTTCTAGAGGAAGGGTGATCTGCCACAAGTAGCAATACTCCTCATTACCAACAATATGGATGGGAAAGGAGATGTGACCCTGTAGTCAGAATTTAGCGACCTGCATTGGAAATTATCAAGCAGGACCTCAAAAGTAATCATCTCTGGATTCCCATAATCACATGATAGGGACTACAGAAATATGACAGACAAATGTGTGGCTGCAAAGATGTACAGGAGGGAATTCTTTAACTGTCTGGGAAATAGAAAATGTAAAGTAAAAGCGAGATCTTGTAAGGAGGAAATGCATAAACTGATTATCCAATATTTAGAATTAGGAGGGAAAAATGAAATTGAAATGGTAGAACTAGAATTAGGTGACAGCATTAGAAAACTTAACAGAATAATGAATTATTTAATTAAACAACATTGCTCCAATACAGTAACATGTCATAAACATACACTTGGCAAAGGCAAATTCAATAAAATGGATAATCTCACATGCAATGTTTCTCCAGTCCAAGAGGAAAAAAAAAATTGTGAAAATTCTGGCAGAAAGAGAGAACGAACTCTAGCATTTTGCAGTAGAAGGGGGAGATGTGTGGCAGTTTCAAAACATCAGCAACTACTGAAAGCTAAACTAAAACCTGGTTCTGTTGGAGGCTGAGTCACTCATTCATGCTGCTTCCATTATCCCAACTTAAAAAAAATACTCTAAAGGCCTCACAAACTCTTTACTTTAATGGCTTGGAACAGACTCTGCATCAGCTCAGTCTAAACCTTGCTTCATTAAAAAATACCAGGACAAAATATACCTCTTAAAGCCAATAGTATTGTCACTTAAGACTGACATATCAAAGCCAACTCCTGCAAGTAAAATAGGAAACTGATTAATACTACAGCAATATCCGAGGAATCCAGAAGAAGAACCATCAAGAAAATGAATGGGTACTGAAACTAGCTACAGTACAAAAAGAATGCGTTTCCTGAGAATTTACAAAGGCAAGTGATAACTGTGGACAGGTTAGAAAACTCTGCACTGATAGAAAGGTTCTAAACATTTTTTCTGAAAAGGAGGTATTTCCTGATGCAGTCAAAGAGTCATAGAGAAATACATCACGGAAAGAGACCTTCGGTCCATTTTGTTCACATAGAACAGATATTCTATAGAAATCTAGTCCCATTTGCCTGCACTTGGCCCATATCCCTCCAAACCCTTCCTATTCATATACCCATCCAGATTTCTTTTAACTGTTGTAATTGTACCAGCCTCCACCACTTCCTCTGACAGCTCATTCCATACACCCACCACCCTCTGTGAGAAAAAGTTACCCCTTAGGTCCCTTTTAAATCTTTCCCCTCTCACCTTAAACCATGCTAAAAATCACACAACACTAGGTTATAGTTCAACAGTTTTATTTGGAAGCACTGGCTTTTTGAGCACTGCTCCTTCATCAGGTGGTTGTGAAGCAGGACCACAAGATACAGAATTTGTATCTTACACTTCTGCTTCACAACCACCTAAAGGAGCAGCACTCCAAAAGCTAGTGCTTCCAAATAAACCTGTTTGACTATAACTTGGTGTTGTGTGATATTATCTTTGTCCACCTCAGTCCAACACCAGCTCCTCCAAATCATAACCTTAAATCTATGCCCTCTAGTTTTGGACTCACCCACTCAAGGGTGAAGACCGTGTCTATTTACACTATCCATGCCACCTCCATGATTTTATAAACCTCTGTAAGGTCACCCCTCAGCCTCTGACACTCCATGGAAAACAGCCCCAGCCTATTCTGCCTCTCCCTGTAGCTTAAACCCTCCAACCTTGGCAACATCTTTGTAAATCTTTTCTTAACCCTTCTTAGTTTTGCAATATTCTTCCTATAGGAGGGAGACCAGAATTGCAAGCAATACTCCAAAAGTGGCCTAACCCACGTCAAGTACAGCTGCAACATGACCTCCCAACTTGTTTACTCAATGGACTGACCAATAAAGGAAAGCATACCAAGCTTTCCTTTACTAGCTTATTTACCTGTGACTCCACTTTCAAGGAACGATGAAACTGTACTCCAAGGTCCCTCTGTCCAAAAACACTTTCCAGGACCTGACCATTAAGTATATACGTCCTGCTCTGATTTCCCTTTCCAAAATGCAGCACCTCACATTTATCTAAATTAAACTCCATTGGCCACTCCTCAGCCCATTGGCCCATCAAGATCCCATTGTACTGAGATAATCTTCTTCACTGACCACTACACCTCCAATTTTAATGTCATCTCCAAACTTACTAATCATACCTACATTCACATCTAAATCATTTATATAAATGACAAAAAGCAGTGGACCCAGCACCGATCCTTGTGGGACACCACTGGTCACAGGCCTCCATTCTGAAATGCACCCTTCCACATCTACCTTGAGCCAGTTCTGTATCCAAATAACTAGTTCTTTCTGTATTCTATATGAAGTAACCTTGCTAACCAGTCTACATGACGAACCTTGTATGTTTTAAATCAAGGAGATAAAGAGAGACACTGAAACAGGTTAGTCACTGATGCTGGCTGATTCAAAACTAAAGGCCTCACATAGACTAATGGAACAGCCACAGGAGGTTTTAAAAAAAAAATGGAGATGCTACAGGAGGAACATTCTGGATTGTTTCCTCACTCTTCTGTGCCTAAATCACAGGTCCATAAACAGAAAAATAAACTGTGAAACAGGGAGATGACTTGAAACTTCAGATATTAGATACAATTTTTGTTATTTTAGTACAAACAAAAGTGAATGAGGCTAACAGTTCAGCCCATCTTTTTACCAAAATAGAAATCAAATCAGAAACAATACTCAAGCATTATTATTCGGCAAAGTACTAGTATGGAACTGTAGAACACCTCAAATGTCAGCTGAGGAGGAATGGGTAGTAGCCCACCAGGTGCTCATCCTATCTGAATACTGAGAGAAAATTCACAAGCAGTTCATGAAATTTCAATGGCAAGTATCAGGTGATCACAAACCAAATTACTAAATCAGTTATATCAGTCAGGATTACACAAAGTCATGGTCAAATGTTGTCAGGCACTTCACAGGTATCAGATAGTGAGGAAATGCCAGCCAACAATTAAACCTGTGCTTCCAATTGCAATACCAATTTTTGAAATATTGGTTAGTAGGGTTGTGTAGAATAGCTTCTGTATAAGTCTTACCTAAAACCCACAGAATGGGAATCAACACCCTTGAACAATTATGGATATTTCAATAGGATTTCCTAAAGTAGTGCCTTTAGCAAACATACTGAAAAAAAAATGATAGTGGAAAAGTTGTTTTTTTAAAAAATATGCAGATTGCACAAAGAAATACAATCAGATCAAGTTTAAAATACTTTAACTGTGAAGAAGAAGAAATAAATGAATAGTTTGAAAACAAAGCAATTCACATCTTCACTTATCATTTAGTATCTCAAAGAATCCTGGACAGGTGGCTTCAAGCTTTGAAGACCATGACTAGAGTTTGTTGTCAGCAATATCTTAATAATTGGGATAAAGATTACTGTTGTTACTGTTTGTCATTAGGAATGCTTCTAATGTGTTCATAGGATTCAGTCCCTTTGAACTGATATCTAGACAGGAGGTCAGAGGATCATTGAATAGATTAAACAACATTTGATAAACCAAGACTCTGCTTCCAGCCTGTGTTTCAAGTTCAGAGAGAAACCGACCAAAGCATTAGATCTGCCAGAGTACTCTCTTGTTTGAAGAGTACGCAACTAACAATGAAAAATAAAGCAGATAAAACAATACAGCTTGAAATTCTGTTGCTGGAGACAAGGTGTTAGTATTACACATGTTTCAAGAGAAACACTGAATGAAAGGTTCACTAAATTTCATCTAAAGGAAACACAATTATGTAATTTAAATAGAGAGTACCTTGATCAGGAGGAAGTAAATAAGCAAAAAATGCATCACATTAATACGTTAGTAATATTATGAGAGACAGGAGAGTCAGGAGAAAAGTGTTCACATTGATGAAATAAAAATCTCAGAATAACTGGAGAAAGAATTAGAAATTCAAAAAGTTGATCCTCCAATCAGATTGGCAAGTATGGAAGTATTTGAAAAGATTAGATAGCATGTTACTTTATTTTACAGAAAACTCCTGAAGTAACATACAAAAGCTATTACATAAATTGATTTGTCTAATTAGGCCAGGAGCACAGTCTTTCCAATTGTGAGATGTTCATGCAGGGGCTGCAATATGCATGAAACAATCACCTTACTGACTCAATTCGGAGAAATTAACTTTCTCTGAAAGTGAGAGAGATACAGTTCATTGATGAACAATTTAATGGAGTCATTGTAGCTGGATGTCAATTATCACTATGGTGCTGAAACCAGGTGGGTCATAAGTTAATATGTTAACAAGACTAAACTTGTATTCTATTCCAAGATTGTAGGAATTGCATTGAAAAAATTGGACATGCATGATTCATCACCAAGATGCCATTCAAACATCTACTGATGCACTGGAAAATGGGATGGGTGGATGCCACTTAAGAAAGCGGGAATATGGCATTAGGATAGAGGATGAGCATGGTGGCTCAGTGGTTAGCACTGCTGCCTCACAGTGCCAGGAACCCAGGTTTGATTCCAGCCTTGGGTGACTGTTAGTGTGGAATTTGCATGTTCTCCCTGTGTTTGTGTGGATTTCCTCCCACAATCTAAAGATGTGCAGGTCAGGTGAATTGGCCATGCTACATTGCCCAGCGTGTTAGGTGCATTAGTCAGAGGGAAACGGGTCTGGGTGGATTACTCTTCAGAGTGTTGGTGTGGACTTATTGGACCAAAGGCCCTGTTTCCACATTGTTGGGAAATGAATCTAAACTGGAAGATAAAATGGGGATCAACAAAGCCTGCCGTGTTTTTAACATAAGCTGATGACTTGTCAGAGGCAGCCTTGAAACAGAAAGCAGGAACTGAAATAGGCTATTCCGCTCTTCAATTATGCTCCAGTATTCAATATGATCATGGCTCATCCTCTATCCTAATGCCACATTCCCACATTCTTTCCATAACCCTTGATGTCTTTTATATTTAAAAATGTATTAACTTTTTTCTTAAATATGCTCTTTCCAGGCTTCTACAGCCTTCTGTGGTGGTGAATTCTGAGTAAATAAGTGTTTCCTTAATCACCTAAATGGCACATCACACACAAGACTCTGGTTCTACACTCCCCAATCAGGGAAAAAACATGCCTCTGGTATCTATATCAAGCATAGAACAATTTTCTCCATTTCTCACCTTCAGTTGAACCCCTTTTACATCTCTATTTTTCCTTCACTCCCACTGGCAAATCATTTGGCTCTGAGAATTTTCAGAATTTGTTCCACTTGCTCCTCCTCACCTGTCTATTGCATAAATACACAATTTTACAACCCCCTTCTGTTGTGAAGAGTCGTGCAAGACTTCAAAGGTTAACTCTTTCTCATTCCATAGATGCTGCCAAGACTGACTGAGTTTCTCAAGTACTTGTTTTTGTCACTACAAACCCCTGTTGTGTTCATGGAAAGATATGTGTACAGTGGTGTTTATGACAGAACAATCATACAAGGCCATTAGATTTGTATTCTGTTCAGATATAGAAAATAATAGAGAGACTGTGTAAAATAGCATGTTAGCACAAAGAGTATCCTGGAGCAGAGACCTGGGTGTTAATGTGCATAAGGCATTAAAGGTGAATGGACAGATGGAGACAACAGTTAAGTGTACTATATCCTAGACTTTATTTATAGTAGCATAGAAAATAATAGCAGGGAAGTTACGCCGAACCTGTGTAACGTACTAACAGGGTCTCAGCTGCGTGTAGTTCAGGTCATCACTCTTTAGAAAGGATATGGACACATTGGAGAGAGTGCAGAAGAATTTTAGAAAAATTGTTCCAGGGATGATTTTAGGCCAGTGGTTTGTGATCACTACCTCAAAGAGTAGATTCTCTAAAATAGTATCCATCTCTGTAGCACTGATTAATTTTGACAGCCAACTTTCATAAGACCCTAAAGTTAGTGAAGTCCTTATAGGTTCTCAAGTTACAGCTGTGGTTCAATTCAAAGGGCCACCTTGAGGTGTTCAAAGTAACCTTTGGAAAGTTGGGAGGGTGCATTGCATTTGCCACTGAGGAATACACAGACTAGGGTCTTGCAATCTTGGGTTTGTATTCTTACTTATCAAATGTATGAATTAGCAGTTGCTGAATCTTCTGAACATAAAAAAATTGGGCCGACATTTACACTCAGTATGCTCTGATATCCCAGACACTACACTATACTACATTTAATTCTTATCCTTCAGTTTAGTCAAACATAAAGCTTTCTTATTCATGAGAAAGCAACTGCTTTTTCGTTTACTACAGAATTCATATTAACAAAAGTGTAGAATAGTAAATTCAAATCAGCATCCCTTCACTCCTTCAAAAGTGATGCATTCTTAGGCTGACAGATCAGAACGCTGTTGGATAGAGTACTGTCAGAGATACAGTATCTCTGGGTGGAAAAAAAAATATATCCAAGTCACCTTCTGTCCTTTAGTGAATGTACAAATTTCTATGGTAATATTCAAAGTTGGGTTCTGCAGCCTCAGTCATCATCATCCAACACAGGCAAATGGGTTATTAGATTTGACTACAATCAAACAATGACTGCATTGGCTGTTGTAGCACTTTAGGAAGTCCTGTGGCTGTAACTAGTACTATATAAATACATACCCTTTGTCTTTCTTTCAGTTAACTTCCCAAATAATTTTTCAGTGAAATTCAGTAAAGGTTTCTTACAAAAATGCTACAACCATGCATGTCACAGGAATAATGTTCAGTTAGAACACATTTAATACAGAAAAAGATATTAACTTAGATTTTTAGGGTTGAAGTAGTACAAAATAAATGAGAAATTGGTGCTGTTAATAAAACCTCATTAGTAGCAGCAATCGCCTCTCTGCCAAACAGGTTTTTAAGAGCTGTACGTTTATTAGTATTATTAGTATATAATCTTGAAGTTTTCTATTACTTTGAGCAGAAGATCTGGCTGTCAGCAAAGTCTGACCAAGAATGAGAATGGCTGAATGCAGCTGTAAATTGTTTGTTTGCATGTTCTGCCCTTTTGTGATACTCCAGTGGAACACAGCCACAAAAATATAATTGAGCAATAATAAAAATGTATTAAAGCTCACTGCCATTTAGTTACATGAATAGAATATGCAACTATTGAATGATTGAAACATAACTCATGTCAGTATAAAGATAATTAAAAATCTAATTTAACTATACTAGCTACGAGCAGCTAATCAAACCTGACGCAAAATTCCAGCAGTTTCCAATACATAGTTTCCTAAAGGCACACATTTTTTAACATTCAAATCAAGGAATAAAATGTTTCCCATTTGATTGCAGGTTAATAAGTTCGACAGTTCTCCAAACAATATTCATACAACATGCAATACTTATGGCAGCTTAGTATTTACAGTTTGGAATGGAAATCCATTAAATGTCCCTCATGAAACAAATGGAAATATAGCTGTTTTTTCTCTTATATTGCTGCAGTTAATTACAGAATCGAAGAAACTGAAATAATGCACACAAACGTTCTTTTATTTAGGTAAAATAAGCATTTATGTTTAGCAGATTACATAGCCCATAATGTTGATACAATGCCAAGGCAGTTTTCTGTAGCTAAATCTAACCAACATATGTACCAATTTCAAAAGATAAGCCTCAACATTAAAACTCTCAGCTTTATGTTTCAATTCCTTAGTGGTCTCACCTTTCATATTCCCTCCCAAAGCACTATTTCTGACATTTTTGTAGATCAGCTTCTAACATCACCCTATCAATTATAGCCAATGTCAACAACTAAAGGCATGTTTTGAAATCTTCTCGCTTAATTGACCCATTTCCTTTAAGACCTTCTTTAAAATCTGCTTCTTTTCCAACCTTATGGTCATCCCATGTTCCTTTCTTGTTTCAGCACTCATTTTCCCTTATACTTGTGTAAGGTATTAAGGTGTTACTTTCAAGGCTACAAGTCTGATAGAAATGCCAAGTTGTTGAAAAGCAACACTGCACAACCAAAATAACCGAACTGATTATTAAAATTCAAGTTCCAATTAATACCACATTTCTAATTACATCAACATTAAATTTTACTAATAGATTAATAATTAGCATAGATCAATGCAAACACTGATAAATACTAGGGATCTACACACAGGAATGAACTGGAGAAATGTGAAGAAGTACTGATGACAACAGCAGACACTGAAAAGAGGCATTTTTCCTAACTTCCTTCTTGAATTCACTGACGTTAACTGGACTCAGTCTATTATGCATTTATTTTTCAACTACATGAACACCAAATCTGACCAACTTGACCCATAAATTTCCATCTATGCACTCTTTGCCCTCCATTCTAACCTGGTTTCCAGGAAATTAAGAAAATCTGTCAATCTTTCAATTTTCCATCCTTAAAACCCTGTTTATGAAATCTCAATTTGTAAAGTTCAATGTTGACACCTCTGACAGACATTAAACTAGAGAGTTCCACTCCTATCTAAAAATACCGTAGACTGGAATTAAAACCGATAGTTAGATCTCCAAAGGTAGCATTATTAAACTTACCATTTTAAATAAATTGTATGTTCAACTAATTTTTACGAATAAGGTAGTAAACTGCAAACTTTTAATGGACGCCCTGAGGTTTATAAATTACCATCAACAACCTAGACTATGGCACTGCCATTTTGATTTTGTACATTACAGAACAAATCATGGATGGAGAGCAATTTTACAGAAATGTGATTGCTGCTGCCACTGCACGCAATTATTGTGAAGTTGTGCATAACATTCACTTTAGTATTTTATTATTTTTATGCTAAATGGTATTCTGTTTGAAAGCAATGCTCTTCAAAAAACAAACTGCTTTTGAAATAAAAATAGGACACACACTACTCTAAATTTACTAAATCAATTTTGTGAACAGTGTGATTCACTTTGAAATAGTCACTCAAGAGCATGGGGAAAAGGTAAGTGAAAACGCTCCAAATTCATTTCTGATAGGAGTTAACAAACAACTTAAATTCAAGATCTTACAAAAGGTACAAAGTTGCCTCAATAGATGGTTGATGAAATTTTAAGTTTAGTAACTCTGAAAATGGAGGTCTGGAATTCAAACTGCAGTAGACCAATGCATGTCTGCAATTAATCTGAAATGTAAAATAAATTCTATCCTTGCTTCCAAAATCAAGCAACTAAGAGCTTTTGAAATAATGCAAGTTAAAATTGAGGCTAGGGTCCATTTTTTCCTTCCTTAGACAAGAAAAAAAAGTATTTCTATTTGTTGTATGGGAAAGCTTTAACAACTTCTTTCCCTGAACTGAAAGCAACTACAGGTCACAAGAATATAGACAGTCAGAGTACACAGTGTTTTTACAAACCCACCGACTCCAGCAGCTACCTGGATTACACCTCTTCCCACCCTACCTCTGGCAAAAAATGTAACCCGTATACCCAATTCCTCCGCCTCCACTGTATCTGCTCCCAGGAGGACCAGTTTCACCACAGAACACACCAGATGGCCTCCTTCTTTAGAGACTGCAATTTCCCTTCCCACGTGGTTAAAGATGCCCTCCAACGCATCTCGTCCACATCCCACACCTCCGCCCTCAGACCCCACCCCTCCAACCGTAACAAGGACAGAACGCCCCTGGTGCTCACCTTCCACCCTACAAACCTTTGCATAAACCAAATCATCCGCCGACATTTCCGCCACCTCCAAAAAGACCCCATCACCAGGGATGTATTTCCCTCCCCACCTCTTTCCACCTTCCACAAAGACCGTTCCCTCTGTGACTACCTGGTCAGGTCCACGCCCCCCTACAACCCACCCTCCCATCCTGGCACTTTCCCCTGCCACCGCAGGAACTGTAAAACCTGTGCCCACACCTCCTCCCTCACCTCTATCCAAGGCCCTAAAGGAGCCTTCCACATGCATCAAAGTTTTACCTGCACATCCACCAATATAATTTATTGTATCCGTTGTTCCCGATGCGGTCTCGTTTACATTGGGGAGACTGGGCACCTCCTAGCAGAGCGCTTTAGGGAACATCTCCGGGACACCCGCACCAATCAGCCACACCACCCCGTGGCCCAACATTTCAACTCCCCCTACCACTCTGCTGAGGACATGGAGGTCCTGGGCCTCCTTCACCGCCGCTCCCTCACCACCAGACGCCTGGAGGAAGAACGCCTCATCTTCTGCCTTGGAACACTTCAACCCCAGGGCATCAATGTGGACTTCAACAGTTTCCTCATTTCCCCTTCCCCCACCTCACCCTCGTTCCAAACTTCCAGCTCAGCATTGTCCCCATGACTTGTCTGGACTTGTCTGACCTGCCTATCTCCTTTTCCACCTATCCACTCCACCCTCTCCTTCCTGATCTATCACCTTCATCCCCTCCCCCACTCACCCATTGTACTCTATGCTACTTTCTCCCCACCCCTACCCTCCCCTAGCTTATCTCTCCACGCTTCAGGCTCACTGCCTTTATTCCTGAAGAAGGGCTTTTACCCGAAATGTCAATTTCGCTGCACTTTGGATGCTGCCTGAACTGCTGTGCTCGTCCAGCATCACTGATCCAAATCTGGTTTCCAGCATCTGCAGTCATTGTTTTTACCTCACCAACACTTTGTACAGTTGCCACAATACTTCCTTAACATTATATTCTATTCTTTTAGCTATAAAAGCCAACATTCCATTTGCTTTCTTCAATATCTGTTAGACCTCTATGCTAGTTTTCTGTGACCCCTGAATGAGGACACTCAGATCTCTCTCTACCGGAACATCCTGAAGTCTCTCCCCATTCACATAATACATTACCTTCCCATATTTCCA
Organism: Hemiscyllium ocellatum; assembly: GCF_020745735.1. NCBI lineage: Eukaryota > Metazoa > Chordata > Chondrichthyes > Orectolobiformes > Hemiscylliidae > Hemiscyllium > Hemiscyllium ocellatum. The sequence goes on from NC_083405.1 coordinate 75,535,149, forward strand.
GCCAAAATGTATGACCACACACCTATTCACGTTAAATTCCATCTGCTACACTTTGGCCCACTCTCCCAACCTACCTATATCCATTTTTAAGGTTCTTACTTCCTCTTTGCAAATTACTGTCCCACCTATTCTTGTGTCATCCGCAAATTTGCCTGTAGAGCCTTCTATACCTATTTCCAAAGACGTTAACATAGACTGTAAATTGCTGGGGCTTGAAGACCAAACCCTGTGGCACCCCATTAGCTACTTCTTGCCATCCAGAAAAAAACATTTATCCCAACTCTTTGTCTTCTGTTCATCTACCGGTCACCTATCCAAGTTAATAAGTTACCCCTAATCCCACAAGATCCAACCTTATGAATCAACCTTTAGTGCAGCACCTTATCAAATGCCTTTTGCAAGTCCAGATACAATACATCCACAGCATCCCCATTATCTAATTTGCTTGTTACATCTTCAAATAACTCTAACAAATTAGTCAAATATAATTTGCCTTTCATAAAACCATGCTGACTTTAATAGGTAGTGTTTTGACTTTCCAAATGTCCTGATATTGCTTCCTTGATGATTGATTCTAACACTTCCTCAACAACAGATGTTAAACTGCTCTGCAACTTCCCCCATATTGCCTCCCTCCCTTTTTGAATAAAGATGTTGCATTAGCATTTTTCCAATCGACTGGAACCTTTCCACTGTCCAAGGAACTTCAATATATTGCAACCAATGGATCCACTATCTTTACTGCCACTCCATTTAATAACCTAGGCCATCAGGTATGGGGGACTTGCCTGCCCTTTAACCTGATAGTTTGCTGAGCACTTTTCCTTATCGATGTTGATTGTTCTAAGATACACTTTTTATTGCCTCAGACTTGCCCATTCCATTAGGATTGGCACTATTGGCCTCAATTTTCAAGATGGAGGCAAAGTATCAAATTAGCATCTCTGACATTTCAGTGTGCCCTACTATCAACTCTCCAGTTTCATCTTTCAAGGGACCAACATTCACCTTGGCATTTCTTTCCTTTTATATACCTATAGAAGCTTTTGGTATCCTTTTTGATATTTTGAGCTAGTTTCCCTCATAATTTACCTTAGCTCTTTTTATTAATGTCTTAGTAACCCTTTGTTTATGTTTGAAAGTTTTCCAATCCTCCAGCCTGCCAGTAGCCTTTGCAATAGGGTATACCTTAATTTTAGGTTTTATACTGTCAAAATATCCATAATGCTTACAGCATTAAGGTCTTAAGTGGCACAAAAGAGTTTTGTTTGCTATTTATACAGCTTCTGTTCATTTTTGGGATGATGTTCCTTTCTCAGTTCCATGGAATGCTGTTCTTTTTGTATTACTGTGCGGAATGTGAAAGTCACTGACTCGTCTAGATACTCATCCAGAACAGTAGAAATGACGAACAACATCGGAAGAACCTGAAACTCCCCAAGGCGCCTGAAGAAAATTCATAGAATCCATATAGTGTGGAAACAGGCCATTTAGCCCAACAAGTCCACGCTGACCCTCTAAGCAGCATCCCACCCAGACTCTTCTCACTACTGTTTCCCTGAAACTCTACATTTCTCATGGCTAACGCATCTAACCTACACATCCCAGAACAGTATAGGCAATTTAGCATGGCCAGTCCACCTAACTTGCAGATCTTTGGACTGGGGGAGGAAACCTGAACACCCAGCAGAAATCCACACAGACATGGGGAGAACGTGCAAACTCCAGTCACTCAAGGGTGGAATTAAACCTAGGTCCCTGGTACTGTGAGGCAGCAGCACTAACCACTGAGCCACCATGCTGCGCGAAAATTGATGGTTACATTCATATTCACAAACCAGCATCCATCCTTCACCTCTAGGGTAAACACTTTTGCCTTGGGAATTTGGGTTGCCATGGGGTAGTGAAATCTCCTTCAAGCATTATTCAGATCCTTTGGATCTATTAACATTCTCAACCTTCCAGGTTTTTCCACTGCCACCATACTACCAGTCCAATTTGGCAGGAGTTGTCATGTCATTCATTATTCTTTTCTTTACTAGTTCCACCTTCCTGTCTTTCAGGCTCAACTCGTTGACAGCTAGAATTCTTCTCACCATGTGGGTTTCAGACTCTCATTTACTTCAGGTGATATTCTGCAGGTAGATTAAGGTGACCAGCAAAAATATCCTTTCTCTACTTTAAAATCTGTTCAACAGTCAAACTTTTGGAGCTCTGCAAAATCTTATAAATTTCTTCAGTTAAATGAAGGCTACCAGTCCAACCTTTCAACTGAATGTTTACTCATCAGAACTGCAGATTTTCATTCTTCCCATTGCACAGGTATTGGAGCTTTGTTTGTCCTCTGGGAATGAGCATTCTTCCATCATATAATTCAAGTTTACCTTCAACAGTTCACTTTTAGGTCACCATCTTGAACCAGTTTGAACAGATTGCTGAAGTTCATGATAATTCACAGCACTGCTGGCCATTGGTCACCTCATTCTTGCCTTCTGCAGTCATCATTCTAACAGTCTCAGACCAGTTATCACCTTTAGGCTAGACAGTACCGACCTGTTCCACATGTGGAGTGATTCATCAGAATCATTCTCTGTCATCTCTATGGTAGCCAAATTTATAGACTTGCTTTTCTTCACTCCAGCAACAAACACAACTTGCCAAGTGATTAGCTCCTGGTATTTAAAAGCTTTCCTTATGCTGGAAATTTTTATTTTCCTGTCACATGATTCTCTACAACATTTCTGCTGGAAATATTTATTCTCTTTTTCTATTTTATAGTTGGCTCTATTGTTAGGTCTGGACTCTCTCTCGGTATCATGCAAAGCTTCATCAATTCTCCCATTAATACTTTCCAATTGATGGATCGACAACCTCAGAGCTTCCGCATGTGTAAACAGATTTCTTAGAGTCAGTTTCTTTTCTCTCAACAGACCTGCTATCACAGCAGGATCTATTCCTAACAGCACCTCTGATGAGATCATCCTTCAGTCATCACCAAATCTTAATGTCCTGTTAGACACCTGCATGTAGTTGTAATCTGATGAATACCCCCCACCAACCCTAAGTCCCTGTATTTTGCTGTTAAGCATGTACCATTCAAAAATAACATTGGTAGAATAACTCAAAATATGAATTTAAGGTTCTCAAGATTTCTGCAAATTGGCTTTTCTGCTCAGGTTTTAGTGTGTAATACAGTTTATAGCACTGTTTTCCTAACACTAATAACAGAATCGTTACTGTTCTTTGTTTTCTGTTCAACTCTGTCACTATCTCAATTGTACCATAACACAGGAAGAAGTTCTAATTCTTTCTCATTACACCTTCCATCTTCACAGGTGCAGAAACAAGAAAATTCAAAGCCAACCTGATTCACCCCTTGTAGCATGAAGGTGCAGATTGAAGTTCTAATTATTCCTTGTTTCTTACTAGCTGTTTTACAGTTTTAAAATCTGCAATTTTAGTTGCTCATGTCTAATACTAAAATGGCTCATTTCCTAAACTGAAAGCGTCTACACCAAAAGTCTTATTGTTATGGCAAGTCACAACAAGTGACAAAGTTATGCATTCCTCCTATCACTATTTAATCAGCCTGTGATTTTCAAATGAAAAGGCAAAACTAATGGTGTACAACAGCCATCAACTGGAAGCTGGTGACTTTACCAAAACTTACACTCACTCAGACATCAGCAAAACAATGATCTCTTTGGTACACACCGAGGCAGCAATAAAAGCAAAGGAAAATAAGTACTTTGAAAGTGAAACAAAAACAGAAATTGCAGTATCTGTGGGAATAAAGCAGAATTAATGTTTTGAGTCCAGTAACTCTTCATCAGAATTGATGTTTCTCTGGCAATTTCTATTTATGTTTGCAAGTGAAACTGTCTCCATGCTCTGTCTCCAATTCATGATATATTCCATTTGGTCATTTCTCCAAAGAATGGATGCCTGATGAAAGAGCATGTGTTGAGTTTGGGTGAAGATAGGATTATCTGCATCAGAATCTTCTATAATTTAAGTAGCCTGTTCACGCTCAGATTAACTCATCTCACATAAGAAAGTATCACTGAGGTGGAAGGAAAGAATGTTGAAGAAATGACCACAGACAATAGTCTTATTTGATAAACTTGTAGAATTTTCAATCAACCCCTTTGTTCAAATTGCTTGTGCATTGAAGTACAAAGTTGTAAAATTCATTGCATTTCCAGAAACTGTCAGATAATGGCAAACTATCGATTGTATACTGGCAGGAGTGGTTAAATACATTAACCTTGAATGTAATGCCACCAAACAGCAACAAACTACTTAGTCATGCGCATTCAAAAAATGACTACTGTGGATTCATGTAAGGACTAGAATAATAGAAACTTTAGCACAGGTAAAACTCATCGAGTCTACCATACCTGCATCATGCTAGCACCACATCTGATCTATTTGTGACATTTTCCTCCAAATAGATTATTCATTTAATTATTTGTATGCAGACTCAACTTGAAACACTGGCCATAACTCAAATTCCTTTCTTTCATACCTTTTCTCATTTTTAATTGCTCTTCACTAGTTAAAAATTGGGGAGAAATGTTCCCTTTCTGCCCTCAGCCATAAAAAAAAATTGATTAGCACTGATTTACTTGGAGCCTTCCCCAGGTACAAATTTAGGGTAGACCACTTACAATCATCAATGGTCAGAAAAGTGTCTCGACTGCCAAGGTTTTAACACAGGAGAAATTGGCCATTTAGAGTGGTGAAGTACTCTGCAATTAAATGAGACCACAGTTGGTCATCCACTTCAACCCCACTTTCCCATGATATCTCCATATCTCTTGCTATTAGTCTGCAGAAATCAACCATCTCTGTCATGAAACTCAACGACTGAACTGCTACAACCCTCTGGAGTGGAGAATTCCAAAAATTCACACTAAGTGAAAAAAATCCTTTTCATCTCAATCTTATAATCTACACCTTACTCTGAGACCAAAGAACAACCTCGATTATCTGAACATCAATTTTCCAAATTTTGGATTATCCAATCAAGGTCCCATAAAAATGCTTTCCATTATCCAAACAATCCGTTTTCTGAACTCTCAGTTATCCAAACAAAATACTGTCCACCTGTCTCGTTCGGATAATTGAGACTGTGCTGTATATCCCCAATTCTCATCTCAGCAGCCAGGAGAAACATCCCATCTACACCCATAGAGCCATGTCATGTAAAAATTCAATAAGTTTCAAAGAAATCACCTCTCATTTTTCAAAACGTTGGAAAATACCAACTCAGTTTCCTCAATGTCTCTTCTTAAAACAATCCTGTTATCCCAAGGATTATTCTGGGTGAGTGTCCATTGCATTCCCACTATGGCAAGTGTATCCTTCTTGAGCTAAGTATATAATATCCAGTTGTGAGGCTACTAAAGCTAAACACAACTGATTCACAACATGCAAGTCTTTAGAGGCTCATTACAAAGGACTGTGTACACAAACACTTCCCGACCTTTCACCATTTAAGAAATATGCTGCCATTCTGCTCGATCCTCAAAGGTATGCACTCAACTCCCAAACAGCAGCACAAAATCAAATTTTATCCTCATTAACCTATCGCCTTCTGGTGAACAGAAAATATGTTTCCAAGATTGAGAATCCTACAGCATTAAGGAAAGCCAATTGATCCATTGTGCTTGGCCGACAGAGAGAGTAATGCAATAAACTCCAACTTTTCCCTTCAGATCTCCAAGCTTTTCTTGTCATAATGATTCTTTTATCATCCAAGTAAACCTGCATGTCACATTTGCCATGAACAACAATGCATCCATTCCACAATAAGGCTTCAGTTTGCTCATACTGTAATCTAACCAGTGCCATTATTCTAGATTTATTCAAACATATATTGCTTCACTACCATGTACTGAATACATATACACATGCTTTTTTATTCCAATCATATCATTTTATCACAGGTTTCTAATCAGAATCATCAAATATAGGATTAGACTATTGGCAGTGAGGATAATTCATTTTACACATAAGAATTTGTGATCTATTTAGGAAGAGGTAAAACATGAAAACCTGTAAGTATTGTTGTTTTGAAAAATCCTGCTTACTGGTACACATTATTGCAGCAACTGTTAGCACAGTGTAAATTTACTTAATACTAATTCTTTGCATTAAAATATGGTTATGTATATTCCATTGAGTAATACACCACACACACGAACAGTGCAATTCTTCATTTAAAAAAAAATCAAATTGTTCCTTTAATAAAGGATGCTGTTGTGACTATATAGCCTTAATGAAGTATAGTTTGTTGAAGCATAGCTGTTTGTCTCTCATTAGTAATATTTTTTAAAAATTAAGAATCGTATTAAAGATTATGGAAAATTTAAATTTAAAATAATTCATATATGAAACTTTAAATAAAATCCAAGTTATCTCTGTTTGCACATAAAAACCTTTTCTCATAATTAATTTGTAAAATCTGTCTGGAATTTCATGAATAAAGCAGGACACTTTGACAAAATTAAAAATGTTTGGAACAATAACTTCTCTGGAGATTTTTTAAAATTTTACTGACTTACAATGAAAATGGAGTTGTTCAGCTTTCACAGCAGCATTGAACTACTGTTGAGAGAAATTATTTAAGGCTTTCCTCCCTATTTGCAGCGCTGAATTCACCTCTCTGAAAATTCTTCTGCAAGGTGCTAAGAAACTAAAAACACATTAAACACCCGAAACAAATTAATGAAATGTACTCATCCACAAACCTTTGTATTTTAAGTACAATATCAAAACACCAAACCATTCTCCATTCACTGCAATGATATAGATGGGTTCATGTCATATTTAAGAAACAGTATCACTAGCTACCTACCCTTTATTAACCTGAATTCTGCATGAAAATATATCTAAACCTTTCTGTACAAAACTTATTTCATCTAAAGGCAACCTTTATGATACTAATGTATGTGAACAGGACTGAAATTTAAATGTATAATTTTTTGAAAAAGGTTTATCGGTTAAAATAAATGTCTGTCTTATTTATTCACAGCATATTGTTCAATGCAAATTCCCTCCATTTATCATAAACCTTTTAGAAGTCTGAGATTGGCTGACAAATTCAATATGCCTATTAAAAAGGATTCACATTAACAGTGTCTTTTAGCAACTATACATTAATTATTAATAAACAAGTCCAGTTAAACTGATTAAACAATTTGTTTCTATTTTAATTTGACCAAAACAGCCATAAATAAAGAGTTAAACGAGGATTAAAATTTTACTTATAAACCATTTCCAAGGACAACAGTAATTTTTAAAACAAAGTTTCTACAGAAATCTAGACTTTTTTTTACTTACTGAAGATTATACAATTCCCTATCTTAGATTCCCATTTTTGAAACAGAAAATGTTATTTCTTACAAAGCTTTGACCACATAAGCTGGAGGGTCTACGGTATGTTAATCTATGAAAAAGGCATCAAAGTTAAATGCAATTCCTGGGATGAACTGTGGTTAAGTGTTTACGCCCAGAGATTTGCATCTCTCTGAAACTTCTCCTGTGGGTCAGACGTTGCCAGTCTATAAAGTGATATTTACTGAAACTTGATATTTATCTTTCGCCTTCCTTATTTGAGGTTTTAACAACTTGCTCGTATGGAGGGGGTGGCTGATTGCAGTAGGCTGGTGGGGGTGGATACGCTGGATTGAGTAGAGGAAAATTTGGCTGAATTTGATACGTTGAGGCAATGGGATTAGCAACAGGTGCTCCAGGTTCGGTGTAATATTGCATTCCAGTCTGGTTGTCTGCAAACAGAAGAAACATAAGATGGTTAGGCAGAACTTTAGCACTCATATGGAAAGTTAATTAATTAAAAAATGTCACTTAATGATACTGTGACAAAAAATAGATGGCTCTCCAGCTACGTCAGATTAAGAAAGTAAAATCAAATTATTGCTTTCAATAGAAAATCAGCAACAATTTAAATGCATATAATACCTTCCATGAAGGACAATGTCACAAGGTGTGCCACAGAATAATTATCAAATGAAGTAATTACTGATAGAACAGAGGAGATATCAGGGAGAGAGAGAAATGAATGGCATGCATTTTCAGAGGGAATTCCAGAAATCAGGGCAGAAATTCACCAAAAATCCTCAGACAGCATCTTCCAAACCTACAACCACTTCCATCTCGAAGGACAAGAGAAGCAGATATATGGGAACCACCACCACCTTCAAGTTCCCCTCCAAGCCACTCATCATCTTGATTTGGAAATATAACACCGTTCCTTCACTATCGCTAGGTCAAAATCCTGGAATTCCCTCCCCAATGGCATTGTGGGTCAACACACAGCAGTGGACTGCAGACGTTCAGGAAGGCAGCTCACCACCACCTTCTCAAGGGCAAATAGGAATGGCAATAAATGCTGGTCAGCTCGTGACCCTGACATCCCACAAATGAATTTTTAAAAAATGGTTCAAGGCATAATTGCTGATTGTGACCTAAAGTATTGCTGGATATGAAAGAGATTAGGGGTGGAGAAGCAACAGGGTGGAAGACATCAGGATTATTAAGGCCACGAGGAGACTGGAACATGACCATAAATATTTAAAGAGACATTGCTAGACCAGGAGCTAAAGTAGGTCATCAAGCATAGGGAGATAGGAAAAAGATACTGGTGTAGTTTAGGATAACGGCAGAGCTTTGGATGAAATGTTCATTGAAATGATGGATGGTCAGCCAGAAGTGGATTCAAATGGGTTTGCTCTGCAGATAACGCAAGCATGGATAAAGGGTTCAGTAGCTGATCAGCTCAGGCAGAGCAGGAAAGGACAATGGTACAGAAGTAGAAATAGGAGAGATTTTGTGATGAGAGAGGACATAAGGTCAGAAATTCAGTTTGGGATCAAATGGGCTGCACATTTGTAAACAGTCCAGAAAAGGCTGAGACAGCAACAAAGGAGCAGAATAGAATTGGAGGCCAGATCTTTTTCACATTTAACTGGAGAAGATGTGGCTTTGCAATTGGATGCTTAATGAGCAAACTAACTCTCAGTGATAGGACTGAGAGATCCAGTGGTGAGGTAGGTTTTGATGACAGTATACATGTAGAACTGGATAGCATTTTAGATAACATTGGTGGGCCAACAAATTGGTGAAAGATAGGAGGTGGTTATGAATAGATCTGGGATCCAACGCCAGAGTCGATATGGAAAAAGAAGCCAATGAAGGAGCAGTCTAGATACAAATGGTTGACGTAAGTAGGCAGGTATGCTGAGCTGGCTAATAGAGGAGACGGAAAATGAAAAGATGAATAAAATGAAAATTAAATCAAGCAGTAGAGTCTGCTAAGTGGTTCTATTCAGATAAACAAATGTGGTAGGGAGTAATTTTTTTTAGCACATTGACGGAGTAGGTAGTGGATTTGTGGGATTATTTCTCTCATTACAAAATACTAGCTATACTGCATTGGCAAATGAGTAGTAATGCTGTGTGCTCTCTCCAGTGTTGGATTTATAAACACAAAATTCAGTCACTTCAATAAAATTTGCTCTAACGGAGTAAACACACAACCATAGAATTTCAACTTCCCAGAATGACATACTTCAATGCCTTTTACTGACAACAGACATTTTAAAGCTGATCAATTTATATGTTCTGAAATGTATACTTATACTCAAAACGGATGAAATAATTTATTCACAAATTACATGCAAAAACATCTCTGATTCAGACAAGTCAGAGATGGTGCAGGGCATTATGAGGGCATGAGAGAGGAACTGACGAAAATCGGCTGGAAGCAGAGGCGAGTGGGGAAGACAGTCGAGCGGGGAAGACAGTCGAGCAACAATGGCAGGAGTTTCTGGGTGTAATTGAGGACAGTACAGAAGTTCACCCTAAAGAAAGATTATTTGGGGGGTGGGGGTGGGGTGGTGGAATGGAATTAGACAGCCATGGCTAACAAACGAAGTCAGGAAATGTATCATACAACAAGTGGCTAAGAGCTCTGGGAAATCAGAAGATTGGGAAGACTACAAAAAGAGGGGATAACAAAGAGATTAGATTAGATTAGACTTACAGTGTGGAAACAGGCCCTTCGGCCCAACAAGTCCACACCGACCCGCCGAAGCGAAACCCACCCATACCCCTACATTACCCCTTACCTAACACTATGGGCAATTTAGCATGGCCAATTCACCTGACCCGCACATCTTTGGACTGTGGGAGGAAACCGGAGCACCCGGAGGAAACCCACGCAGACACGGGGAGAACGTGCAAACTCCACACAGTCAGTCGCCTGAGTCGGGAATTGAACCCGGGTCTTCAGGCGCTGTGAGGCAGCAGTGCTAACCACTGTGCCACCGTGCCGCCCACAATGGATCGGAAGGAGAGGATCAAGTATGAAGGTAAGCTAGCCAGTAATATTAGAAATGAAAATAAAAGTTTCTTTCAATATTTAAAAAATAAACGGGAGGCAAAAGTAGAAATTGAGCCATTCCAAATTGATGCAATAGGCTCATGTTGGGAGATAAGGAAATAGTTGAAGAGCTTAATAAATACTGTGTCAGTCTTCACAGTGGAAAACAGGAGTAAAATGCCAACAATTAAAGAGAGTCAAGGGGCAGAGTTGAATGTGGTAGCCATTACAAAAGAGAAAATGCTAGAAAAACTAAAAAGTCTAAAAATTGATAAGTCTCCAGGCCCGGATGGGCTACATCCTAGAGTTCTGAGGGAGGTAGCTGCAGATATAGCGGATGCATTGGTTCTGATCTTTCAAAAAATACTGGAATCAGGGAAAGTCCCAGATGATTTGAAAATCGCTGTTGTAACCCCCTTGTTCAAGAAAGGATCAAGACAAAAGATGGAAAATTATAGGCTGGTTAGCCTAAGCTCAGTTTAAGTAAAATTCCAGAAATCCATTGTTAAGGATACGATTTCTAAATTCTTTGAAGTGCAGGGTCAAATTAGAACAAGTCAGCATGGATTTAGTAAGGGGAGGTCGTGCCTGACAAACCTGTTAGAATTCTTTGAAGAGGTAACAAGTAGGTTAGACCAAGGAAACCTGGTGGATGTTATCTACCTAGGCTTCCAAAAGGCCTTTCATAAGGTGCCTCACGGGAGGCTGCCAAGTAAGGTAAGGCCCATGGTGTTCGAGGTGAGCTACTGGCATGAATTGAGGATTGGTTGTCTGACAGAAGGCAAAGAGTTGGGATAAAAAGTTCTTTTTCGGAATGGCAGCTAGTCACAAGTGGGGTCCTGCAGGATTCAGGTGTTGGGGCTGCAGCTGTTCATTTATTATATTAATGATCTGGATGAAAGGACTTGAGGCATTCTAGCGAAGCTTGCTGATGATACGAAGTTAGGTGGACAGGCAGTTAGTTCTGAGGAGGTGAGGAGGCTGCAGAAAGATTTAGACAGTTTAGGAGAGTGGTCCAAGAAATGGCTGATGAAATTCAATGTGAGCAAATGCAGGGTCTTGCACTTCGGAAAAAAGAATACGGAGACGGACTATTTTCTAAACGGTGAGAAAATTCCTAAAGACAAAGTACAAAGGGATCTGGGAGTGCTAGTCCGGGATTCTCTAAAGGTTGACTTGCAGGTTGAGTCTGTGGTTAAAAAAGGAAATGTAAAGTTGTCATTTATCTCAAGAGGGTTGGAATATAAAAGCACCGTTGTGCTACTGAGACTTTATAAAGCTCTGGTTAGGCCCCATTTGGAGTACTGTGTCCAGTTTTGGTCCCCACACCTCAGGAAGGACATACTGGCACTTGAGCGAGTCCAGCGGAGATTCACACGGATGATCCCTTGGAATGGTAGGCCTAAGATATGATGAACTGCTGAGGATCCTGAGATTGTATTCATTAGAGTTTAGAAGGTTGAGGGGAGATCTAACAGAAACTTATAAGATAATGCATGGCTTCGAAAGGCTTATAAGATAATGCTGGGAATTTGTTTCTGTCAGGTGGGAATACTCGGACCAGTGGGCACAGCCTTAGAATTAGAGGGGGTCAATTTAAAACAGAAATGAGGAGACATTTCTTTAGCCAGTGTGTGTTGGGCCTGTGGAATTCATTGTTACAGAGCACAGTGGAGGCCGGGATGTTAAATGTCTCCAAGGCAGAGATTGATAAATTCTTAATCGCACAAGAAATGAAGGGATATGGGGAGAGTGCGTGAGAGTGACATTGAAATGCCCATCAGCCATGATTGGTAGAGTGGACTTGATGGGCCAAATGGTCTTACTTCCAATCCTATGTCTCATGGTCTTATTATTCTTTCTGCTTTGTGCATTGCAATTCATTGCATAGAGGAAACGTCTGCAGGTTCTTTTCTTTAAGGGACACTAAGATATTTGAACCTAGGTTCTCCTATTATATCATCAACAATTAAAATATATAGTTCAACATGCCTTTCGAGTTTAAAAGATTTTAAATGCTAGGCCTTAGCACTGAGGTACAAATGATACATTAAAGCAGAAAGCATGATGGGCTGATTTTCTTTTATTATTTCTTAGCTGTCCCTAGGGTCCACTAAAGGAAATCCAAATAAAGCATCTCAGGCTACCAGACAGCTTTGCACTTCAACTATTTCTTAATAAACTTTGAGTTTAAAAATGGACAGCAGTGGCACTGATGATGACATCTACCTCCCAGCCAAAGCCACAGTACGAAGTCTTGATGACAAGAGAAATCTAGAAACGTCCTCTATCTGCAATTCTGGCCACCTGATGTTAAATCAATTCAGGTGGAAAAAGAAATAGCAAGGAAAATAAGTCACTATAGTCATTAATATGCCCTCACAGAGCTGTCTCACTGTCGGAACAATTATAAATCAGGAAATATTGGAGCGATGTAGAAAGGGTTCTATAGTTGTCATGAGTGATTTTAACTTCAGAAAGACTGGACATAAAAGATGGACCAGGGTAGCAAGGAAGATAAACTTGTAAAGTGGTTCAGAGATCACTTCTTAGAGCAATAACTTGCAGAACCTACTCAGGAATAAGATAGTTTAGATCTAGTAGCATGTCATAAGGTAGGATTTCAGAGTTAAGGATCCTTTAGGGGTAACGATCAAAGTATGATACGAATTTAAAATTCCATTTGAGGAAAAGCAATTTTGGCTCCAAGTCAGCATCCTCAATTTAAAATTAGAGTTGTCAAAAGTGAACTGGGAAAACTGATGAAGGAGATGATCAGTGAGTGAGCAGTGGCAGAGATTTAAGCAAATATTTCATAATGCATCCACAAGTAGTTTCTATAGAAACATCAATATTTTTGTAAAAGAAATTTAGAATTAAAGAGCTCCCATTAGTTTATCTGAATCTGGAAAAATTATGAGATGTGAAATATCTAAAAGTCTAAATATAAAGGATGAACATGTTCAGAGAAGTTATTATCTGGGATCAAATAGAATTGTTTAATTTCTGCTATTATTCTAAGAATCCTCCATTGGCCAGTAAAAGCTCAGAGACTTTTGAATGGTCTGGAATAGTAATAATGAGATATGTGAACTAGAAAAGATATAAATTTTGTGTTGAGAATTTGAAATAATCTATCAGGGTGTAACTTGATTAAATATATCAGTTTGATTTTTATACAGGCTGAAGAGAAAGAAAATGCAAATAAGACTACTACATGGAATAAAGTGTGGAATGGAACATGAGAAAGTAAGGGCTGCAGATGCTGCAGAGTCAGTTGAGAAGGATGGTGCTGGCAAAGTACAGCAGGTCAGGCAGCATTGGAGAAGCAGGAGATTCGATGTTTTAGGGATAAGCCCTTCATCAGGAATATGGAGGGAGATTGTCATGGGAGATAAATAGGGGGTGGGATGGGGCTGGGGGAAGGCGATAGGTGGATGCAGGTAGGGGATAATTGTGATAGGTCAGGACGGAGGATGGAGTGGATGGATAAGAAGGACAGGTCAAAAGGGCAGTGCCAAATAGGAGGTTTGGATCTGGGGTGAGGGGAGATTTGAAACCAGTGAAGTCGACGTTGATGCTGTGCGGTTGAGGGGTTCTTTGAAAACTATAATAGGAAAAACAAGGAACATTCACAAGCTGTATACTGTTTAAGGAAGAGAGCTGTAGGTTTTTTTTAAAAAGTTAAATTGATTTAGTAAAGTATTTGTGTCTGAAAGTTCATAATAAAGAATTAGCAACAATGTCTGTCACAGAATGTAACTGAGAAAAGTAATCTATAGATGGCTAATACCATCTCAAAGACATACTGACAATCCATACAATATTTTTAGGTGTGGTGGATGGAAGAAATAGAAGTTGAAAACAAATTGAAATGTTGGGTGCAAACAGGCTAACATTTACACAGACGTCAGGTAGCATTTGGAGTGGTATTTGATTATATTGTAACATGGATATAAGGGGGTAGATCACCTCAGAAGAAGGGCTAGACAGCAAGAGACAGCAATTAAGGAATTAGTTCAGTAATTAAAGGAATTACGGAGAACTGTCAGATTCCCACTTGTGGCAGTAGTGATAAAAGTTCAAGTACAATCAGAAGGAAACAGATCACATTCAATTAGGTAACCATAAGATAGATGAAGCGGCAATCACAACAGGCCCCAAGCATCAGTTGGCAGCAGCAGTAATTGATTTGGAGAAAGTAAACATGGTACATTTAAGGAAAAGTGATGGGAAGAACCCAGTAGACCAACCAGATTAACTTCCCAATATAGGCAGGGCCATGAGATTATCAGGGGATGGTATGACTGGTATTGAGGAAGTAGGACCTGCAAGCAATGAGAGGTAAACAACTTAGGAGAAAGCTCCAAAAGCAGCTGCACAGATTGATACAAGACATTAGGGATCAGCCAGCCATACACAACAGAGATGTAGAAGCAGGAATGGAACAGGTTGAGTTACCCAGCATAGAGCATAAGTTTATAGTACAGGTCACGCTAGAGCAACTGGGATTTGCATTACAAAAGGATAGGACGTCATAAATGATCATTATTAGCGATATGTATGCCTGAATCGACATAAAAGGGAAGGGTCACTAGAACCACTAGTTGTAATTGGTACAAGTTAAAGTTAGCAGGGGCAGCAAGTAATTAAGGCAGCAAATGGAATTTTTGTTCTTGTTGGAGTTCAAAAATAAGGAAATCTTGTTTCAACTGTATAGGGGGCTGGTGAGGCCAAACCTGGGTATGATTTTGGTTCCCATATTTTAGAAAAATATCACACTGGCGCTCAAAAGAGAATCACTCGGCTCATTCCTGGGATGAAATGTTGACTTATAAAGAACAGCTCAACAGGTCAGGTCTTTATTCATTGGTGTTAGGAAGAATGAAACAATTTTTTTTTTAAACATGTCTTTTAATGAGATATACAAGATTTTGAAGGGGCTTGACAGGATAGATGTTGAGGTGTTTCTACTAGAGGGGATACTAGCAGACATAATTGCAGTTTAAGAGCACACTCATTTAAAGCCAAATTGTGAAAGTATTTCTTCTCCCAAAGGATAGTGAATGCCTGGAATTCTCTACCTGTGAGTGTTGTGGAGACACAATCACAAAATATTTAAAGAGGCAGTTAATAGATGTTTGAAATATCAGGGAGTTGAAGGCTATTATGAGTTGCTATGTCTGAGAACTTAAGGCCTGTGGCAGATCAGCCATGATCATGTTAAATAGCTAGGCAGGCTTGATGAGGCAAATTACCTTTTCTGGCTCCTATTTTTCTTATCCTCAGGCAAAAACAGTTCCTTACCATCACGCTTATGTTGGCTATCAAATTTACAGACTTCTTCTATCAGGACATCTGCATATACTGATTAGCAAGTTCACTATTTTTGCGTAAAAAATTCAATCTGTTATGTACTTTTTCTACTGAGAAATCCTGATGTCAGCAACTTTTGTCAATCAGTAAACATTACGAGTAGGATATAAGCAAACCACAAAATGATGACTGAATACATCTGCATCAATTTAATTGTACAATATTCAAATTTAAATTCAGTGAATGTTTTAAAAAAAATTGAGTTTGCAAAAGCAAATCTAATTTTTTTCAATGCAAAATTGTATTTTCAGATGAAATCTGCTAAATTCTTTAAGAAAATAGGCCATCTCCATAAGAAATTTCACTCAAATTTAGAACCAGATTAATTTTAAAAATTTAATGCAACCAAGACGTGGCAATTGAACAACCATGTACCTTCCGAATTACATTCTAAACCCCACTATTTTGGAAATAACCACTTTTCCTACAAATTCTCACAAGTATCAATACTGGCTTTGAAAGAAGCCAGACAAGGGATGGTGGGTCATTAAAACTGAATGATACAAAAATCTTTTTAATGGGATTTAATGGTTTCACTGGCACTTTTTGAATATAAAATATAGTTGCATTTATATTTTAAAAGTACAAAGCTACAAGTATACTGACTTAATCCTCAGGCTCACTGTAATCAATTATGCTTTGTGGCAAGGTCAACAGTTTAACGTAGAACATTCTCAACAACCTGCATGTGATTCACCAAACATCAACTGCACAACTTGAGAAATTATCTAGCCAGCAGCATTCAATTTAGAAAAAAAAACTTTACTAATACAAAAAAGCTAGAGGGTTCAAAAGAAACCCACTTTTAGAATCACAGGGAACTATCCACTTGCTGCCAACAAATATCCTTGTGACATGCCATTTTCCCATTTAGACATGGCCCTTTCTTTTCTGTCAGACGCCCTCAAGCATCTTTTACCACTCATTGAAACACAGTCATTTCCAGGGTCATCATAAAAGTTCAATTAGCACACAAAGATTCCCCAATTTACCTGACGTTCAGACCCAGGTCAAGGAAAAGCATGGACCAGGTTCCTATGCTTAATAAGAATTACTATACATGACAAGTTATTAGACTCTAGCTATGTAAACAGTTAAAAGCTGTCAGCATATAACACTATTTAAAACTCTAATCCCTTTAAAAATTCCACCCCCTCTCTCTTTTTCACCCAAACATAGGAAATAAAACATGCACTATTGACAAAGGTAAAAAACTGAAAAAAAAGTTTCTGTTCACGATTGCTAAGATGATTCTAGTGCTAGTTAGAACACAACCTTTTAGCTACCCTTCTCTGGATGCTTCCTGCAGAGTGAGGCACAGAGAGGCTGGTTCACTTCTAAAGAAGTCTCTGACATATCAATTAAAAGTCAGAGCTTACAGCAATTTAAGGAGAGATAAACCAGTGTTCTTCAGGTTTGAAGTGGTTTACTACACAGAATGGACAGAGAGGTAAGCTCCTGGCCACTGGAAGTCTGATGGCTTCAAAATATCTCATTCCCAACTCCAAGCTGAGAACCAATCACAAGACTTTTGACAGGAAGGCGACCTTTGTGATTAATAACTGATCAATAGTCCATAGCCAACCATTTATCTCTCCACCCTGGAGGCTTCCTGCCTCTATTCCTGATAAACGGCTTTTGCCCGAAACGTCGATTTTCCTGCTCCTTGGATGCTGCCTGACTTGCTGTGCTTTTCCAGCACTAATCTGATCTAAACTCTGGTTTCCAGCATCTGCAGTCTTCACTTTTACATAGCCAACATATGCTGAGAGACGGAACGCTAATAGATCTGAATAAGGGAAGTGGGGATTAATATTTTTCTTGAGGTGCATTGGGCTGACATATTTCTAAATTAATTTGGAGGTTATGAAGGGCGGAAGATTGTAATACCAGTCAAGAAATTAATTAAGGAGATGAATACCAACTAAATTTCATGGTGGGATGGTGAGGGCAGCAGTGAACGTTTTGGGCAGGGGAGAAATAAGAGAAGAATGGGCAACGGTAAAAAAATGAAAAGCGCAATCTTTGCATTTGAGCCGAAAATGTCAGATCAAAATAAAGCAAAAAGCCAAGGCTGCATTTCACATTGCATGCTTACGCAACGTAGATGGGGGGATTGAAGCATCACCGCTGCAGACATATTGGTCTTCTGGGAGGTAAAAGGGGATCAAGGCTGAAAGTAATAGGTCACAGAACTGAATGACATGAAGATTCACAAGGGGAAAACAATGGAAGAAAATTAATTAGAAAAGTAAAGTTCCTCAGACGCTGGAAATGTGAAACTAAAACAAAGTGCTGGAGAAACCCAGCAGGTCTGTCAGCAACAGTGAAGCAAGAAAGAAAATTGACGTTTGGAGTCCAATATGATTTCTGTTTGGCAGAAAAATGAAGGCCATAAATAGTGGCAAAGATTTAAGAATAATCAAACTTAACTATAATACTTGCTGGTGATTTTGATGAGGACAGTCTCTAATGTCGATAAGTCTTGAATCAGACTGGAGACTTTAAAGGGAAACGTTGGGAGAGTCAAGCTGCAGCAATGCATTTAAAGACCTTTGTGGCAACTAACAGATTGGAAATGAGAAGATAGTTGGAAAAAATAAAAAAGGTTGAGTTTGTGTTTGAAAAGGGCTAACAACAGCACTTTTTTTCAAAAAAGGTATGCGGAGTTCTCAAGAACAATGTGAGTTCAAACAACTTCTGGAGTGTAGAGTCAAGAAAAGTTGAAATGGAAGGAGGACAAGGGATCAGGCACCGGACTGTGCAGAGGTACTTGTGAAGTTGAGAGGGGCAGAAGAGAAATAGTTAAGTGAAAGCTGAATTAGAGAGAGCAGAAGGCAGTACAGACTAAGTGGATTCCCTCAAGAAAATGTAGTAGTCCTAACATCTTTCCTGATGAAGGGCTTATGCTCGAAACGTCGAATTCTCTATTCCTGAGATGCTGCCTGGCCTGCTGTGCTTTGACCAGCAACACATTTGCAGCTAGTCCTAACATTTGTCAATTTTTGAGGTTTACTATCATTTGTTGGTATTCATTTTAGTAGTCTCTGGTTACAAATAATACTAACTGCATGGCTTTCAGTCCAGCAGTGTGCAACTGGAGCCTTACAGAATGGTTTGAGCAAAGGAGACTTAAAAAAGGACTTTAAAACAGGTAGTTATTTCACTGTGCATGCAATATCATGTGACATATAAACAATGTCTTACTACCACATTTTAAAATATGCTAAAATTTGAGGCCACAAACTTAGACCTAAAATGTGAACTAATGCCATGCTTACTCCCTGTGGTCTGAAATCCACCTGCATTAACAGGTTGCCTAGTGAAGCCCACTGTAAATGGAGGGTCAGTAGTCAGTTGAGGAGGATGTAGTCGTCTCCGGATAAAAAAACCAGCGCCACAACAAAAGAGGACCCCCATCATCAATAGAAACCTGCAGGAAGGGACAAACAGAGAAATCAAATACACGTGTAGCATGCTTTCTAACCTTTGTTTTCTAACCCCCATCATTTTTGCTCAAGGATGCAATAGTATGTTTATGAAATAGTTGCCACTGTAGAAAAAAATGATAAAGTTCTCACTGTGTGATTGTATTTGCTTTGCTACTCTGTATTACATGTAGAATTTGCAAGATATGGAGAAAGAATTCTTGCATAAATTTTTCAAAGAGCTGGCTCACTAGCTTTTGGTACATTATGACTTCATGATATTATCAGTTTGTGCAACACTGTAATGGTTTCAATATGTACTAACTTCCTTTGACCTGATATTGTACAGATCAGAATATAATGTAGGCGTTGTCACAGGCCACTTCTTCAATGAAATGGATGCTAATTAGATGTTTCCAGTAAAACAATGGTATAGCTATGTCCCCTTGTGATGCAGTGATAGTGTCCCTACTTATGAGGCAGGTTCAAGTCCCATCTACTCCAGAAATGCATTATAACACATTTGGACAGGTTGATTAAAAATATATTTATTAGCATCACCAGTTAACTGGACAAGGACAACAGTCTTCAAGGCTAAACATGCAGAAACTACAATTTCAAAGTAAACATTGTGGGGAATAACATATACACTGCTGTCATTGTGCTTCAGTTCAATAGGAGAGAATGCCGTGCTACATGGGGCACCAATCAAATGGGTTGTTGTCCTGGATGGTGTTCAGTTTCTTCAGAGTTGTAGTATCTGCACTCACCTAAGCAGGCACACAGATACCTATACATTCTTATGTTTGATAAATAGCTTTGAGAATTCAGTAGGCGAAGTACACACTGCAGAATTCCCAGCCTCTGACTTGCAGCTACAGTAATGAATGTGTTGGTCCAGTTCAGTTTCTGGTCATTGGTAACATCCCAATGGTAGCAAAGGATTCAGCAAATTTAAGGCCATTGAATGTCAAGAAGTGATGAATGCAGTAACCCTTGCTTTTGAACATAGGCCTGGTCACCTCTCGACCAACTTAGGCCTTGCCGCCTCCTGAGCTAAGATTGCATGTTTCTCTCCTCTTGCTCATTCTGTGAAAAGACACTACACACAGAGAAAAAGTTTTCAGATTTTTTTTGTCAAAAGTTGCCAAAATAAAGTGGCTCCCACTCTTCCAATGATTTTTTTAAAAATCAAGCCCAGTTATCTGCTTCATTTTTATTCATCCATAAGCGGAAACCATCACGTATGTAGCAGTCATTTGGCACAATTGTCAATGGCAGACATTGGTATTCAGAAGAGAACAGTGAGGTCATTGTGGAAAACTCATGAAAACCATTGTAATATCCTCCATACCGTCCTTGAAAATAATGTGGAAGGGTGAATTAATATAAGCACAGTGAAATGACTTTTAAAAGCAATAGATAAGAACGGAAAATAGAAAGGGGAAAGACAGAGTCATAATCATAGAGATATATACCACAGAAACACACCCTTCGATTGAACTCGTCCATGCTGACCAGATATCGTAAATAAATCTAGTCCCATTTGCCAGCACTTGGCCCATATCCCCCTAAATCCTTCCTATTCATACGCCCATCCAGATGACTTTTAAATGTTGTAACTGTCCCAGCCTCCACCACTTCCTTTGGTAGCTCATTGTACCTCCCTCTGTGTGGAAAAAGTTGTCCCTTAGGTCCCTTTTAAATCTTTCCTCTCTCACCCTAAACCTATGCCCTCTGGTTCTGGTCTCCCCAACACTGGGAAAAATACCTTGTCTTTTTACCCTATTCATGCCCCTCATGATTTTATAAAGCTCTGTAAGGTCACCTCAGCATCCGACGTTCCAGGGAAAACAGCCCCAGCCTATTCAACCTCTCCCTATAGCTCAAACTCTCCAACCCTGGCAACGTGCTTGTAAATCTTTTCTGACATGCAGGCCACAATGAAATGAAATTCAGAATGGAGTCAGGAGATGAAATCTGGTATGGATTACTAATTCTAAGCCAAATCGCATTCTTGACAAGGACTCCAGAGAGTAAAGATGACCTGATCTTCCTATTAATTTAAATGCACAGAGAAAAGACAGCAGCACATCTCATTGAAACATATAGGATTCCTAGACAGCTTGACAAGGTACAGCTGAGAGGATGTTTCCTCTCATGGGAATACTGCAGGACCAGACAGCATAACCTTAGAGTAGATGGGTACCAATTTAAGACTGGGATTGAATTTCTTCTCTCAGAGGGTTGGGCGACTTTGGAACTCCTTGAAACAGACAACTTCGAGAGACAGAGTCATAGAGATATACAGCACGGAAACTGACCCTTCGGTCTAACTCATCCATGCCGACCAGATATCCTGACCTAATCTAGTCCCATTTGCCAGTACTTGGCTCATATCCCTCTAACCCTTTCCTGTTCCTATGCCTTTTAGTGCTGTAATTACACTAGCCTTCACCAATTTCTCTAGCAGCTCACTCCTTGCATGTACGACCCTCTGTGAAAAGGTTGCCCTTAGGTCCCTTTTATATCTTTTCCCACTCACCCTAAACCTATGCCCTCTAGTTCTGGACTCCCCCACCAGAGGAAAAGACCTTGTCTATTTACCTTATCCACGCCCCTCATGATTTTATAAACCTCTATAAGGTCACCCTTCAGCCACTACGCTCCAGGGAAAACAACCCAGCCTGTTCAGCCTCTCCCTGTAGCTCAAACTCTCCAACCCTGGCAAGTCTCACAACATCCTTCTGATACGAAGAGACCAGAATTGCACACAATATTCCAAAAGTAGACTAACCAATGTCCTGTACAGTCACATCATGACCTCCCAATTCCAAAACTCAATGCTCTGACCAATAAAGGAAAGCAAACCAAATGCCTTCTTCATTATCTTATCTGCCTGTGTATGCTTAAGGCTGAGATAGATATATTCTCGATCAGTACGGGAATCAAGGTTTACAAAGAAAAGGCAGGAACATGGATATGAGGAATGTTGTATCAACTGTTGATTGATTGATCTAGCTTAATATATGTTCCTAAGTACCATGAAAAGCTTTGTTTACGAGCAGTACAGGTTGATCAGTAAGCAAGGACATACAGATCTTGGTGTCCTTGGACAGAGTGAAACATACGGGTTACATGCACAGCAGGTGCATGAAGCAAGATTAACATTATTTGAAGTTAGAGAATCCGTTCATCAGTCAAATAACGGCAGGGAAGAAGCTATTCCACAACCTCCATTGCGTGTTCAAGCCTCTGTTTAATGTGCTGGACAGAAGAGGTTGCTGGAGAGCATTACCAGAATGGAGCGGTCTTTAATGATGCTGGCAACCTTTCCATGGCAACGAGAAGTATAAATGGAGTTCATGGTTGGAAGGCTGGCTTGCATGATGATCTAGACTATGCGCACAACCTTCTGTTGTTTCTTAAGACGCTGGGCAGACCAGTTGCTGTACCACAGTATTATGCACCCAGATAGTATGTTCTCAATGGTACATCTGTTGAGGTGAGGGTCCTCATGGACATACTGAACTTCCTAAGCCATGAACCTATTGAATGGTGGAGTCACCTCAAGGGGCCAAACAGCCTACTCCTGTTCTTATTTCTTCTGGTCTTATAGTCTCACGCTTTCATTTTTAGTTATTCCAATGCATAAAGACTAAAATATCCAACATTACCAATGTTTTGGATCCCAACTGTGCACAACATGTATCAATGTTCTAGATAAAGCCAATCAAAAGCAATATTTCAGAGTTTCTGACAACATAAAACCAGGTGAGATCGAGAGCAGTGAGGAGAAGCTTCAAGGCGGTTTAGACAAGATGCATCTGCTAAGTGTGAAGGAATCACTTCAGTAGGAGTAACAGAATGGCATAGTATTATTTAAAAGATGCTAGATTAGACAATGTTGTTGTACAAAGTGATCCAGGCAGCTTTGTACACCAGTCACTGAAAGCAGGCATTCAAGTGTATCAAGCAGTTAGGAAGGCAAATGGTATGTTGGTCTTTATTGCAAGGAATGAATTACAAGAGCACAGAAGTCTTACCGCAGCTGCTCAGGGCCTTGATGAGATCACACCTGGGAGTAGTGTTGATCTCCACGCCCAAGAAAAAATATATTTGTCACAGAAAGAGTGCAGCAAAGGTTCACTTGTTTTAGTTCCTGGGATGGCAGAGTTGTGGAGAGATTGAGTTGACTACACTTTTATTCACTGAACTTCAGAAGAATGAGAGAAGATCCAATTAAAATGTATAAAATTCTGATAGGATTGGATGCTTCCCCTGGTTGGGGCAGGTCTAGAAATAGGATCACATACTCAGGATACAGGGTAGGCCATTTAAGACTGAAATGAGGAGACATCTCCTCTTTCAGAGGATGGTGAATTTATGGAATTCTCAACCACAGAAGGTTGTGGAGGCAAAGTTACTGAATATATTTTAAAAAGTAATAGCTAGCTTTCTGCATACTAATGGCATCAAGGGATATGGGGAGACAGCAGGAGTATTAGTGCTGAGATAGAGGATGAGTCATGATCATACTGAATGGTGCAGCAGGCTTGATGGGTTGAATGGCCTACTTTTTCTCCTATTTTCATTGTTCCTGTTTCTTACCTTCACTCAAAAGGTCTCTATTACAATATGCATACTTACCAGAAGTTAAATGTGTAAATCAAAGTCTAACTCTGCAGCTAGACTGAACATTCAAGTTATGGATATCAGAGAATAAATTAAACAAGGCAATATATGTAAAAACGTATGAGCAAAATTAATTTCCATATTATGCGTGGTAATGGAGTACAAATCTCAAGATCTGAGATTGATACAATTATTCTCTTCCCCAAAAAGTACCTACTCACTATTTAATATGCACACTTAAAACTCACCAAAAATACCATAACCGTTGAATAGAGAATGCTCGCATGCAGCATTTTGTACCACAGCAGTCCTCGTATGCACGACACCTATGAAAGAAGCATATTATGTCAGACACATTAATCAGTGCAATCACACCAGCTGCCTTTACATCCAGATTGCTATGCCTTGGCCTTATTAGTGAGTTTTTATTTTATATGGATAAATGCAGTTTGCCTCAGTGCCAACTACTTGGTTGTATCACTACCTCAGAGTTAAACATGAGCTTTGTTCAGTTGTTCATGTTCTTGCTCCTGAATTTGAAAGCTGAGAGACAAAGTCCTACTTCAGGATTTGAGTACTGACAGAAGTGGCCATATGCCAGGACAGGACAGGGCACAGAAAGTGTCTGCACATGCTCCAATTACATCATGTCATTTCATGAACAGCAACGCCATCATCAATGCATGCGCTACTGAAAAAAAACTGCATGGGAGGTTGGGACCTCGGTAGAAGCAGGGAGAAAGGCTGGGAGCAAGGGAGGTCTGCAGCAGGACCTAGCTTCCATTTCGCCTGGGAAGACTGGAGGAAGACTAGGTGGCTGCAACAGATGTGGGAGAGACAGAAGGTTGCTAAGACAGAGAAGGAGAGGGATGCTACTAAGAGAAATTAGTCTCAAAATTAAATAACTTTTTTTTGTACAAGGTCTTCAATTTCCTTTCTCCTCTGCACCACCAGAGGTGGCATTCAGAGGTACTCTGCCAAGCTGATAAAACTTTACTGAAAAAGTGTTGCATTGTTGGTGTGCCATCTTTCAACCCATGACATTAAACGAAGGCTGCATCAATATCCTATTATGAAACTACTCCATGGGAGAGAGGGAATAAATGTTTTGGTAGAATTAATTGACCATTCTTTTAATTTGCACGTCGATATTTTGCAACACAGTAACCACAAATAGCCACATAAAATCTGTGACCACATTTTAAAAGGTAATCTGCTGCATGTGAAGAATCCTGATAGAAATGTAAGTATATGCATTGAATATCTGGACCAGTTATATCTCACAACTAGTTTCATTGAGCGGCTTGTTTTGTCCATGACAGAGGTAGAAAATGAAATTGTCCAAATGTTGCTGTGTATCACAACTCCTAGGTAGATAAAGCATAGGTAGAGCATAACATTGCCATTGGTAAACTTCTTTCTTCACTCTTACCAGCATGCCCCGAGGTTGTAATCAGGAGACCGGACTGCAGTTCATTAACCTTAAAACCTCTGAATAACACCAAAATTTCAGTGACCCTTCTGCTCAATTACTGTCAGATTTGTGTTACTTGCACTCATAACAATAGTAAAGATGCCCAAGTTTCTCTCAGAAATCAGAAAGGGGAAATTAGCTTTGGTTAAGAAGTCTGTGATGTTCTGTAGCGCACAAATTTCTGAATGAATGTTATGCACAAAGCAGATCATATTATTTATTAATTATCATGAATTTGACAATATTATATGTTCACCATTATAACAGGGAGCAAAGTAAATAAATACCATGAGCGAAAACATCTTCCCAGTCTTTATGTCGAGTCCACTTAGAACTTCATATATGCTTTGATAAGATTCATCTCATTATTTTACAGTACAGTCCCAACCTGCTGTTATCCCATGAATCTGCCTAGTGAAATTTCTCTGAACTGCTTCCAATGCAAATATACCATTCGTTAAGTCTAAAGACTAAACCATATACTCTACTCCAGGGGCAGTTTCAACAGTACCTGACAAGATGAACTAACTTTATACTCTTCTTCAAATAAATGCCAAGATTCCACTTACCTTCCTAATTACTTGCTGTACTTGCTTTTATTTGTGATTCATGTAAAAGCACACTGATGACTTCTTTCCTCTACTACTCTTCACCCCCACCCAAACTAATTCTACAATTCTGATCTCCTGGACCAAGCTCTTGTGTAACTACTGCACAAATTGCATCCTTGATTAACAGTGCTACTCAATCCACCTTTACATAGTCTCTTAATCTTCTGGAATAACATACACCTCACAATATTCAGGATGCAACTCTTGCAATCCTGCAGCTACGTCTCATATTTAGTGCACTTTGAAGCAAATATCAATTTGTTTAGTTTATTAAGAATGTCTTGCACATTCAAACAGAGCCTTTAGTTTGCTCTTTTTATCTTCACAGCATCTAGCTTTGATTATTGGTGTATTTATAATATTTTTCCTTTGTTCTTTCTTGCCATTTTCTGACCCTCATTTTGCACATTACTTTCTTCTCTTCCATTGTGCGTACTCTTGAATGTACATCTTTCCAAATTTGATCACTTGCCCACTATTTAGTTTAAAACTCTACTTCATAACGTTCGTAAGAACATCGGTCTCAGCATGGTTCACATATAAAATATCTTCACCGTACAACTCCAGCTTTGCCCAATACTGGGGCGGCACAGTGGTTAGCTCTGCTGCCTCACAGCACCAGGGTCCCAGGTTCGATTCCAGCCTCGGATGATTACCCGTGTGAAGTTTGCACATTCTCCCCATGTCTGCGTAGGTTTTCTCCCACAGTCCAAAGATGTGCAGGTTAGGTGAATTGGCCCTGCTAAATTGCCCATAGCGTTAGGTACACTAGTCAGAGGGAAATGGGTCTGGGTGGGTTACTCTTCGGAGGGTCAGTGTGGACTTGTTGGGCCAAAAGGGCCTGTATCCACACTGTAGGGAATCTAATCTAATCTAAAACAAAGTGGTCCAAATTGGAGCCCAATTCTTCCACACTAGTCTATGAGGCCACATATTCACCTCACTAATTTAGTGTACTATATGCTCATTCAGAAATTAATTCAGAGACTTCAATCTTTGAGGAACTGCTTTTAGTTTAGTTTAGCTTAATCTGTGCAGAAGTTTTTTTTAGTTCTACTAACATCTTTGTTAACTGCATGGCCCATGACCACTGGATCTTTCCTCTCTTACTGCAACTTGCTTTCCTGCCCGAAGTTGATTTCTCAAACCCTGGCACCAGACAGAAAACACGGCTATCAGATGCTCATTGAACAGTGTCAATCCCCTCACCATACTAACCCCTTCTACATTCCTTGTTGCTCACCCACTTGAATAGCTCCTGTACCATAGTGCCAGTTGCTTTGCTAATCTGACCTGCAGCCTCTCCTCTCATCAAAATGGGTTAGGAGAACCTAATGCCTACCAACAATTGCAGAGGGCTGACACTCCTAAACTTCTACACTGTGAATCCACTTACCTGCTTCACTCATAGATACATATCCCTGTCCACAACCAACGATCAAATTAGACTATCATCTCTAAAGTGGTTGATTGCGCCTGGTGCAAAGAATCTAGGTAACTTTACCTCTGACAGAGATTTCTCTATACTTCCACACTCATCATCTATGGTGTCCATTGCTCCTGATATGATCTCCTCCACATTGGGGAGGCAGGACACCAACTCATGGAATGTTTCAGAGAATATCTTTGGGTCACATGCAACAATCCAAACACTTCAATTCCCCCTCCCACTCTGCCAACGACATGCAAATCCTTCTTCTCCTCCATCACCAAACTCTAGCCACCTGACACCTGGAGGAAGAATGTCTCATCTTCCAGTGTGGCATCCTCCAACCATACGGGCTCAATGTTGATTTCATCAGTTTCCGCATTTCTCCTACCCCCACTTTATCCCAGATTCAACCCTCTAACTCCACACCACCCTCTTGAACTGTCCTACCTGTCCATTTCCCTTCTCTCCTACAGCTCCATCCTTCTCTCTGACCCATCACCCCCACCTTCATCTACCTATAGCATTCCTGGCTACCTTCCCTCTAGCTCCACCCCCTCCCATTTATCTCTCAGTCCCCTTGCATCAACACCCCTTGTCCCCATTCCTGATGAAGAGCTCATGCTTGAAACATCAGCTCTCTTGCTCCATGGATGCTGCCTGACCGGCTGTGCTTTTCCAGCACCACACTTTTTGACTCTGATCTCCAGCATCTGCAGTCCTCACATTCTCCCAGAATATAAAGTATAATAGGGAATGACTAAAATGAGGCAAAAGAAATTCAAGAACAAGCTAGCTAGAAATGTAAAAAATGATAAGAACTTCTAAAGATATGTAAAACAAAAGCAAGTAAATGTTAGTTCTCTAGACAGTGAGAATGAGAAATTAATAGCAGACAATAAGGAAATGGCAGATGAAACAAATACTTTGCTTCAATCCTCACTGTTGAGGACTTAAAAGGCATTCCAATAAAAAATGTAAATCAGGAGTTGGGACGGAGGAATAATGTTAATAAAATTATAATCATGAGTGCAAGTCAGCAAACTAATGGAGCTGCAGACTGACAAATCTCTGGCTCCAGATGAGCTTCATCGCAAGCATTAAAAGAGGTGGTTAATGGGAAAATACATGCGTTGGTGTTGATTTTCCAAACTTCACTGGATTCTGGAAAGGTTCTAATGGATAAATTAGCAAAATAACCATCTATTGAAAAAAGGACTCAGACAGAAAACAGGCCAGGGGCCAGTTAGCTTAACTTCTGTCATGGGAGATACACGAGATTCGATCATTGAAAAGATTGTTGGTGTACACTTCATACAACTCATGGCAATCAGGTAGCATCAGCATTGTTTCATCAAAGGGAAATTACGTTTCACCAATTTATTGGAGTGCTTTTAAGAAGTAACACACATTAAGTGCCACAAAGATTTCTGAAGAAAATAAATGCTCATGGAATTGGGGGTAACATTTGAATGGACAGAAGATTGTATGGCCAGCAGAAAACACATTATACATGAAAGGATCTTTGTCTGATTGGTAAGGTGAGTGAAATCCTGCAGGGATGTGTTCTGAGGCCTGAAATTTTTAGAATTTAGATCCATGACTTAGATGAGGGGAGTGAAGACATGGTAGCTGAATTAGCACATGAGACCAAGTTCAGCAAAAAAGAATTTTGCAAAGAAGCTATTAAGGGAATAACTGAGTAAAAATCTGGCTGGTGATGTAAATTTTGTGAAAATGAGAAGCTATTCACTTTTGGCAGCAAGAAGAAAAAAAATCAAATGGAGAACAACTATGGAAATATGCTGTACAAGGTGCAGAGGGATTTATTTGCTTTGGCGTAGGAGTTACAAACAAATAGTATCCTTGTACAACAAGCAATCAAGATGGCTAATGACATGCTATCCTGCATTTTGACAGGAAATTATTATGAAAATAAGGAGGTTATGATAAGCTAGGCTCGATTTCACCAGAATTTAGAAGAGTGAGAGTGACTGGACTGAAGTGTATAAGATCTTGGCTGGTCATGAGAAACTGAACATGGAAAGGATGTTTCTTGTGGATAAGCCCAGAACTAGAGGGCACTATTTTAAAACTACAGTTCAGACTTTTAGGATAGAGGTAAGGAGAATTGTTTCTGTCGGAGGGTTGAAAGACTTTTCATCTCTGCCTCAAAAGGTGTAGACATAGGGTCATGGAATATTTTAACAGCAGAGGGAGATTCTCGTTAGTTAAGTGTTATTGGTCCATATATTATTACTGAACAAGTCAAATCCCACATTGCAATCTGACTTGATAGATTAAAAAAATAAAATAAATTTTCACCGTAACACAATCACATAATGCTACAGATCTAGTTTTAACATTAAACAGAAAAAATGCAAAAGAAATTGAGATAAATAGGGGTAGATAATAATTTGGAATGTGAAACATCAACACATTTGAGCCATGATCTTAGTGAATGGCAGAGCTGGCACGATGAACCAAATGGGTCTACTTCTGCTCACATTTTTCATGTTCTTAAGATCCTTCTGTAACGGAGAATTCGGCAGTCTGTCTCCATTCAAATAATGACCTACTTTCCTATTTTTCTTGGCAAAGTGGACAACTTCACATTTTCCACATTATACTCCAAACATCAAACATTTCCCCATTCATTTAATTTATTTATACTTCTTTGCAGCCTCTTTGCGTTGTCCTTGAAATGTACTTTCCTACTTATCTTTGTCTGATTAATAAAGGTAGCTATAACAGTGGGATCCAGCATTAATCATAAACAGTTGAGATCCCAGTAGCAATCCCTTTAGCATTCCACTAGTTTCAATTTGTCAACCTGAAAATGATCCAATTTATTCCAATTTTTATAAATGCTGATGTATTTACCTGACACCATGACCTCTTACCTTCTGCTGATGTTTGAGGCACCTTATCAAATGCCTTTTGGAAATTCAAATATACACCTA
The DNA here is from genome assembly GCF_020745735.1 of Hemiscyllium ocellatum. Lineage (NCBI taxonomy): Eukaryota > Metazoa > Chordata > Chondrichthyes > Orectolobiformes > Hemiscylliidae > Hemiscyllium > Hemiscyllium ocellatum. The sequence continues at coordinate 75,565,473 of NC_083405.1, forward strand.
TGGGTTCCCTCTTATCCTCTCTGTCTGTTACATCCTCAAGTAAAGCTAATAAATTGGCCTGATATAATTTCCATTTCACAAAGCCATGTTAACTCTGCCCAATTGCATTATATGGTCTAAATGTGCTGCTACTACCACCTTAATAATCAATCCTAGTATTTTCCCAAAGCCACACGTTTTGACTGACTGACCTATAATTTTGTGCTTTCCTCCTTGAATAGTGGTTGTTATTTGAGGCTTTCCAATCTGCTGGGATCTTGCCAGAATCTATGGAAATGTGGAAGATTATAACATATACATTCACTATCTCTGCAACTACTTCCTTTAATACACTTGGATGCAGGTTATTAGTACTAGGATTTCTCACAACCTTCTCTCAGTAGTTTTCCTAGTTTTTTAAAGAAAATCTCTATTGATCATAACAGTTTTATGCCCTCCTCACCCTTTTGCATCTCTGCTTTTCAATTACTTTTAGGATACTAGAGGAAGGACTTGAAAGCTGGGTGAGCAAGTTTGCGGATGACACAAAAGTCGGTGGAGTTGTGGATAGTGAGGAAGGAAGTGGTAGGTTACAGCGGGATATAGATAAGTTGCAGAGCTGGGCGGAAATGTGGCAAATGGAATTCAAAGTAGCTAAGTGCGAAGTCGTTCACTTTGGTAGGAATAACAAGATGATGGATTACTGGGCTAATGGTAGGCTACTTGGTAGTGTGGATGAGCAGAGGGATCTTGGTGTCTATGTACACAGATCTCTGAAAGTTGCCACCCAGGTAAATAGTGCTGTGAGGAAGGCATATGGTGTACTGGGCTTTATTGGCAGAGGAATTGAGTTCCGGAGTCCTGAGGTCATGTTGCAGTTGTATAGGACTCTGGTGAGGCCTCATCTGGAGTATTGTGTGCAGTTTTGGTCGCCATACTATAGGAAGGATGTGGAAGCTTTAGAACGAGTGCAGAGGAGGTTTACCAGGATGTTGCCTGGAATGGTAGGAAAATCTTATGAGGAAAGGCTGAGGCACTTGGGGCTGTTCTCATTGGAGAAGAGAAGGTTTAGGGGAGATCTGATAGAAGTGTATAAGATGATTAGGGGTTTAGATAGGGTAGATACTAAGAACCTTTTACCGCTAATGGAGTCAGGTGTTACTAGGGGACATAGCTTTAAATTAAGGGGTGGTAGGTATAGGACAGATGTTAGGGGTAGATTCTTCACACAGCGGGTTGTGAGTTCATGGAATGCCCTGCCTGTATCAGTGGTGAACTCTCCTTCTTTATGGTCATTTAAGCGGGCATTGGATAGGCATTTGGAAGTTATTGGGCTAGTATAGGTTAGGTAGGATTCGGTCGGCGCAACATCGAGGGCCGAAGGGCCTGTACTGCGCTGTATCCTTCTATGTTCTATGTTCTATACTTGTGAAGACAGACATAAAATACTTGTCCAAAGTCTCTGCCATTTATTGCTTCCCAGCGTTCACTGTTACTATTATTTCCATTTATTTACTTCAGGAAATCTTTATCATTTAGTTTTATATTTCTTGCTATTTTCTCTCTTTCTCCAAATTCAACCCTTATTCTTAAAATTATCCTTGATTCTCCTGTCTAAATCTATAAAAAATGGTCAATACTGGCAAACTCTTAAGATAGCTGTTATAATAACATGACTGAAATTAGCTAGAACCCTCTGACTTCTTGCAAATCAAAGCCAGTCATTTCATTAATACCTCCTTTAACACAGGGAAACTAGGCTTACTACCTATTGTGACTAAAGATATCCAACTCCCATGAATACCAAAGACACAAAGGAATTGCAAATTACTACTCTCTGATACAAAAGTCATATTACCAATCCAAAGAAATATTGAGATGGACCATCAGCACCTCTTTACCCCACAGTGGCCATTTTGATGGGGTGATCAAAGTAACCAGTTTCTCCAAATGGCTTAGCAGAAAGCACCGTGTCATTGATTTTGAACTGCTCAAGTATAGGTTTTAATTTTTGACCTCACCTGTCATTTTAATACCACAAGGAAAGCAGCTCCAAGCCTCAGAAGCTACAGGTTTTACACGTACCTCTCACTCAAAAGCTGCATCTCTGGAAAGAATCTCAGATTTTGCAGGCCAAACTAGACAAATTCACAATTCTCAGTAAATAATGCTTGCACCTTTGACTACCTTTCACCTTCATGCCAACTCCCAGGGCAGGAATTTGTACATTGGCCAACTCACTGGATTCTACCAAAAAACACCCAAAGAACTGTGGAAACTGGAAATCAGAAGGAAAAACAAAAAAACTCAGCAGGTTTGGCAGCATCTGAAGAGTCACTGGACCCAAAAGGTTAACTCGGCTTTTTCTTCATAGATGTTGCCAGACCCGCTAAGTTTTCGCCACAATTTCTGTTTTTGCATTAAATTCTAAGTTATTTAAACTAATACCAGCATTTTAAATAAAGAAATACCAATCTGATTTTAAAAAAAACTCCCATTTTTAACTTCACTATTTGGCTTTTTTCTTGCTATCTTGCAACTCTCAGGGGATTTTGCCATCAATTTATTTTTAAGCTTGAAACTCTAAAACCAGGGTTCAGCCTATTTCCGTAAGAGCGGGGACAAAAGGGAGAAAGAGCAAGTCAACGATATCACACTGACTTAAAAGGGTAAAAAGTTAATTTGACGTCACTCCTAATACCCCCTTCATCCATGACAGTCTGGGGATATTTCCTTCTGCAAATCAGGCAAAGGGAATTGTCTCTTTTCCTTTTCGACAGTGGATTTTGCTGACCTGACTGCAATCTGTGAGCAAGAGGCTTTTTCTTCTACTTGCAAATGCAGGTGTGCCAGCTGCACACAAGCCCCACAGAACTGCAATACCAGAAGAACACACAGGTAATTATCTAAACCCCTTTTGTGTGTATTCCTGGAAAAGGACAGGAGATGGGGGTTCTAATTATAATCGGAGCTGCTGCCAAGGGCTTAGATGCAGTTATGGCTGGCAATAAGTGGCTGATTGGTGTCTTAACTAGTGACCAGGTTTTGATGACAAACACCTTCTCCATGCCAACAGCTGAAAGACTGGTTCCAATCACTGATGCCCATATTCTGTAGGCAGAACCATCTTGCCCTTAGGAATATATCTTCCTAATATATTTCCAAATCAGGATGGTGAGTGTCTTGAAGGTGAATACATACACGTTGGTTTTCCCACATATCTGTACTTGTCCTTCCAGGTGGAAGTGATATTGGGCTTGGAAGATGCTGCCTAAGAAATGTTGGTGAATTTCAACAGTGCATCTTACAGATGGCATCTTGTTGCTGCTGCTGAGCATCAGTGTGGAGGGAATACTTGTTTGTGGATACGGTGCCAATCAAGCAGGCTGTTTTGTCCTGGATGGTGTCAAGCTGCTTGAGTGTTGTTGGACTTGTACTCAATCAGCCAAGGGAGGAGTATTCTATCACACTCTTGAAATGTACCTTGCAAATGGTGTGCGGGCTTTAGGGAGTCAGGAGACAAGTTACAAGCTGGAGGATTCATAGCATCTGACCCCCTCTTGTAGCCACACACAAAAATATATTATAGAATATATATATATTACATCTAACTCGACCAGTTCAGTTTCTGGTCAATGGTAACCCTCAGGATGTTGACAGTGGGAGATTCATTGATGGTAACAACATTGAATGGTTTGATTCCTTCTTATTGGAAATACTGATTGTCTAGCATTTGTGAAGCATGAATGTTATTTGTCACATTTCAGCCCAAATTTTGCTGCATTAGGTCATGGACTGCCTCAGTTTATAAGGAGTGGCGAATGGTGCTGAACATGGTGCGCAATCATCAGCAAGGATCCCCCTTTCTGACTTTATGACAGAGGGAAGGTTGTCAATGAAGCAGCTGAAAATGGTTGAATCTAGGTCACAACCCTGAGGAACGCCTGTAGAGATGCCCTGCAGCTGAGATGACTGATCTCCAACAACCAGAACCATCTTCATTGGGGCCAGTATGACTCCAGCCAATGGAGAGCCAATTCCTGATTTCCACTAATTCCCACCTGGAGAAGGAGCAAGGATCTGAAAGCTTGTGTTTTCAAATAAACCTGTTGAATGATAACCTGGTGTCATGAGATTTTTGACCTTGTCCAACGCAGTGCAACAAAGGCACCTCCACATCATGACATAAAATCATTAAGACTAGATGTGATGGTACTGCAGAGCTTAGATCTGATCTATTGATTGTGGAATCACTTGGGCTTATGCTGCTCGCATGCAAATTAGTCCCGACTTTTAGCTACATGAGATTGCCACTTCATTTTTAGGAGTGTTGTTCCTAGTATGTCCTCCTGCATCCTTTAGTGAACTCAGGTGGATGGTAATGGTAGAATGAGTGTAATGTTTGCCCTTGAGGTTGCCGATTATGTTACAGAAACCATACTTCTGCTGCTGATAGACCACAGCTCATCATGGGTGCCCTGTCTTGAGTTGCTAGTTACTTAGCGTGGTGATAATGCCATACAATACGAAGCAAGATATTCTCAATGGATTGGGGGGGGGGGGGAACACTTCAACTCCACAAATTCTGTGGTGATCATTCTTACTGATGCCACCATGGACAGTTTCATCAGTGGCTGGCAGGTTTGCAAGGATGAAGTATATTTTTCCCTCTTACACTTGCTACTGACCCAATCTAACATCGACATCCTTTAGGACCAGCTTTATTAGCAGTGGTGCAGCTGGGTAACCATTGATGGTGACTGAAATTGCTCAGAATAAATTCTCTACCCTTGCTACCATCAGTGCTTTCTCCAACATACAGATGCAAAGGAAGAATGGTACATGGTAGTCAGTCGGAGATTTTTTTTGCCCATGTCTGACCTTCTACCACGAGATTTCATGATGTCCGGAGTCAATATTGATGGCTCTCAGGGAAACTCAGTCCTGACCTCCTGAACGTATACCAATGTACCACAACTTCTACTGGGCCTGTCCTGCCAGTGGGGAAGTGAAGTTACTCGGGGGGTAATGGTGCCTGGTACATTTGGTGCAAGGTATGATTCCGTGACTATGTCAGGCTGTTCCTTACCTAGACTATGAGACAGTTCTGAAAATCTTGAAACTAGGCCCAGATGTTTGTAAGGAGGACATCGTAGGGTTAACATGGATGTTTTTGCCTTTGCCATTTTCTGTGCCTTAGTTGATAATAAGTGCTCAACCCTGGCTTTTTTTTGACATTTGCTAGTAACTGTTATAGCAGAGTGACTCTTTTAACGATCTTAGTGGGTAATTAACAGTCAATCACATTGCTGCAGATCTGGAGTTATATGGAGATCATACCAGGCAAGGTTGGCAGATTCCCTTTCCAAAAGGGCATTAGTGACCAGATTTTTTTTTCTGTTAATGACTATGAAAGCCACCATCCATTATCAGACTCTCAATTCCAGATTTTCAGTGAATTCAAATTCCATGAAGCCAGGTCTCCAGAACATTACCAAGCTTTCTGCATTCGTAGCCTAGTGACAACACCACTGGACCACTGCCCATCCTTGAATTCCATGTTCTTTGTTGCAGATGTGGTTGCTGTGGATCTCACAGGCATTTAATAGCTCCCATCTGTTAGAGGTCTTCCGATCTTATTATAGGAGCAAAAGTAGGTTATTCAGCTCATCGAATCTGCTCTGCCATTTCATGAGCTTATGGCTGATTCAATAATGCGTAACTCCACTTACCCGCCTTTTCCCCTATAACCCTGGATTTCCTTACTGATTAAAAATCCATTTGTCACAGTCTTAACAACCCAGACTCAACAGCCTCTGTGGTAATTCCACAGATTCACTGCCCTCAGAGATTAAATGCTTCCTAATTTCTGTTTTAAATGTGCATCCACTAATTCTGAGATTATGCCCTCTGCTCTTAGGCTTTCCTAGAATGGGAAACAACCTTTATGCATCTATTCTGTCAAATCTTTTAGAAAGTTTGTATTTTTCAAAAAGGTCACCTTTCATCCTAAAATTCCAATGCGTACAGGCCCAACCTTCTGTTTGCATAGAACAGTTTCTTCATACCAATCAGCCTGGTGAACCTTCTCCAGTGCCACTATATCTTTCATGAACCAAGGAGCCCAAAACTATTTACAGTACTCCAGCTATGATCTAACTAGTGCCCTGTAGTTTTAGAAAAACCTCCTACTTTTATATTCCATTCCCTTTGAAATAAAGGCCAACATTCCATCTGCCTTCTCTGTTTGCTTGAACTTGGATGTTAGCTTTTTGTGATTCATGCACAATGATGCCCAGATCGTTCTGTGCTGCAGCTTTCTGCCTTTCTAGTGACTAAAACTATTCCATTCTTTACAAGCTTAATTGAAGTCTGCATTTTGTACTAACTAGTTTGATTTTCACGTATTTCAACAATTAGCCATTATTCTACTTGACTGATGTTTGAGCCATCTCAAATTAGTTTATTTTCCTTAAGTCTTCTATAGTGGACTGGTTAATACCACATGTGGTCCAGGGAGAGCTAGCCAACTGAATACAAAATTGGCTTCATGGTAGGAGACAGAGGGTATTGGTAGAGGATTGCCTTTCAGACTGGAGGTTTGTGACCAGCAGTGTGCCACAAGGATCAGTGCTGGGTCCACTGCTTTTCATCATTTATATAAATGACATGGATGTGAATGTAGGAGGCATGGTTAATAAGTCTACAGATGATACCAAAATAGTAGTGTAGTGGACAGTGAAGAAAATGACTCAAAGTACAAAGGGACCTTGATCAGATGAGTCAATGGGTTGAGCAGTGGCAGAGCCAATTTAAATAAACGTGAGGTGTTGCATATTGGTAAGACAAAGCAGGGCAGGACTTATACAGTTAACGGTGGGACCCTACAGAATGTTATCGACAAAGAGACTTAGGGGTGCAGGGGCACAGTTCCTTGAAAGTGGAGTCGCAGATAGACAGGGTGATGAAGGCGGCATTTGGTATGATTGCCTTCATTGATCAAAACATTGAGTATAGGAGATAAATCCCCAGGATCTGATCAGGTGTACCCTAGAACTCTGTAGGAAGCTAGGAAAGTGATTGCTGGGCCCCTTGCTGAGATATTTATGTCAGTGATAGTCACAGGTGTGGTGTCATAAGACTGGAGGTTGGCTAACATGGTGCCATTAATAAGGAAAAGCCAGACTAGTGAGCCTGATATCGGTGGTGGGCAAGTTGTTGGAGGGAATCCTGAGGGACAGGATTTACGTGTATTTGGAAAGGCAAGGACTGATTAGGAATAGTCAACATGGCTTTTTGTGTGGGGAAATCATGCCTCATGAACTTGATTGAGTTTTTTTAAGGAGGAGCGAAGAGGATAACTGAGGGCAGAGCGGTAGATGTGATCTAGATGGACTTCAGTAAGGCAATCAACAAGGTTCCTCTTGGTAGACAGGTTAGCAAGGTTAGATCTCATGGAATACAGGGAGAACTAGCCATGTGGATACAGAACTGGCTCAAAAGTAGAAGACAGAGTGTTTTTCAGACTGGAGACCTGTGACCAGTGGTGAGCCATAAGGATTGGTGCTGGGTCCACTGATTTTCGTCATTTATATAAATGATTTGGATGTGAACATTGGAGACATAATTAGTAAGGTTGACGATGACACCAAAATTGAAGATGCAGTGGACAGCGAAGAAGTGGGTTACCTCAGAGTACAACAGGATTTTGATCAGATGGGTCAATGGACTGAGGACTGCTAGATAGAGTTTAATTTTGATAAATGTGAGGTGCCAACATTTTGGAAAGGCAAATCTGGAGTATCGGAGGTGGTGGGGTCACCTTATAGACGTTTATAAAATCATGAGGTGCATGGATAAGGTAAATAGACAAGGTCTTTTCCTTCGGTGGGAGAGTCCAGAACTAAAGGGCAAAGGTTGAGGGCAAGAAGGGAAAGATATAAAGGGGATCTAAGGGGCAATCTTTTCACACAGAGAATGGCGGGTGTATGGAATGAGCTGCCAGAGAAAAAGGATGTTGCTGGGACTGGAGGGTGTAAGTTATAGGGAGAGGCTGAATAGGCTGGGGCTTTTTTCCCCAAAGCATCAAAGACTGATGGGTGACCTTAAAGAGGTTTATAAAGTCATGAGGGGCATGGATAAAGTGAATAGCCAAGGTCTTTTTCCAAGGGTGGGGGAGTTTAAAACTAGAGGCGCAGGTTTAAGGTGAGCGGAGAAAGATTTAAAGAGGATCTGAGGGGTAGCTTGTTGACACAGAGGGTGGTGTGTGTATGGAACGAGCTAGCAGAGGAAGTGGTGGAGGTGAGCACAATTACAACATTTAAAAGGTATCTGGATAGGTATATGAATGGGAAAGTTTAAAAGGGATATAGGTCAAATACTAGCAAATGGAACTACGTCAGATTGCGATGTCTGGTTGGTGTGGATGATTTGCTCTCCTGAACAGTATTCCCCTATTGCGAGCAGCAAATTTGTAAATGGTTAAAAGACAACCACAACAACACTCATTGCGTTTTGTTTCATGATATTCTTGTTATTCAGTCTGTTCCATCCTCTAGGATTGCAGATGCTGGAGATCAAAGCCGTGAGTGTGGTGCTGGAAAAGCACATCAGATCAGGCAGCATCTGTGCAGCAGGAGAACCAACGTTTCGGGCATAAGACATTAATCAGGAATTCCATCCTCTAACCTAAAACTCATCATGTACCTCAGCTCCAGAGAAGAATTATTAGGCTCGCTTTTCCTTCACTTTGTTTCGACTTCAGGTTTCCAGAAATGGCAGAATTTCACTTTTAGTTTAGTGCTAATCTTTGCAACATTAACAGACGTAAAATGTGCTGTGTTCAAAAACATGTATTAAGTTACTAATTAAAGAATACTTACGTAAAATAAGTGGGATATCCTGCATTCACAAACCAGCAGTACTTTTTGGCTGTTGCACTCTGAAAAAATTTTCAAAAAGTTACGTTGGACAAATGCAAAGTAGAATTTATGAGTAATTAATCATAGAAGTACATTCATTTAATCATCAATACTTAGACTAAAGCACAAAAATGCTTTTTTCCCTGAGCAAGTTAAAAGGTCTGCGTTTCAAATTAGTACAGATTATTTACATTTTGTTACCATTTTATTTTAAACTTTTTCACAGAGCATCTAATGCATCACTTGGAAATCTAATGGATCTTTGGAAACCATATGTAGTTGGACTCCTTCATCTTGTGGATATAGGATGTTACTTTTCCCTTATATTGCCTCCACCGGGACCAGCAGTGACGTGTCCAAAAACAAATGCGATCTCTTACTCAACACCTGAGCCATCCTTAAAATATGCAATTCGCATGCTCAGTGGAAGTGGGTGAGTTAAGTCCAGCAGCAGGTCCATAAAAATTGTATCAACACAATGTTCAAGGGCTAAAACTGCAGGTGTCTGCTTTAGAATGGTAAATAGTAATTAAGACCAAAATTGCACACTAACACCTGACTTTCAAACAGGCACGTGCCTTTTCTGCACAAAAATCATTTCACAAGTTTTTACCTGGTTAAAAGTCACACAACACTAGGATATAGTCCAACCGGTTTATTTGAAAGCACTGGCTTTCAGAGCGCTGCTGCTTCATCAGATGGTTGACAACCACCTGATAATGCAGCAGTGCTCAGGGAGCTCGCACTGCCAAATAAACCCGTTAGACTACAACCTGGTGTTGTGCGATTTTTATCTTTGTACACCCCACTTCAACACTAGCACCTCCAAATCATGTTTTTATCTATGCAGCAAAATCACCACAACCCTCACCCCCCCCACCACACTTCTTGATTAAGCTGACCACATTTAAAATTTTAAATTAGAATTTCAAGTTTCACTTAATGTGGCGTAAAGAAAACCACCTTTTTCTGTGTTCTATTGCTCTTTTCATTTTCAAATTACGGTCCAACTTACTTACCAACAATTAGGCAAGAGTTGTTGGGATCATGAGACAGCATAGACTGAAACTAGTAAGAGACAGGACAGAGAGCAGGAGTGAGTGAATAGGGTAGAACTGAAGCTGAGAAGGCAATTCACCCAGAACATTAGACCCTATTGTTTTTTCATCAGGAAAACTTGACAATGCCTAATATGTTAAAGTATATACCTCATTTAAAAGATATAGGTCGCTTACAAATTGATTTTAATTCCCCATATAATATTTTGGGACACCAACAGTTTTAGCAACAATGAAAACATAAGAGAAATCAATTACGGAGTCTTTCACAATGACTTCAAAACTTTCAGTCAAACCACCACTCAAGTGGGATATGATGAGCAGAACAGCAGGAAGGATTAGAAAGAGCATAAAACAAGTTATGAAAACAACATTTCCCTATTATTTTTTAAGTAGTTTTCAAACCAAGAATGTGCTGCTGTGCATGCTAAGCAACTAACAATGCTTTTCTGCTTGCACATGTTCTTGAAGAGCTGAAGTCAGAATATATCCTCCAAGGTTTGCCATTTAAGTTATTACTGGCATTAATCCAAAAGGTCCAATTTATACCTTGGACTTTGACTGCCTATCCTCAGACAATTTTACAAGCAACAAATTAATTTTGTTTTTGTTAAACTTCAGCAACAGACTATGAAAACAATAAGATTAGCTGTGATTTACCAAAACAATAACAGCTGCTCAGACTCATACATTTACTTGCATTGTGCAGTTAACTCTAATTTCTGCTGTAGTCACAAAACCACACTCAATTTTTTCTGCACATATATCAGTTGGCTTTGCAATAGTGTGTTCATTCACTTTACTCATACTTCAGAAAATTATTACAACTTCTTACATGCTTTTTCCAGTTTGTTAACAACTCATGTCTGATGCAAGGCAGTCTTATTTATTTCAAAGCTGAGCTGATTGGCTAGAGCTAATAGTCAGGTAATACTGATTCACCACTCAAAGAGCACTGCTTTGAGGGGAAAGGGTGTGGTGTCCTTTCCATGCCTTGGCTGAGAATGGATAAAACCTTTTGCACAATGGCCAACATGTAATTCTAGAACTGTGCTATTCATTGTCAGATTATTTTCTCTTTCTCTGACAGGCACTGATCCATGTTGGAGTCCAGTACTTCCATATTATACATTATGTGGGAGTTTGTGGGGAGCAATCAGATCTACCATTAACTACATACATTTAAAGGAACTATGGCTAAGAGTTGATGAGCTGGAGTCTGAGGTAGACACATACAGGCCTCAAGGAAAAGAAAGAGTAATTGGACTTAGTCCCAACACTCCAACAAGTATGGAGCTTTTGTTGCCTATGTGGATAAGAATAACAAATGCAGAATGAAGGGCAAGATACCGTTACCCTCAGGCGTAACAAATGCTGCCACAGCAGATGGTACAATTCAATAAAAATCTGGAATTAAGAGTCTAATGACGAGCATGAATCCATTGCCAATTGTCGGAAAATCCCATCTGGTTCACTAACCAAACTACCATCCTTCCTACATCTGGCTTACATTTAATTCCAGACCCAAAGCGATATGGTTGACTTTTAACTGCCCCAAGGACAGTTAAGGGTAGGCAATAAATGCTGGCCTAACCAGTACCATCCTCCATCCCATGAATGAATAAAGAAAACCTGATACCAGTTTTCAAAAGGATCTTTTAGCTGGGTCCTAGTAGATTATACAAGGATCCCAATCTAAAACCACAATTGTGAATCAAATCTTTTAATTGCATTGTTACGTTTTAACCAGCCTTCCTGAAACAGTAAGTTTAGGAAACAATAATGGAAAATGCAGAAGTAAAGAAAGTGTAATTTTTCACAGGATATGGTTTACTGAAAGAAACAGAGTCGGATCATGGTTCAAATTTCATGTTGAAAATATTCAAAGAAATGATGACACAAGGTTCATTGGAAAGATTACATTAAAACTTTAAATCCCTTGATGACAGCTTATTGTCAAGGATGCCGTAATGATTACAGTAAAGAAATTCCCGCTACTGTTTGCAAGTAGAGACATTCCAATTACATCCACTGCACTCAGGCCTTCTGAACCTATATAAGCAGGAAGCAAGGGGATCATTTAAATTTATTAAAGAAAAATTGATAAATCAGATACTGCACTTCAAGGATGCTCAGACAATTAAAACTAAAGCAAATAGAAAGGCCAAAGTTCAAATTGTTGATGCTAGAGACAAGTTAATATTGTTATCAATCTGTGGGGAACCATTAAATGCAAGGCTCACTGAACCTTATCAAATCCAATATATACTAAATGAAGTAAATTATGTAATTTGTGCTCGAGACAGGAGAAGGAATCAATAACTCTGTTGTGTTAAAGAGGCATTATGACAGAAACAATAGTCAGAAGAAAAGTGTGTTTTTGGTAAATGATTGAAATAGGGAGTGACCAAAAAACATCAGAACAATTAGAGAATTAATCAGAAATTGAAAACTGTTGATCCTCCAAGCAGTGTAGATAATAGAGGTATTCATAAGGTTAGATAGCAAATATTCAATGTGACTTACAAAGGCTATTTCAAAAATCACAAATCAATTTGCGTAAATAGGCAAAGAAAAACAAAAATGGACTTGTATCCAATTCCACTATGGGGTTGAGGGGAACTGCATTGATAGAAATGGCCAAGTTTGGAGTGAAAAATACTCAGCAAGTCTGGCATCATCAGTGGAGAGAAAGCAGAATTAACATTTTGGGTCCAGTGACTCTATCAGAGCTGACTATGGCTGAGAAAAGGTTGGCACAGTATATATGTGGTATATATAACAAAATTGAAGGACAATGTAAAATGCATAGCTCATTTAGACAACTTGCTCATGTTTAGCAAATCTGTGAAGAACATTTACACTTGACTGAACTGTTTAATTGACTACAAAGAAGAATCTTGGTTAAAAATCAGATAAAGAGCAAATTTGCCAAAGCAAAAAGTGTCTTATTTGGGCTACCACTGGGACAAGACCAAGTCACACCTAAATAATTGAAAGAAAGGCTTTTATGGATATCCCTATGCCTCAGATAAAACGTGAAATTTTGCTATATTTGGCATGATTGGATTTTATAAGAATTTCATTCCAATCTTCAGCACTGCCCTGGCTCCTTCAATCGATTTATTAAACTAAAAGCAGAATATAGAACTGGACACAAAAATGTCCGTGTGTCCATGAACATTTGAAAGCTGTGCTGACAAGTCCATCGGTTTTAATTATGAGAATACATTCAAACTAACTGTTGATGTCAACAGTGTCATTCAGTAACGAACTGAAGATCAAATGATCTTGTCAGTTATTTTTCAAAGAAACTGACATCATGTCAAAAGTAGTATTTGAAGATGGAAAAGTAACATTGAGTCTTGTGTTAGCTCAACATTAATTTGAAATATCAACAATATGAAAGAAACTGTTATTTATAAAGATCACAATCTTTTGAAATTTTTTGTACTATTTCAGACTTTAGTGGCCCTTAACCCTGCAACCATACAATTTGAAAATTATTCATGTGCCTGGAAAGCAAAATACTACAGCAAAACTTTTTCAAAAGCACAGACGAAGGAAACCTAGTGCTATGATGCAAAATATAGTTCAGAGGAAACTTAGTACAGGTACACAATCCTTTATCCGAAATCCTTGGGGCCAGTTGTTTTTTTGAATGTCTAAATTTTTTGGATTTCAGAATAAATTACATTTTCACAGTGAAATTAAAAATAGCCTACTGAACAGTAGATCCACGTGTGACTAGTACCAATGCTGAGACGCAATTGATGCCTACCAGTGCTGGGCCATGCCACTACGTCACATCTGAGTGACATGGGTCGAGTGTGCGCGGAGTTGGGTCACCTGCTGCATGCCAAACAACCTTGTTATGCAGAGAAAAAACTTCACGAAAGACACCGGATTTCAGAGCTTTTTGGATTTTGGAACAAGGTTTGTGTACCTGTTTTGCTATGTTTGTAACATTGAAATATTAAGCAGAGCTGCATATATATTTGCAAGTGATTAATTTAGAGGGCTACAGAATTTTGCTCTTTTGGGAGCTGGTATAGACAAAATGGATTGAATGGCTTCCTTCTTCACTGTAAAATTCCATCATTTTTGATGGGTAGTGAAAAGGCCTCTTGAAGATTCATTTTATTATTCTTGCGAGTGGTGAGAATGTGATGAAAGGTGTCTGCAATTTATACATATAGTTTCTCTTAAGAGGAGCTTGGATTTCAGACTAATGGCAATTGGTGATGGTTTATTTTTGTGAAGGGTTTTAAAACTGAACAAAGTTGGTTTTACTAGAACTATGACCTCAAACCATTATGCCTCTTGGAGCATCAACTGAAGTTTGTTTACATTGAGGGCTTATGAAAGGAGTGACAAAACACCGAAAGATATTAGCTTGCTTTTGAATAGTCATGGTTGATTTTAACTGAAGGGATAATATAGGAAGTTAGACATAAATTTAAAAAGGAGATCCTCAAAGGTGGTAATATCTGGATTACTCCCGGTGGTATGAGCTAGTGAGTGTAGGAATTGGAAGATAGAACAGATGAATATGTGGCTAAAGAGCTGGTGCAGGGAAGAAGGGTTCATATTTTTGGATCATTGGAATCTCTTCTGGGTAGAAGTGACTTGGAGAAGAAAGATGGATTGCACCTGAATCGGATGGGGATTAATATAGTGGCACGAAGATTTGTTAGAGATGCTCAAGAGGATTGAAAATACTAAAGTGCGATGGGGGGGGTGAGCAGGGAGGAACAAAGTAGGGCAGATAAATTAAACTGCATTTATTTCAATGCAAGAAGTCAAACAGGGAAGCCAGGGCATGGTTAGGACTAGTATGTCATAGCAATTACAGAGACATGGCTCAGGGACGGACAGAACTGGCAGTTAATGTTCCAAGATACAAATGCTTTTGGCAAGATAGAAGGCGGGGTGGGGCAGAGGATGGGGAGTGGCATTTTTGATGAGAGATAACAGTTGTACGGAGGGAGGATATTCCCAGAAATACATTCAGAGAGGTTATTTGAGTGGAGCTGAGAAATAAAAAAGGGATGATCACATTATTGGGATTGTACTATAGACCCCATAACAGTCAGTGGGAAATTGAGAAACAAATTTGTAAAGGGAGCTCAGTTATCTGTAAGAATAATAGTGTGGTTATGGTAGGGGATTTTAACTTTCCAGACACAGACTGGGACTGCCATAGTCTTCAGGGTTTAGATCAAGAGGAATTTGTTATGTGTGTACAAGAAAAATTTCTGATTCAGTATGTGGATGTACCTACTTGAGAAGGCGCAAAACTTGACCTACTCTTAGGAAATAAAATATGGCAAGTGACAGAGGTCTGAGTGGGGGAGGACTCTGGGACCAGCTACCATTTTAAAACTAATAGAATTATGGCCATGGAAAAGCATAGACCGGATCTAAAAGTTAAAGTTAAAGATTGGATGAAGGCCAACTGTGATGGTATTAGGCAAGAACTTTCAAAAGTTGATGGGGTGGGTGGGGAAAGGTTAATGGATGTTTGCAGGTAAGGGACAGCTGGAAAAGGGGAAGCCTTCAAAAATAACAGAACCAGGTCCACAGACAGTATAATCCTGTTACGGTGAAAGGCAAGGCTGGTAGGTGTAGTGAATCTGGATGACAAGAAACATTAAGGTTTTGGTCAAGAAAATGAAGGTAGCATTTGTTAGATACACACATCAGAGATTGGGTGAACCTTTAGAAAAGTATAAAGGCAGGGAGATGTATACTTAAGATGGAAGTCAGGAGGGCAAAAAGGGGACAGGAGATATCTTTGGCAAATAGGGTTAAGGACAATCCAAAGGTATTTTATAAATACATTAAGTACAAAAGGGTAACGAGGGAGAGAATAGGGCTCTTCAAAGATCAGCAAGCCAGCCTATATTTGGAACTGCAGGAGATGGGGGAGTACTTTGTATTTATGTTTACTGTGGAAAAGGATATGGAAGATATAGAACGTGGAGAATTAGATGATGACATCTTGAAAAATTTCCATATTACAGAGGTGGTGGTGCTGGATTCTAAAAATGTATACAAGTGGATGACTCCCCAGGACCTGATCAGGTGTACCCTAAGACTCCATGGAAGGTTAGGGCAGTGATTCGCTGGCCTCCTTGCTGAGATATGTGTATCATCACTACTCACAGGTGATGTGCCGGAAGACTGGAGGCTGGCTAACGTGGTGCCACTATTTAAGAAAGGTGGTAAGGAAATGCCAGGGAACTATAGACCAGTGAGCCTGATATTGACGTTACGGGAGTCTTTGGAGGGAATCCGGATGGTCAGGATTAAAATACATTTGGAAAGGCAAGGACTCATCAAGGATAGTCAACATGGTGTTGTGCATGGGAAATCATGTCTCACAAACTTGACTGAACCTTTTGAAGAAATAACTAAGAGGATTGATGAGGGTAGAGCAGTGGACGTGATCTATGTGGACTTCAACAAGGTGCTTGACAAGGTTCCTCATGGTAGACTGGTTGGCAAAGTTAGTTCTCATGGAATACAGGAAGAACTAGTCATTTGTATACAGAGCTACCTTGAAGGTAGAAGACAGAGGGTGGTGGTGGTGGTGGTAGACAGTTGTTTTTCAGATTGGAGACCTGTGACCAGTGGTGTACCATAAGGATCGGTGCTGGGTCCACTCCATATTGGCATTTATATAAATGATTTGGATGTGAACATAGGAGGTTAGGTTAGTAAGTTTGCAGGTAACACCAAAATTGGCGGTGTAGCGGACAGTGAAGGTTACCTCAGAGTGCAACGGAATCTTGATCAAATGGGCCAAATGGCTGAGGAGTGGCAGATGGAGTTGGATTTAGATAAATGTGAAATGCTGCATTTTGGAAAGGCAAATCAAGGCAGGAATTATACACTTAATGACAAGGTCCTGGGGAATGTTGCTGAACAAAGAGTGCAGGTTCATAGTTCTTTGAAAGTAGAGTCACAGGTAGATAGGATAGTGAAGAATAGTGGTTAGAGTGTTGAATGTAGGTGTTGGGAGCTGAAAATGTGTTCCTGGAAAAGGGCAGCAGGTCAGGCAGCATCCAAGGAGCAGGAGAGTTTTGGGCATGAGCCCTTCTTCAGGAATGAGGAAAGTGTGTCCAGCAGGCTAAGATAAAAGGTAGGGAGGAGGGCCTTGGGGGAGGGGCGTTGGAAATGCGATAGGTGGAAGGAGGTCAAGGCGAGGGTGATAGGCCGGAGTGGGGGTGGGGGCGGAGAGGTTAGGAAGGCGGTGCTGAGTTTGAGGGATTTGACTGAGAAAGGTGGGGGGAGGGGAAATGAGGAAACTGGAGAAATCTAGGTTCATCCCTTGTGGTTGGAGGGTTCCTAGGCGGAAGATGAGGCGCTCTTCCTCCAGCCGTCGTGTTGCTATGCTATTAGGAAGAGCACCTCATCTTCCGCCTAGGAACCCTCCAACCACAAGGGATGAACCTAGATTTCTCCAGTTTCCTCATTTCCCCTCCCCCCACCTTTCTCAGTCAAATCCCTCGAACTCAGCACCGCCTTCCTAACCTGCGATCTTCTTCCTGACCTCTCCATCCCCACCCCCACTCCGGCCTATCACCCTCACCTTGACCTCCTTCCACCTATCGCATTTCCAACACCCTTCCCCAAAGTCCCTCCTCCCTACTTTTTATCTTAGCCTGCTGGGCACACTTTCCTCATTCCTGAAGAAGGGCTCATGCCCGAAACGTCGATTCTCCTGCTCCTTGAATGCTGCCTAACCTGCTGCGCTTTTCCAGCAACACATTTTCAGCTCTGATCTCCAGCATCTGCAGTCTTCACTTTCTTGTAGGTGCTGGGAGGTCATGTTGCGACTGTACAGGACATTGGTTCGGCCATTTTTGGAATACTGTGTGCAATTCTGGTCTCTCTCCTATCGAAAGGATGGTGTGAAACTTGAAAGGGTTCAGAAAAGATTTACAAGGACGTTGACAGGATTGGAGGATTTCAGCTATAGGGAGAGACTGAATAGGCTGGGCTGTTTTCCCTGGACCGTCAGAGGCTGAGGGGTGACCTTATAGAGGTTTACAAAATCATGAGCGGCATGCATAGGTTAAAAAGACAAGGTCTTTTCCTTAGGGTGGGGGAGTCCAGAATTAGAGAGCATAGGTTTAAGGTGCCATGCAATAATTAATTGTAAATCCTTTTCTTTCTTGAATTTGAATACAAATTATAACAAATCAAAAAATGTCCATTGCATTGATGCGTCCTGAAACTACAAACATACAGTATATAAACAAAAACAGAAATTGCTGGAAAAACTCAGCAGGACTGGCAGTATCTGTGGAGAGAAAGCAGAACTAACGTTTCCGGTCCAGTGACCCTTCAGAACAGGTCACCGGACCTGAATGTTATTGTCCAAAATATTTTTGAAACCAATTAATTCATTGATATCTAATGGAGGTGAATTATCTGTTGTGCTGTGGATTTGATAGCTTTCAACAGAGAACAATGCGGCTCTAAAGGGACATTTCCTCATAACTGGCATAAAAATTTAGATCTCCACATAAAGCAATAATTACTTTGTAATCACAGGTGCTACATGCCGTCAATTTAGTTTGATAATAATCCACATAGTTGACCTTGATGACATTGTGTGTTAGCATTCGATTCCATAAAGGGAAATAATTCAGGTCTCAACCATTATCCAATTTAAAACTCCCTGAGCCAAACAGAGGAACAAAGCAGATTGTGTGCAAGGAGGGAAAATTGGATGCATGGTCAACATTGCTACAGTATTATACATTCCGTCTTGTGTCTGACTTCTATCAAAGTGTTTCAAGTATATTTAACAACACATTATTCAGTAACCAGTTTTATGTGTGAAAGTCTATCACAAGTACACATGATATAGAAATAGCACAAAGATCATTCTGGCCACATACCATCTTATTATCACGGTGATTAGTCTCTCAAAATATTTTATAACAAATCGACAATGTACAAGTGAGATATAGTGATATATTGGTTATAATAGGTGCTTAAACTGAGAATACATTGAAGATTAAAGACATTGAGAAGATTCTGCTGTAATGGACTAGAGACTAAAGGTTACACATTAAAAAATGTTATAAATTACCCTTATTTTCAGGGCCTTATAAAGTAATTTCCTTATCTTGAGTAAATTTAGTCCAAAGCAATGTTCTTCACCATGATAATAACATTTTTGCCATGTATTTGTTAACGAACAGTGTCAATATTCATTTTCTTCCTCACTCCAGCCCAAATCAAGCAGGTGGATTTACTTTTTAAAAAAAAGTCATAGGTGATAAAACATTTTTCAGACACTCCATCCAGTAGTCCTATCATGAATTGTAGTAGTGAGTTTGAGAGAAGCAAGTTTTGTAGCTCATGTTGAGATTCTGAATGAAGGTTTGCTCGCTGAGCTGGAAGATTCATTTCCAGACGTTTCATCACCCTACTAAGTTTAACATCTTCAGTGGGTTTCCAGGCAAAGCACTGTTAATAATTCCTGCTTTCTATTTATATGTTTGGGTTTCTTTGGATTAGTGATGTCTTTCCCGGTAGTGACATCATTTCCCGTGGTGACATCATTTCCGGTTCTTTTTCTCAGGGGTGGTGGATAGGGTCGAACTCGATGTGTTTGTTGATAGAGTTCCAGTTGGAATGCCATGCTTTCAAAATCCAATCAAATTCAAATTTAGTACAGTAGCGCCTTGACTTATGAACTTAATCTGTTCCGGGACCCGGTTCGCGAACTGAATCAATTTTTCCCCTTGTTCGGATAGCGTAAGAATGCTTGGATGGCTGTTCACAGCGCATGCACCAAAGACGAACTGAATGAGATCACGCGGGACCAGAGAGCTTTTGTGTTCAACAAGCGCGTAGCAAACCAGAACAATGAAACCACGTGGTCTCACACGGGCTTTATACGTTCGTACCTTGAATTTCGTATGTACGTTGAAGCAAAGTTTTATGTACAATCCTGTTTCATAAACCGATTTGTACATGAACGCGGTCATTCGTATGTCGAGGTGCTACTGTATTTTGACAACATCAAAACCAATGAAACCAATTCTGGGGTATAAACTGGACATTTTGAACAGTTAGGGGGAGAACTGCCAAGGACACCAAAAAATATAGACTGCTAGCTGAAGAGCTCTCTGAAACGTACCTGTCTATAAGAAGTTGTGCAACAAAACATCAAAACCGACCTCAAAATCTACAGAGGAAAATTTACAAAGGAGAATTGACAAAGCTGACTGTTTGTTTTAAATTGGACCAGTATTGTAGAGTGGGAGGTAAATGATGGGTTTAAGAGAAAGGAGTTGTAAATAGCTGTTGTTTTAATGTTCTCTGTTGGACTTAAAAAGTAAAATTGTTAACTTTTACTTTAAATAGTGACCTCTAGGATAGTTCTTTACCTCTCAAAATTTAACAGATTACGGCGCAAGGTGAGCTACTTTCTGTGTCGGGTTTAAATTAGCAGAAGGGTTTACCCCATGTCATAACTGTATATTTTATATTTGATATCTAGTAACAAGACTGACAAAGTTTAAAATAAAATTTGCACTTCAAATTAAAAACTGAAAAGGATAACAACAAGTTTCACATAATGAAGCAGTCTTCAAAGGAAGACTATACCTGAGCAAGATAGAGGCTGAATAAGTACACCTGGAAATTTCATTCAAAGTGGGAATGCAACTGGGAAAACTTCTCAGTTTATTATTTTAAAAAGAGTCAGATCAGACCTAGCAAATAAAATAACCTAAACAGGCAGTTGCCGATAGTGGCAGTTACCTGAAATCCCATTCCTGAATAGGTATTGATCACTGCACAAGGAAGCTCTGCTAGTCAATGATAATAACAGTTTGAGAAAGAAAAGGAATCTTAAAACACACGATTAGTAAAGCAGCACAACCGTGTGAAGCAATGTTTACCTGAGAGAGACAGGCTCAGAGTTGCCACATCTTGGAATTTGGTCCCAAGTGAGATTTCTGCATTGGGAAAGAGGCGTTTTAAGTAAAATCTATTTTTCTTTTAATTCATTCATGAGAAGCATTTATTACCCAACCCTAATAGCCCAGAGGGCAGTTAAGAGTTAACCACATTGCCATGGGTCTGGCATCACATGTCAGCCAGACCAGATAAGGATGGCAGTTTCCTTCCTATTAGTAAACCTGATGGGTTTTTCCAACAATTAAAAGACAGGGTTTTTAATTCCAGATATTTTTTGAGTTCAAATTCCACAAGCTGCCTGTGGCAGGATTCAAACCCACATCCTGAGAACATTATGTGGGTCTCTGAATTAACAATCCAGCGATAATATCACTAGGCCATTGCCTCCCCTATTACAATAAGTCTGCTTAGTTTAGTAAATGGTGGGGAGGTGATTTTGTTTTAAACTACTTTTGTTCTTAGCATCCAGCATTTAATTTACAATTTTGTGCTGAAGGAGCAGGTAAATCAGTAATTTGTATTATTAGAAACTTGAATTATTATCACTAATGAAAGTTTTGTACTATCAGTACTGTAAAGTTGACAGTGCTAAAATGTATTAAGAAGTGTAAGCTGCTTTAATTTTAAATGAGGTTGCAATTGCCAATTTAATTAATTAACATATTAGAGATGACAGTACAGGTGATGTTCAGCAATTGCAAAATGAGAGTGCTTCTAGATCTGGATGTGATCCACAAAAATAACATATCTGCAGTGAGTGCTGTGGCTTCAAGTACTTTAGCTCAGAATCAGACCACAAGAAATAGGAACAATATCTCCTCCAAAACCCTTCAGCCCATCCTGCTCCGGGGAGACTGAGCTGCAGATCAGGAAGGGGGAAATTTAGCTGGACACTTTATACCAGGTGGTGGTTACACCCCTTAGAATTGGGTTCTTTGATTTAGTCAATGGTCATAGACCAGCACGGTGTGGCTGCAAGTAAGGTAGGTAAGGGACATAGAAAATAAAAACCTCAGCCTTTGCAATTGTACAACAGGTTTAGAGATTTTCTTAGCATTCTTAAACAAGATTGAAGGCTGCAGTTGGTTAAGGAAACTGGTTATGGCACCATTGTAGAGGACAGCATTCAAGAGAAGGGAGCAAGAAGGAATGTAGGGATAGTAAGAGACAGGGTCACGAAGAGGAGTGATGTTGTTTTCTACTCGAGGGAATGTGACTCCAGACAGCTACATTATCTAACCAGTACAAGGTTCGTGATATCTATTCTGGACTGGAGATAAAATTACAGTGGAGAGAGAGGATAGATAATATGTGATCCACGTCAGTATCAGTCATCAAGGCAGACCAAGGAAAGAGATTCTGGTGACAGAGTATGACAAATTAGGTACTTAAATAAAAACAACAGAACCTCAAAAGGCAGTAATTTTTGCCTGAGCATGCGCAAATTGGCATAAAGATAAATATGATAGAGAAGTAAATGAAGGATTCAATTCTGGTGGTGGAGAACTGACCTATGGTGTGTTGGGCACTAAATCCAGTATAGTGGAAAAAGTGGGATCTGTAAGGTGGTAGTCAACACTTGAACCATGCTGGGACTGGTTTTCTCACAAGCTGCATAACTAGGGAAGTACAGGGGTGAGGAAAGGTAGTTCAAGCTTGGGCAAATCAAGGGATAGAGTTGAAGCAAGATAGCAAAATACTAATGTGAAAAAATACCTCAGGAAGGGACACAGTGGGGAAATAAAAAAAAGACTCTTAAGAACATAAATGCAGTCAAGGCTAAATGCTACAAAAGTAACCAACAAAAAAAAACACTGATATGAATGCTATGCACATTCAGATACAAAGTAAATGAACTGGCAGTGCACAATGAGTAAATATGATCCGATAGCCATTATGGAGACTTGGCTGCAGGGTGACATGAACAGGGCTCTGAATATTGGGCATATATGACAATTAAGTAGAATAGGGAGCTAGGTAATGGCAGAGAAATAACTAATTCTAATCAAATATGGTATTGGTACCAATAGTTAAGAAATTACTTTAGTTCTGGAGAATCAAGATACAGATGATGAATAGTGAGAGAAACAAGTCACCCAAGACAGTGATTTATAGGCTCCCAATAGTAACCATAATATAAAATGAAATAAACATGTAGTAGTATTGGGTGCCTATGATAAAGGAATAGCAATAATTCGAGCTGATTTCCTTGGAACTGAAACTGGAAAAATTTGATTGATAATACTGTACTAGTCTAGACAAGGAGTTCACAGAATGCTGTTGAGATAGTTTCTGAAAACAACACGCTCTTGAACCAAACAGAGAACAGGGTACACTGGAATTGGTATTGTGTAATGGAACAGGATTAATGAAAGAATTACCTTTATTGTGAAATCAAAGTGTCAGCCAACATAACATTATTGAATTTTACATACAGTTTGAAGGGTGAAGACTGGGTCAAATATTTGTATCTTTCATTAAGTCAAGGTAACCACGTGGGCAGAGAAGCTGAGATAGCACACATATGAATGGGCAAACAGGGAACAGCATTTAAAAAGATATTTCAAGGTGTCCAGAATAAATTCACCCCTATCCTCAAGAAAAATTCCAAAGTGAAAGACACACCATTCCTGGTTAGCTAAATAGATAAGAACATCAAAAGTAATGAAAAAGTATATAACTGCACAAACAGCAGGTCAGGTGACTGGTCATACAGAGAATGGCAGAGAATGATTAAAAGGGCAATCAGGATAAATAAATTAGAATAACAGCAAGCTAGCTAGATACATGAGACAGTAAGTGTTTCAACAGGTGTCTAAAAACTATAAAGAGAATGTTGGCCCTCTATGTGGGAAATAGGAGATAGTATTTCCTCTCACTAGGGAAAATAGTAGATAATGAGAAGATGGCAGATGAAATGAATATTTTGCTTCTGTCTTCACGAGAGGATACAAACAAGATTGCAGCAATAGATGTAAATTAGGACACTGAAGAAAAAGAGAAACGTGGTGAAATTATAATAACTAGTGAAGTGGTATCTAATAAACTGATGGAGCTGTGGGTTGACAAGTCTCTGGGTCCTGCAAGACTTCATCTTTAGATCTTCGAGTCTTAAAAGAGCAAACTAACAAACTAATAGATGTGTTACTGGTCATTTTCCAAGATGTCCTGGAAAGGCTCCATTAGGCTAGAAAAGAAGCAAATATAACATATCTATTCACAAAGGAAGGGGAGAGAAAACAGGAAAACTATAGTCCAGTCATCTCGACCTTTGTTGTTGGGAAGGTGTTAGAATCGATCATTAAAGGAGGCTATAAACTGTGCATTTGGAAAAACTTCTTCATAATCAGGAAGTCAACATGGTTTTGTGAAAAGGAAACCTTAGTTATACAATTTATTGAGTTCTTTGGAGTAACGTGTACTATGGATAAAAGGAAATCTATTGATGAACTGTACTTGTGTTTCCAAATGCATTTGACAAGGTTTCACAAAAAAAGGATATTGTACAAAGCAGAAGCTCATGGTATATGGGGTAATATGGCATGGATGAAAGATTAACTGGCTGGCAGAAAAGAAGCACACTTAAATTCGTCTTTTGCAGAAAGACAAGATTGACAAATGGTGTCCTGCTGGTGTCTTTACTGGGCCTGCAACTTTACATGAATCATACCGAGAACTTAGATAAAGGAATCAACGGCACGGCAGTTAATTTTGTAAATGACACAATGATAGGTGGAAAATATGACAATGTATCTACCTGTCCATTGGTTTGCATTCTTATTAAGTAAGTGGACAAAAATCTAGTTGAAGAAGAATTCTGTGGGAAAACGAGAATTGTACACTTTGGAAGGAAGTTTAAAAAAGTATTACTTAAATGGAGAATGACTGCAGGAATTCCAAGGTACAGAGAAATCTAGGTGCTCCAGAGCATGAATCATAACAGGGTAATGTTCAGGGACAGCACTTAATCATGAAGGCTATTGTGATGTTCGACTTTATGATGAGAGGAAGTGAATATAAAAGTAAAAAAAAAACTTATGCTTAGTTATATAGGCATTGTTAGTTACACATTGCAAATACAATGTACAGTTTTGGCCTCCAATGTAAATGTAGTAAGGCAATTCAGAAGTTTACTAGATTGATTCAGAGAATGAGCAAGTTGTTTTAGTTGAGGAAAAATTAGATTGGGTGGAGCTCAGAACAGTGAGGGTTGATTTGACTGAATATCAATTCTAGATCCTGAATAGTCTGGATAAGAGTATGGAAAGGCTGATTATTTTTCTGGGTGAGTTCAAAATGGGCACAAAGTTTCTAAATTAGGGACACTCTTTTGGATGAGCAATGAAGGAAAATCTTTTTGTCAGTGGGTTGTACAACTTTGGAACTCTGCCTCAGAAGACATTGGAGGTTGTGATCACTACACATTTTAGGTGTAATTTGTATGTTCCTCTGTATCTTTTTAAGTTTTATTACAATAATATCACTGGCTAGTTATACAGTAAACTGAAGGAAGATGTTGCTCATTTTTACATATCACACCTTCCACTGAATTACAACACTTTCAGCAAACAGTCTCAATAGCTACCAACTTATTTTTTAAAATATATTTTTATTGAAAAATAGACTTTGCAATGTTACAATACAATCTAAAACAATACGAAGAAAGAACACCAAAAAAGTTAAAAAACCCAAACCAACCTCATGGACAAATGTATAAATATGTATAGAGAAAAAAAATAAAAACTCCAACTAACTATTTAACTAAATCAATAATAACCAACAACAAACTAATAAATAATAATAACTCAGCTCAGCCAAACAAAACACTCATTCGCAAATATCGAGAGCATTAGTTTTCACATACTCATATGTTCGTAGTTCGTATCCCTCTCTGGATATTGAACTTGTAAAGCATAATCGCTATGGCTAGACAGCATAGCAGACAAATATGTCCAGGTATTCCAAAAAGGGCCACTATGTCTTATAGAAATTCTCAGTCTTGTGGTGTACCATACTTGAGAGAAAATCCAAGGGGACACACTCCATAACAATCTTCCGCCAACCCGAAAGATTTTTGGATGCCCAACCTAACGAGATATTCTTTCGTGCGCAGAAAATGAGGATGCTGAAAAGTTTTTTTCTTCTGCGCATCTACAGTGAACACACTGGGCAGGCCAAGAAGAGGAAAGATTGGGTCCTTCTCCACCCTTACACACAAAATCCTCCATTGCACCTGCCACAGCGCTCAAGTATGTTTGAAGCCTACCACAGGAGCAGAGAAAACTGGTGTGAGTGCCCATATCAACTTTGCACTAGGGAAATGTTGAAGATGGTCCTAAATTTTGACAGATGATCCAGAGCCAAGTGGATCCTGTGGAGAATCTTCAAATGTAAGGCATGGGTCCTATTGCAAATTGATATCTTTCTTGCGTTTTCCCAAATATCTTCCCATGTCTGCGAGGAGACCTCAACACCTAGCTCTCTCCCCCACACCCTGCAGAGTCGATCGAACTCATCTTCAGTGGCGCACCCCCCCCCCCCCCCAATTGATGATATGAAGCGCTGACAGAAAGTGTACTCTTAGCATTGAGAACCCTCCTCCTTATGTCGGATTTGTAGGGATCAGTCAAAAGTGTAGTCTTTTTTTGAATAAAATCCCTAACCTGAAAAAAAACGAAAGAGGTCCCTGTTAGATTGTTCATATTTCCATGCTAACGCACCTTCCCCTGCAACCGCAGGAAATGTAAAACTTGCGCCCACACCTCCTCCCTCACTTCCCTCCAAGGCCCCAAGGGATCCTTCCATATCCACCACAAGTTCACCTGTACCTCCACACACATCATCTATTGCATCCGCTGCACCCGATGTGGCCTCCTCTATATTGGGGAGACGGGCCGCTTACTTGCGGAACGCTTCAGAGAACACCTCTGGGACGCCCGGACCAACCAACCCAACCACCCCGTGGCTCAACCCTTTAACTCTCCCTCCCACTCCACCGAGGACATGCAGGTCCTTGGACTCCTCCACCGGCAGAACATAACAACATGACGGCTGGAGAAGGAGCGCCTCATCTTCCGCCTGGGAACCCTCCAACCACAAGGAATGAACTCAGATTTCTCCAGTTTCCTCATTTCCCCTCCCCCCACCTTGTCTCAGTCGGTTCCCTCAACTCAGCACCGCCCTCCTAACCTGCAATCTTCTTCCTGACCTCTCCGCCCCCACCCCACTCCGGCCTATCACCCTCACCTTGACCTCCTTCCACCTATCACATCTCCATCGCCCCTCCCCCAAGTCCCTCTTCCCTACCTTTTATCTTAGCCTGCTTGGCACACTCTCCTCATTCCTGATGAAGGGCTTATGCCTGAAACGTCAAATTTCCTAATCCTTGGATGCTGCCTAACCTGCTGTGCTTTAACCAGCAACACATTTTCAGCTCTTTAACAGTAGCAGGTGTAACAGTCTCCAGCCTTAACGCAACAGTCTTAGAAGTCCACATTTAAGAGTGAAATGGGGCTGTACAAAACAAGTCCTCTGGGACCTTCCCTTTTTTAAGAATAAGCAAAATATTGGCCTGAATCAGAGATAGCGGGAGACAATCATGACTGTTAGTCATCAAACATATTGTCAGGCCTGATGCTCAACATGTTTATAAATTCCTTACAGAATTCGCTGGCAAGTCCTGCAGGACCGGGTGCCTTTCCACGCTAAAGCTGTTTCACAGCCACCTGCACCTCTTGCTCTAATAAGGGGGCATTGAGAAAAGACTTTTGCTCGGGAGTCACGCCATGAGCTCCAGATCCTTGAAAAAAAGACTCCATCTTGGCCCGCCCCGCCTCACAATCCTCAGATTAGTATAGAGTAAAATCCTGGCATGCCATATTATCTTTTCGGAATCACACGTTAGGTTCTCAGATCCTTCCCTTGTCGACGTGATGGCTTGAGAGGTGTTCCTTTTCCTGGCGAGATATGCTCAGTACTTGCCTGGCTAGTCACCATGCTCATATAACCTTTACTTTGTGAAAGAAAGCTCTTTCTTTGCTGTCTGAGAAAGCACGGAATTCAATGCAGACTGCAGCGCTGTAAGCCTCTGTAGTTTGAACATTGAAAGCCTGTCAAAGTAAGCCTTCTCGGCTGTCTTCAACCATGCTTCGAGGAGACGTTGCTGCTCGCCCTTCTGCTGCTTCCTACTGGCAGAGTAGGAAATAACTAACCCTCGGCATAGGCTTTGGCTGTTTCCCAAAGGACGGATAGGTTACTAACTGAACCTGAGTAAATGTCTAGGAACGCCCGAAATTCCCTAGGGAAGTACTCCACAAACTTATTATCCTTAAGGATAATGGGATCCATTCGCCAGTGCCTTGGGCCCATTGTAACATCCTCAATCTTAACCAACAGGCATACTGGAGCATGATCGGAGATGGTAATAAGACCAATCGTACAGATGCCACCAAGGTTGCCGAAGGGGTCAGCAAAAAATCAATCCTGGTTTGACATCTGTGCGGATTGGAAAAAAAATGTAGAATCCCTGCCTGTAGGGTAGAGATGGCTCGTGACATCCACCAACCCTAACTCCACACACACATATCCACTAATTGTTTAGTTTGTAGAGAGGATAGCGGGGGGTCTTTGGGCAGCCTGTCTACTGTGGGATCCATGAGAAATTAAAATTGCCCCCAATAATGATGTGCCGGGACTTGAAACTGATCAAATTAGAATACGCATCTACCAGAACTTTGAGGGGCTGAGTCGGAGGGCAATAAACATTTCAAACGCTATATCCTTCGCAGTTTATCAGAGCTTTGAGAATTACAAACCTCCCTTGCGTGTCTTTTACAATTTCTAGTAACTTAAATGGGAGATTCTTCCTAACTAATACAGCCACTCCCTTACTTCTGGTATTAAAAGATGAAAAGTAAACCCGATCGAAGCCATTCTGTAGTTTCAAATGTTCTCTATCATCCAAGTGTGTCTCCTGTAACAAGGCAATATCCACCTTTACCTTTCTAAGACTCAAAGGACCTTTTTCCTTTTAATTGGTGAGTGACTTGCTTGATGTTCCAGGTACACCATTTAATCAAGTCATGAGCCATAACCTCCTGCAGTAACATTTAGATTCCAGACAGGAGGAACTCGAACCACAAATTGCTAAGCCTTAGTGTCACAAGATCCATTGAACATAAAAACTACAAAAACTAAAACCACAATAGTTAACAAACCTACAAAGCTATCAAAGATTATATACAACAAAAGCCAAAAACAAAACCAACATATAAAGCACCAATGGCGCTAAATAGGGGAACTCACCTCCTGCCCAAAGGGGGCAACTACCCATCACAAAACATCACATTAGTGGGCGGCACGGTGGCACAGTGGTTAGCACTGCTGCCTCACAGCGCCTGAGACCCGGGTTCAATTCCCGACTCAGGCGACTGACTGTGTGGAGTTTGCACGTTCTCCCTGTGTCTGCGTGGGTTTCCTCCGGGTGCTCCGGTTTCCTCCCACAGTCCAAAGATGTGTGGGTCAGGTGAATTGGCCATGCTAAATTGTCCGTAGTGTTAGGTTAGGGGTAAATGTAGGGGTATGGGTGGGTTGCGCTTCGGCGGGTCGGTGTGGACTTGTTGGGCCGAAGGGCCTGTTTCCACACTGTAAGTCTAATCTAATCCAAAAAACCCAACTTCCTATCCTGTTGCTAATACTGCAGCCCATTGCTAATACCTAAACCGGGCATAAACTGTCCATAATTAGGCATCCAGCCATTCCAACCATTTTCCCTCCTCCTAGCTGGAGCTGCATCACAAACACAAGCAGAAAAGAAAGAAAATACACCATGGAATAGCAATGCGAATAAAGAAATTTTGAATAAAAAGGGTAAGTACCCCTTTGGTATAACTTAATTTTGAAATCGAAAGTACACATCTCAACCACTGCCAAACATAGTTTAGACCAGAGTATTATCAATAAAAAAGATTGGAACAGAAATCCCCAACTGGACCTCCTCTTTTCTAAAAACGAAAAAACAAAGGTATAGCCAAGCAACACTACAATTTGTACATACTAAATTGTTTACATCAAGTTAATTTGTCCACAAAGTCGCTTGCCTTTTCCAACGTGTCAAAGAGATGTATCTAAGGTTGTCCGAAGCACTGCTGGATACCTCGGAGAATACCGGATCACAATCCTTGACACTGTCATAGGATTTTCTTTTCTGGATCACTGCAGCTGGGAAGTCCTGAAAGAACATGATCTTAGTACCCTCGTAAACTAGGCTTTAAGATCCTTCCCCTGGATTCAGGAAGCTTCCATGATTCTCTCTTTATCTCTATAATGATGAAACCGCATCAAGACAGGATGAGGACGCTGATCCAGACTTGACCTCTGCACGGTGACCTGGTGAGCCCTTTCAATCTTCAAGCCTCTCATTCCAGCCTCCAAGTTAAGGAATTTCGGCAACCAGTCCTCAGTTGATTCCACCGGCCACTCACCTTCCTTGGCCTCCGGCAGACCGATGACCCAAATATTTTTGTCCTGCCCCTGTTCTTGAGTCATCAACTTAATCAAACAAATTATGGACCTGCGTCTCCAGGGCTTGGATCCAATCCTTGGAGGAACCAGTATCAGGTTCTACCTCATCTGTCCTTTTTTCCAGGACTTCTATCTGCTTTTCATGCTTCTGCAGCATGATAGAGGAGAAGCTGACCCCGATCTCTATCTGCTGACCCTACATCTCGTGAGATTTTGCAAACTCCTTCACCAGGGCCTGGTAAGAAATTGAGTCCTAGGATCCTGCAGGCTGGGCCGCGGGCCCGGCCTCGGACACTCCTCCTCCCTTCTTCGGCATCCCTGGATGGTAAAAACCAAGGTAAGTTGGTGTTTCACAGTTTCCTGGGACTCCACGACCTGCAGCGCAATTTTCCTAGATCGCCACCATCTTGGATCCCCTCAGCTACCAACTTTTAATGGGTTCCAGTATCTCTGCTTTAGAGTACAGCATTAGCTTCAAGTGACATTTCTAGGTGCTTTACTCAAATCCAGCCACCTGTACTGACACCTTCAGGAATGTATGAACTTGTATACCAAAGCATCAATAAAGTCTGTTCTGTTGATTCTACTTCTCCCTGAGTTTAATAAGATAGTCAGGTTTTGAACTGTACCTTTAAATTTACAATAAATGACGGAATGGATGTGACCTGTTTTGAAGTTCACTCGACAGTGAGCTTCAGTGGTTTGATTATCGGAAATCAAAGGAATGCTCAGATTGTTTTACTGAAAATGTCAAAAGTATTCACATTTGGATACAAAGGCAGCAGTTTACCATGACTTCACAGAATCTCCCAATGTCCCAGAAAGGCATTGAAGGTACCAAGTTATAAAGTTCTAAGTTGGAGTAAACTACTCAAATGACCCAACTTTGAAAAAATTCTACTTAAGAACATCACCCTCCTAATGAATACTTTAAAATTACATTCAACAAATTAAACAATCATTCCGTTAACTTCCCTCAGAAGAAAAGTCCACATAAACATTTCTCTTTTGATTTTGATTGCAGAAAAATGTTTTGATTTCCCACCTCAACTAACCAGACATGAATTTGATTCCACATGACATTTTCGCCATCTGCTCTGTGGCAGAATCTCTCCCCATCTCTGTTCTGTATCCATGTATATTTGTCAAGCTTTTACTCACAGGGAAGATGTTTCATTTTTGATAATAGGTGCTGAGAGTTAAAATGTTGCAACATCAAGAACTGCTGTAACTAAGGAACAAAAGGAGCTTTGGTGTACAAGTCCATACATACCTGAAGATGTCAGTATAGGTAGCGGTAAAGGCAGGTTGCCTTCTTGTAACACCTTCATAAAACATTGTTTCGGCCACAGATGGGATAGTGTGTGCAGTTCTGGTCGCCACACTATCAGAAGAATGTGATTGCAGTGGAGAGGGTGCAGAGGAGATTCTCCAGGATGTCGTCCATGATGAAAAGTCTCAGTCATGAGGAAAGGAGACACCCCCTAGGTTTGTTTCCTTGGAGCAGTAGAGGCTGAGGGGATATCTGATGGAGTCTGCAAGTTATGAGAGTAGTAGACAAGCAGGCGGCTGGAAGAACACAGTAGGCCAGACAGCATCAGGTAGTGGAGCAGTCAACCTTGGAGAAGGGTTATACCCGAAACGTTGACTTCTCCACCTCCTGATGCTGCCTGGCCTGCTGGGTTCTTCCAGCCTCCTGCTTGTCTACTTTGGACTCCAGCATCTGCATCTTTTGTCTCACTTTATGAGTAGATTATGAGGAACATACATTTAAGGTCAGGAGCAAGTGGTTTAGAGGAGATCACAGAAAAATATATTTCACCTAGAGGGTAGCAGATATATGGAATGTACTACCTCAGAACTCTTACAACATTTAAGAAACATCTCGATGTGTACTTAAAACGCTGGAGGCTATGGACTAAGTGCAGATAAATGGGATTAGTGTAGTTTAGTGTTTGTTGGTTGGCATAGGCATGGTGAGCCAAAGGACCATCCGATGCTGTATGACAATGACTATTACTTAATCTGCTTATACAGTGTACTAAACAATTTGGGAGTTATGCATTGTCTGCATTATATATCATATTCTAATTTATACATGACATACTCATATATTCATGAACAAGGAGGCTGGGTGCATCAGCAAATCACCCCTGTATCAAACTTCACTGTTATTCTCATGAAATCTTATTATTCTTTTGAAATGTCAGAACCACGAACCAAATACTGATTATTTACACAATCAAAACCATTACATGTAAAATTTTCACTCTGACTTATAATGCCACAACTGCAATTGGTAGTAAAACTGACGAGACTGAATACAACTTTTTAACTAAGTTTGGTAACAGCTGCCATATGGAGGTGGAGTTATAACATGCAAGTGCAGCAGACAAGTTGCAAGACTTAGTTTCTTTTTTCAAACATCACGCGACAAATCACAACTATTAAAAATGAAAGATAAATAACTTGCCATCTATGTACAGTTGAAATACTATAGTGCAAATTATAAACTAGAGCAAGTTGATTATAAAGTCAATCTCATCTCACATAAAGACAACATCTGAATGTTTCAAATTACAATCTTGCAATTCAAGTCCAGGTATCTATTATTTTCCACCTTCCTGCACATCATTCATCTCAGCACCTTATCAACATTTGTATTACAATGAAGTTGTTAGCTTCAAATACGCATAGTTCAAGTTTCGGTCTCAGAAGCTGACAGCAATTCATTTGATACCAGCATATAATTTTCATTCGGACATGCAGCTGAAGATGGAGTTGAAATTGGGAGAGGGATAAATTAAAGTGCGTTCATGCTTGCCTCAGAATGGCTGACCATAAAGCAGTATTAATAATTTATGTCACTGGGAAATCTGAAGCTTATATGTCAGGCAGCAGGGGCTAAAAACAAAATAGATGGAAGGTCATTCATGACTGGAGACAGAGAACTTAGTTTGATTCTTTTTATGTTTTAGACAGCATAAAAGACTGAAGCACAAATATCTTGTGTTTCTGCAAACGGTGCAAGAGACAATGCAGTTATATACCCACCCAAACCATTTTCTACAGAATGTTAAGCTAGGTTTGAGTATTGTATTTATACATACTGATAGAAGTGCTGCCTTCAATTGACATGTTTTAAACTAAGACATTGTAATGCAGACTTCAGAATTTAAAAAGTTAATTTGATTACCTAAAATATT
This sequence comes from Hemiscyllium ocellatum, assembly GCF_020745735.1. Classification (NCBI taxonomy): domain Eukaryota; kingdom Metazoa; phylum Chordata; class Chondrichthyes; order Orectolobiformes; family Hemiscylliidae; genus Hemiscyllium; species Hemiscyllium ocellatum. The sequence continues at coordinate 75,599,109 of NC_083405.1, forward strand.
CCAAATTTTGGCTTTGCATTGTTCGAGTCAAAACCAGGACAAGATTGCTGAATTTAACTGCTGCAATATCCTTTAACAGAACTGCATACTTAAAATGACATTTTTATGATTTTGCAACAATGGAGAGGGGAAATCTCTCATACAGCATCAATTGCACCAATGGAAAAACCGCTTTGCACTGTTGCAAGAAATGCAACACCTTATGAAATGCATAGAGGAAAAGTACTGGAGTGTCAAAAGTCTAACAAATTTGCCATAACCAAAGAATGCTCCAGAACAGTAATCCAGTAAGCACGTGGAACTGGATTACACATGAAAAAAAAATCACAGTAGGCATATCCCTTGGTTTTGATGCAAGTTGACCCACATTATTTTTCACTATGCAGTTGCAACAGGTACAGTTTGCATTGTGGAAACAGGAAATATACGGACAGCTCATGAGTTTGGAGAAGATTTGTAGCTCAGGTGGAGGCTCTGGATGTAAGTTTGCTTGCTGAGCTGGAAGGTTCATTTTTAGATGTTTCGTCACCATACATCATTATGGCCCGCTTTCTATTTATTTATTTTGGTTTCCTTGGGTCTGGGATGTCATTTCTGTGGTTGTGTCATTTCCTGTTCTTTTTTTTCAAAGGTTCTCCATATCTTTTCAAACTGTGCATTCAAGATCAGATTTCTTTGTCATGTAACTGTCTGCCCATTTTACCATCCTCCACTATCCTCACTGTTTTTAATCTGCATACCCAAGTCCAGGTTATTTGTATTAAAGAGCAGTAACCCTTGGGAAACATTACTGCATAGTGCTCTGAAATCTGACTGTCAAAGTTTCACCACCTCTCTTTGTTTTCCGTTTCCTAATTTCATACCCAAACTGCCAGTGCTTTTAATCCAAGTCCTTTAATCTTTTTCATTATGTGGGCATTATCAAGTCCTTAAAGTCTGTATACACAGTATCAACAAAATTATCCTCTTCAAAGAATTCCAATTTAGTCAAACACAATTTACCTACTGTAAACCAATGCTGGCTTTCAGTTAACATGTACTTCAAGTGGCAAAGCCTGAACACACAGAACAATACAGCGCAGAACAGATCCTTCGGTCCTCGATGTTGCACCGACCTGTGAACTAATCTAAGCCCACACCCCTCCATTATCCCATCATCATCCACATGCTTATCCAAGGATTGTTTAAATGCCCCTAATTTGGCTGAGTTAACTACATTGGCAGGCAGGGCATACCATGCTCTTACTACTCTAAGAACCTGACTCTGAAATCGGTCTTAAATCCACCCTCCCTCAATTTGTAGCTATGCCCCCTCATACAAGCTGACGTCGTCATCCCAGGAAAAAGACTTTCACTGTCTACCCTATCTAATTCTCTTATCATCTTGTATATCTCTAGCAAATCCCCTCTTAGCCTTCTTCTTTCCAATGAGAACAGACCCACATCTCTCAGCCTTTCCTCCTAAGACCTTCCTTCCAGACCAGACAACATCCTGGTAAATCTCCTCTGCACCTGTTCCAATGCTTCCACATCCTTCCTGTAATAGGGTGACCAGAACTGCTCATAATATTTCGTGCGGGCTGCACTAGTGTTTTGTATAGTTGCAGCTTGACATTACGACTCTGGATCTCAATCCATCTAGCAATAAAACCTAACACTCCGTATGCCTTCTTAACAGCACTATTAACCTGGGTGGCAACTTTCAGAGATCTATGCACATGGACTCCAAGATCCCTCTGCACACCCACACTACTAAGAATCTTTCCATTGAACCAGTATTCTGCCTTCCTGTTATTCTTCCCAAAGTGAATCACCTCACATTTATCTGCATTGAATTCTATTTGCTACCTCTCAGCCCAATTCTGCAGTTTATCCAAGTCCCCTTGCAATCTGCAACATTCTTCCACACTGTCCACGACTCCACCGACTTTAGTGTCATCTGCAAACTTACTAACCCATCCACCTATGCCTATGTCCAAGTCATTTATAAGAATGACAAACAGCAGTGGTCCCAAAGCAGGTCCTTGTGGCACACCACCAGTAACTGGACTCAGGCTGCGTATTTTCCATCAACCACCGAAGCCAGTTTCTAATCCAAACTGCTATATCACCCTCGATTCCATGCCTCTGCATTTTCTCCAACAGCCTACCATGTGGAACCTTATCAAAGGCTTTACTAAAGTCCATGTACACCATGTCAACTGCCCTTTCCTCATCTACATGCTTGGTCACCTTCTCAAAAAACTCAATGAGGTTTGTGAGACACGACCTGCCTTTGACGAAACTATGTTGACCATCTGCAATCAAATTGTTACTTGCTTGATGATTATAAATCCTGTCTCTTCTAATCCTTTCCAAAACTTTTCCTACAACCAGACGTAAGGCTCACTGGTCTATAATTACCTGGATCATCTCTACTGACCTTCTCGAACAAGGGCACATTTGCAATCCTCCAGGCCTCTGGTACTAAACCTGTAGACAATGACAATTCAAAGATCAAGGCAAAAGGCACCAACATCACCTTCCTAGCTTCTAAGAGAATCCTCAGATAAATCCCATCTGGCCCAGGGTACTTATCTAATTTCACTCCTTCTAGAATTGATAACACCTCTTCCTTACTAACGTCGATCGTTTCTAGTCTAATATCCCATATCTCGTTCTCCTCTACAATATTCGCCTTTTCCTGAGTGAAAACCAATGAGAAATATTCATTTAGCAGCTCTCAGATTTCCACAGGGTCCACACACAACATCCCAATTCTGTCTTTCACTGGCCCGATTCCTACCCTAGTCATCCTTTTATTCCTCACATACCTATAAAAAGCTTTTGGGTTCTCCTTAATTCTACCTGCAAAAGACTGCTACGTCCTCTCATTGCTCTTCTTAACTCTCTTTTTAAATCCTTCCTAGCTCATCTGTAACTCTCCATTGCCTCATCTGAACGATCTTGTCTAAGCGTCACATAAGCCTCTTTCTTCTGCTTATCACTTCCTCCCTGCCTGACAGAGACATACCTATCAAGGACATGCAATATCTGTTCCTTTAACCAGTTCCATATTTCGATTGAGCCCATCCCTGCATTTTGCTTCCCCATTCTAAGAATCCTAAGTCTTGCCTAATCGCACTGTAATTGCCCTTCCCCCATCTATAATTCTTGCCCTGTGGCATGTACCTATCCCTTCCCATTGTAAACTAAACGTAACCGAATTATGGCCTCTCTCTCTCCAAAGTGCTCATCTACAACTAAATCAAACGCCTGGCCTGGTTCATTATCAAGCACCAGATCCATTGTGGCCTCCCCTCTTGTCGGCCCTTCGACACACTATGTCAGGAAACCCTCATGCACACATTGGACAAAAACTGATCCATCCAACGTACTAGAGTTATAGCATTTCCAGTCAATGTTGGAAAGTTGAAGTCCCCGATAGTGACCACCCTGTTCCTTTCACTCCTACCCAGAATCATTTTGCTGATCCTCTCCTCTACATCTCTGGAACTCTGCAGAGGCCTGTAAAAAAACTCCCAGCAGCGTGACCTCGCCTTTCCTGTTTCAAACCTCAGCCCATACCACCTCAGTGGATGAGTTCCCGTCAAAAGTTCTTTCAACTATCGTTATACTGTCCTTGATTAACAAGGCCACACCTCCCCTCTTTTACCTCCTTCCCTGTTCTTAATGCAAGATCTAAATCCTGGAACCTGCAACATCCATTCCTGATGCTGCTTTATCCATGTCTCCGAAATGGCCACAACATTGAAGTCCCAGGTACCTATGCATACTGCAAGCTCACCTACCTTATTTCGGATACTGCTGGCATTGAAGTAGACAGACTTCAAACCAGCTTGCCGTCTGCCAGCACATTCCTGTGACCATGAAATCCTGTCCATGATCTCAAAGTTACTTTAATGAGTACTTGTTCCATGTATTTCCACTCTTTAGTCTAAAATGAATCCAAAGTGCTAATATTCAAATTACAACTGGAACTTTTTATTCATTATGCGGAGGTGCGAGTGTTGGACTGGGGTGGACAAGGTTAAAAGCCACACAACACCAGGTTTATTTGGAAGCACTAGCTTTCAGAGCACTGCTCCTTCACTAGGTAACTAGTTTTCATCTTTCTAACTTTCATCAGAAAGCTAATACTTCCAAATAAACCTGCTGGATTATAACCTGGTGTTGTGTGATTTTTAATTTTCTATTTATCATTTACCCTACCTTCAGGATCCTTTGAAGACTGATTTACTTTTGGGAAAATTTCACTGGTTTATTGATGATACAGATAGTGGTACAGACATCATATAATGGACAACACTTCCATCAAGAACTGTTCGATAGCTATGCTGTCAAAAGCAGGAAACTGACTAATTATTTCCCTGACACCATAATTTTTTCATTGCCAGTACGGTTGAAAATCGTGTTTTTGGGCTCTTATCCATCACTGTTCCCCAGTAATTCAGCGGACAGCTCAGATCATATTAGCGGTTCAGGCAGATCATCGGCCTTGCTATGCTTGAATTATTGATTTTACATCTGCAGACAAATATATGAGACAGGTGATCCGACATAGCCTTTTCAAGGATGTCCATCACAATCAGTCAACTGGATTTACTTTGTGACATTAAGTAGCTGAATGCAATGGACATTGGAGGCCATGGGCCCTGAAAACTGTCCAGTTGAATACCAAGCAAGAATCTGTTTCAATAATGCTATGACATCGCGACCTCACCAACAATGTGGAATGTAGTCCAGATAGTTGTATCCACAAAATAATTAAAACCTAACAAGATCAAAAAGTTCTTCTCCCCAAACAGCAAAGTGATGGAAGCATTCATCAACTGCCTTTAGCAACACAGATTTATGAAAAAAATCTATTCTCCAATGCTCAGTTTGGCTTCCAGCAGTAGCACTTGACTACAAATCTTACCATGTTATTGATTTAGATATGAAGCTAAGACTCAATATCTGAGGACAGATATGCAACCAAGACAACTTTTGATCAAGTAAGGCAGCAAAGAATGGAAAGAAAATTAAAGTCACAAGAGATAGACAGCAACACACTTCAACAGCTAGAATCACAACCCACAAAGAAGGATTATTGTTACTGGAAGTTAAAAATTACAGCCTGATCATTTCTACAGGAGTTTCCAACTAAGCCATACAACCTTCTGATGGTTCTTGTGGTGGTTGTTATATGATTGGGATTGTTCATTGATGACTTTAGGTGTTGAACTCCACTCAAGATTCCTACAATAATGAAATGGACCACACCAGCAAACATCAATACTGGGAACATATGGAACAGCAACAGACTTTTAGCCCCTCATACAATTCTGCAATACCATCTTTCTGGCTTTGCTCTACACCCATCCAGATTCTTGCCTCTCAAAAATCTATCTTGGCAATCAACAATCCTTTGTGGAGGGAATCTCAAATTCCTATTTGCTTTCTGAAAAATTACATTCTAACTTAACTCCTAAATGGCCTAACTAATTTTAGAATGATGTCCATTTGTTCTTGATTACCACACTCTACACAGAACAAATGACTTATCTGACTTCATCTTATCATATCTTAAAATATTAAGAACCTCAAATTAGATTATCACTCAATATTCCAGGGAATACAGTCACTATTCAATCTGCCTTCATAATTTAACTCTTTAAACTCTAATTCGAGAATAACAGCCATCTTGGGCAGACAATTTGGTCAGTGGCAGTGAAAGCACACGATCTTGAGCAAGAGAAAACTCATTCATTTCCCCCAAACTTCAATTGGACCAATATTGTAAATTCCAAATACGAGACGTAATTTTATGACCAGAATCTAGGCACTACTGCAGCTCAAAGAACAAAACAGCTCAACTCTGGACTTCTACAATTCAAAGATGAATCAGAATAACCACAAACTTGCTTAGCTCCATGAGTAGCAAAACTCAAAGGTCAAAGCAGTTCATTTGATCAGAGGACCTTAAAAATGTATTCAATATCCATCCTCGACAATCACTTGGGTAAGGAAGGACACATGATCTACAAGACGATTTCCTGAAACTCAGCAAGGTGTTTTAAACAAATCGTTCTCTGCCACCAGAAGATGAACAGTAGCAATATTGTGAAAGCTCAATTTCAATCAAGTAGCCATTATAAATATAAGATTCCCAAAAGCCTGCTTATGGAGTACATTGTTGGAAGTCTGCTCTTGCATACTTGCAACAGTTGTCACTGAATACTAACCAAAAGCATGAACCATGATGCTTTTCCATTTGCTAACCACAGTTCTCCAAAGTGAACGATAGGTCTTGGGTGTTAGCTGTCTCAGCATATTTTGTCTTTGAGGCACCCTCAAAATGAGGATTTTTAAAAAATTGTAAACACATGTCTATCTATTGAGGAAAAAAATAGTTTCAAAATTGCCTCATGGTTCAAGGGATTAAAACAACTATCTGACCCATACCAACTAGGAAATCCTAAGATTTACTTCACAGTATGTTTTAATAATTAATTCCAATTACTGGTGGCCAAAAAACATATTTATAAAGCACCTTAACTTAATTAATATATAGACACCACAACAGCATAAGAAAACAGAGTATGACCATGAGACTTGCAAGCAGACATCAAGATAGATGACGAAAAGCTTGGTCACAAGAAGTCAGTTTTAAGCAATGTTATAAAAAAAGGAAATGAATGGAAAACATGACAACCATACATACAACAAGAACTTCCCTAAAAACATATCTTTCAAGATATGAAGGGGCTGCCAACTTTTACAAGGACCAGACAAGGAAAGTTTCTGTCCAACCTACTGCAATTACACAGGATCTTAAATACCTATTTTGTAGTCATGTTTTAAGGGGTGGAGTTGTATGTTTGAAGAATAAATTATACCTTAACCTTTTGCCCTATGATCAGTGTACATAATTTACAGTTTACATAATCAAGCAACTGTGTAATTGAAGAGTTAGATTCTCTTCAATATATTAAAATGTTAAGAACTTCAAATTAGATTACCACTCAATATTCCAGGGAATACAGTCAAGGCGAACCCAAACCCGCTAGGAGATGGGTTTTCGTGGTTCATGGCAACATTGGATAACTTCCACATAAAACTGTATTTATGGAGCCTGTACCATAAAATTCAAGAAACATACATATTGACAGTACTTGAACTATTTAAAAAGAAGAGATTTTGACTCTGACTATGAAGGCTAAGACAGTTAATCACTTAACTCATCACCATCTATAAATCTTTTCCTAAACCTTCTGACTTCACAGAACAGCATTCCGAAAGCAGGAAAAAAAGGAGACTATTGAGAAACGGCACCTACCGGAGTTTATCTAGCACAATTCTTTACACAGTGAGTGCATTTTAGGTTCAAATGCAAGTGGACAGTACTCATTCACCTTCCCTCCGATCTGCCAGCTCTGATGGTGGCAATGGTCTCAGTCAGTTCAGAACGGCTCAAGTTATGCCTGGGCCAACATGGGCACCTCCACCCCTGTTCAGACCATTCACCTTTCTGTGCCTTTACTCCCCCGAAGCATAACTCTGGCACACACCCCGCTCAAGGGCATAGCACAGGCACAATACCACCCCACTCCAGACCATAGCCCGGGCACACTAGCACCCTACCCCAGGGCATAGCCCAAACACACAACCATTCACCCCAAGAGCATAGCCTGGGCACAGTACCATCCCTCCTCAGAGCATAGCCCAGACACACACACACGACACCTCACCCCAAAGTAGTGTGCTCGGGCACACTCCCACCCTGCCCCAGAGCATAGCCCAAGTACACTACCATCCCTCCTCAGAGGATAGCCCAGATACACATACTACTCCCCCCCACCCCACCCCAGGGCTTGGCCGGATACACTACCACCCTGCCCCAGGGTACAGCCCAGACACACTACCACCTTGCCCCAGGGCATAGCCAAGGCACATTACAATCCTGCCCCAGGGCAGAGCTCAGGCACACTACCACCCTGCGCCAGGGATATAGCCCAGGCACACTACCACCCTGCGCCAGGGATATAGCCCAGGCACAGTACCACCCTGCGCCAGGGATATAGCCCAGGCACACTACCACCCTGCGCCAGGGATATAGCCCAGGCACACTACCACCCTGCGCCAGGGATATAGCCCAGGCACACTACCACCCTGCCCTAGGGATATAGCCCAGGCACACTACCACTCTGCACCAGGGATATAGCCCAGGCACACTACCACCCTGGCCCAGACCGTAGCCCAGGCACACTACCACCCCATCACAGGGCATGTCCCAGGCACACTACCACTCCAGCCCAGGCACATTACCACCCTGGCCCATGGCACAGCCCAGGCACCACCCTGCACCAGGGTACAGCCCAGGCACACTACCACCCCACCCCAGGGCATAGCCTGGGCACACTGCCACCCTCAACCAGAGGATAGCCCGGGCACACTACCATCCTTCCTTAGAGCAATACCCACAGAAACACTAGCAACACCTCCGCCTTCCCCAGGCACAGCCCTGACACACCATCCCCCGCCCCAGAGCATAGCCCGGGCACCCATCCCCCAATCTCCAGATTTTTAGCCCGGGGCTGCCCTCATCCCCAGACATTAGCCCGGGCAACACCTCCCAACCCGCCCCCCCAAAAAAAAACACCGGTTAACGGCCCCAGGATTTCAAAGTTCGGGATTCTCGAGCTCAGTTTATCTGTCCTCTCCCGGGTGGGATCCACGACTCATTCTCACCTCGAAGTACAAAAGGATCAAACAGCTGATCACCGAGCTCGGCCTGGGTCTCCGGAACATGGTGCTGGTACTGCTGCTGCTGAGAGCTGCGGGACCAGTTCAGCGACTTGCCATCGCCAACGAGCGGAGCCTCGAACGCAGCTGCGGGGACGAGCTTCCCCGGTATTGTCCAATCACAGGCTCCAGCCGCTTGGGGCCGCGCTCCGCGTCCCCGACCAACGGTCGAGCTGAGCGCAGCTGTCTCCGCGTCAAAGTGGAAGTGAATAATCCCAGCTCAGTACAACAGCGGCTGACTGTGAGCGGAAAAAAAGGCCAATGACAGGATGCAAATGGGTACTCAATTACGATTTTTTGTTCAACAATTATTTACTGAGACCTGAGGCAAAACCGGATTGTTGTTGTCTTTGAGAAGATGGCTGTGAGCCACCTTTAGAGACCAAAGCTGACACTTTAAAACAGGAGGCGTCGTCGTTTGGATTTAGTCAGTGCCTCATCTCATGTTCAATTCGGTGTGAAAGATCGAATGGCACTATTTTGGTGCAGAGCAGGGAGTCTTTTCTGATTTCAGTGCCAACATTTAACCCTGAACATTACAAAACAGATTATCTCGTTATTGTGGCACAGTTAACCTTCACGAATAATAAAAAAAATGTAATATGGATATTAGTCTGTGAAGGCAACACAAACAAACAAAAAGAAGTTGAAGTCAGAATGATGTGTTTTGGAGGAGCATCTGCAAATGGAAGTGTACCATGCATCTGAACTTAGATAAAAATCATGGGTTAGGAAGGTGGTTATGAAGTTGTTAGCGTTCTTCAACTCGGAAATAAATGATAATTTCATAACTTTCCACAAACCGTAATCTCCATGCCTTCTAAAGATTTATTTAAGGAAAATTTGTTGCTTTGGACTTCTTGTGCACCTTTCCAAATTTCAAGAACTCATCTAAATACTTCATAAATGTCTTCAGTGTTCCTGCCACTACCAGCCTTTTAGACAGCGAGTCTCAGATAACTCTGGATGAAAAGGTTTCCTCAAACCCCTCAATTTCCTCCTCCTGGCCTTAAAATTGTGTCTCCTGGTTACTGACTCCACTGCCCAGGACAAAAGTTTTTCCAGCTATCTAGTCTCTCTTCACAGCTGAATCACTCTAGTCCAGACTGGTAAATCTCTTCTATGTCCTTTCTAGTGTAATTATATCCTTTCTATCATGTGGTGACCAGAACTACATTCAATATTCCAGCTGTGGCTGAACTAACATTATATACAGTTACATCTTACATGTACCACATTTGTCTTCTTACCTCCCTTATCTACTTGACCTATTGTCTTTAAGGATCTTTGCTGCACTACCTAGGGTCTTAGCATTCAACATCTAATGCCATATCTGTTAGTACCCTCAAATTGCATCACTTTACACTTTTAAGAATTAAATTCCATTTGCTACTGTTCAGTTCATCTGACCAGCTCATTTATATTGTCTTGTAGTCAAAAGCTTTCTTCCTCACCATTCATCTCACTATTTTTTTTCATGTGATTAGTAAGCTTATTGATCATGCCTCTTCCATTCATACCTAGATCACTAACATACACTATAAACAACAAGGTGCCCAAGACTGTGGTTTGCCACTGGAAAGGGAGGGAACTTCACCAAATAACGAGTATCAACCATTAAAGGAAAGAAATGGATGTTAAAACAGGTAAATGGATAGCAGCAAGGAGGAGAACAATGGGAAAATGTGTGTAAGGAAATGGATGACAAAGAAAATATATGGCAATGAAGGAGAATGCGAGGTGGCAGAAGGTGGATTTTGGGTGAGAAGCATGACTCTGAGAATAGAGCATTGGAGTGTCAGTGGAAGAGGTTATCAGTATCAACTGGGATTAGCTGAAAAAAAATATGTGCACCAGAAATGGAACAGAAAAGTGTTTTTAGACTATCTCTTGTCTAATTCATTTTTCTGGTTTGATGTTTTTCAATTCTACAGCTTGCTGCCAAGTATCATAAATCTACTTCCATGTCTTAGGAGGTAACAATGTCTCTTACCGAGTGGTAATGACAGGAAGTGAGTCTTAAACTAATGTACACTGTTATCTTACTATTATGTAATAAATTACCTTTTGTTACTTAAGTATGTGCCTCTTCTGCCAAAAATGTATTAGTGGTTAATCCATCACCATTTAATACTAGTAATCCCTGTAGTCTAGTATTACAAGGAGGGGTGGTAGCAGCAAATAAGATCTGAGCACAATCAGGTGCTGTGGATATCTCTGACAACAGTGCCAACCCGAACTAAGGGAGTGGAAAAAGGAGACTAGCTTAAATTGTTTAGAGATAAACGAGGACCAAGCTGAACTGACAGGAATAAAAACTGTGTGTGTAAATGTTGGAGGAGAAGAATTACTTTCTGAAAAGATAAGATCTCCTCTGAACTGGGTCAGAATCTAATAGAATGTGCATATAATTGTGATTTTTGAGATGTTATTTGAGTAATAGATGATTTGATTAGTATGGTTAAAAAAAACTGTTATATTATTGTAAGGCATATATCTGGAATCAATAGGAAAAGAAAAGTAAATATACAATAACACACTACTTAAAGTTTCACAAACATGTCTGCCACTCACACAAATCAAAGAGTATCAAATGCAATTTCAGTGGGTCAACACTAACATGACATCCCTGAGAAATGTGTAATGACTTCAATAACTTTCGTTACAAAATAATTAATGATATTATTTTGATCTATCAACAAAAAAATCTGATGAGCAATTTAAATAGAGGTTTCTTTCTCTTTGCTATAGTTAATTACATTTTCAAACTTAGGCCTGCAATGGGCTGTTGATGGGTTTCAAATTCATCTGGTCTTTCTCCATTCACCATTATATTTAATTACTGTGGTGCTGAAAATTACATTTTTGGTAATAATGATACTAGTTTTCTTTGGATAACTAACAAAAAATCTTTGCAAGTAGAGATGGGAGGTCCCTCAGAATTGTAATATAATCAAGGGGTTCCCACATAAAGAGTTATAACTCATTTCCACAACATACCATAAAGTTTCAATGTTATAGAGTGTCAGAAAAAAATGGAAAATGAATTTCTTGTTAAAATTGCTAATGCTTAATTTAAAATTATTTTGTTATAAGAACTAATAAAAGTCATTGTGAATAAAATGGACAAATAAAAATAAGCAAAAAGCTTTCTAAAATACCAAACAAGAGAGCATTTAGAACAAAAAATAATAAGTCTGCCAGAGAAAGACTAAAGTGACAGCAGCATGACAAATATTCTCAGATCATCAAAACTGGAGTTGATGAATCTACTCTATAATATCTTTGCCAAATCCCATATAAACTTCTGTGAAAATTCAACTAAGACTAAATATTTAGTCAAAATGTAGCAGGTTGGCTTTCGAATGAGTAACATTTTTGGAGAGGTTGAAATCCATCCTGCGCTAGAGATAGTGAGAACTGCAGATGCTGGAGAGCAAGAGTGGATAAAGAGTGGAGCTGGAAAAAGCACAGGTCAAACAGCATCAGAGGAGAAGGGGGGGGAGTTGACATTTCAGGCTAGAACCTTTCATTAGGACCTGAAATGTCAACTCTCCTTCTCCTCTCATGCTGCTTGACCTGCTGTGCTTTTTCCAGCTCCACTTTTTCTACATCCACCTCCCCTCCCTATCACAACTCTGTCAGGTCAGAAACAGTTCTCAATTACCCAACCCACAAAACTAACACAAACAAGCTACAAGAATTTGAATACTAAATCTTGAACTATAAATAAATAATAATCTCCACGGAGATAGACATAAATTTCAATGCAGAAAATTAATTAAATTAAGAAACAAAAATCTTCTGTAAAGATTTATTCAATTCAATCATTTCTTTTATCACACAGGAAAATTATCACCACTACTTAACAGCAACATGTACTGAACATGTATTATAATCCCTCACAATTCACTTTGACTTCTGAACCAAATAACTCATTTTAATTTGCTTGAATCACATCATCATCTTCATCGTTGTTCATACTGTTAATGATCTTATAAGACCACAAATAATCAGGTGCATTGGATATCCCATTTTTGTTTAATGATTCAATGTCAATCCTCAATCTACTTTCATATCAGGCATCTACAACTTATTTACACAGAACTGTTAATATCAGGGCCAGTATGTCACATCCCTAGCTGAATGTCTTCTCTAATCATCCATTCGTTTCACTCATTTGTCATGCTATCCTTAAAGGGCGTGTATTGAGAGAAATCCAGTGGTTGAATAAGGCTGGTTAGACAATCACTGCAATACCGCTGTTTTATAATCTAACTTCAGCAATGAGGTCTCTTCTGAACATGTCCCAGATTTTTTTACTTAAGTAATCTTCTCAATCAGAAGCTCAAAACCACTTTCATTCATTCATCCTTTACTAAATAAAATTAGGAAATTTTATTTTGGAATGGTTCATCCTTTGAATATCACCATTGCCGTAAACATTGACCAGTCAACTACACACCAACACAACTATTAATTCATTATTTTCATGGATGGTTGTCTTGACAAAAGACTGTTTTGTCTTCAACTCTACTCATTGCTTGACTGACTAGCATGTCTCATCCAGAGTCTCATCCATGTTGCCAATACAGGCCAATCTAAGTCCATTCTTCTGTTGGCTTTAGATTATAATTTGCTGAAATGTGATAAACCTCTCATTGAGTTCTGCTTGGAGGTGCTGTACAATCTTGGACTTCGGACACAGTACAAAATTGTTTCTCTTCATAAATCAGGTATGCCATCCAGGGCTTGCTTTTGAATCTGCAATGCCTAGTTTTTTTTTGTGCTTGTTTCAGAGCAAAGTTTCAGATGGCGCCTCAAAAAACTGAGAAATCATTTTCGTGATATTCATTAATTATTTTTCAACTTTATCTTCCAACTGTGGCTTCATGCTATGATTTCTTCTTCATGCGCAATTATTTATAGGCATCTGGCTAAGTTTACAGAACTTCGTTCAATCTCTAATCTTCATCTCCAATATCTTAAATTCTCTGAAAGTCCTCAAATCACACTGGAAAATCCACTCATGGGGTGACCAATAGAAGAAAAGGCACACCATAAATAGAATGGAGATAAACAATGAGGAAGTCTCTTCTCCAATCACAGGTTGATTCTGTCTCACATTTGTTACTGATACACACACACACACACACACACACTAGCGGACCTATTATAACAAAAACAGGAAATCACAAGACTGTGATTGGAGGAGTAGTGAACAGTTAGGTAAAGTCACTGTCAACAGTTAGGGAGTTGCTGGGGAATGGGAGACCTGAGAGCCAAGTCCATGGGTGGGAGTTGGGGAGCTGAAGTCTGGACAGCTGAGGTCCAAGAGTGGGAACTGGTGAAACAGCCTGGGATGGGAGGCTAAGGCCTAGGGCAGGAGGTCAAAGCCTGGAAGGGGAGACGGAGGCTGAGATCCAGGAATCGGTTTTCATTTTCCAAGGCCAGGATGGGACATTGCATTGGCTGCAAGCAGTCTTTTTGACAATCCCAGGAGAAGGAATGGAGAGTTCAGGGGCAATGGGATGGGGAGAAAAGAGAGTTGAGGGAAGACAGAATTGGGCGCATAAATGGACTGAGGTGGCGAGATGGAGACTGCAAAGGGATGAGAGTGGGGAGATGGGGAAGACAGTGGAGCAACAAGAGGTTGGGGACAGACAGAGACCACAATGCTATTGGGGTAAGACAAATGTTCTTTAAAGGTGCTGGAATGAGAAAAGGGTTCTATAACGAGGCTGAGAGCCATGAGGAGACTGGGGAGGCACAAAAGAATTGGGTTGACAGGAAAAGGCACAAATGTGCCAGGGGAAATGGGAGCTGCAAAGGGTTGAGAAGGTCAAGTCATTGAGTATATTTTAAAACAGAGATAGATAATGTCACAATTAGTAAGGGGGTCAAGGGTTACAGGGAGAAGGCAGGAGAATGAGATTGAGAAACATACCTGCTAGGATAGAGGAGCAAACTCATGGGCTGAATGGCCTAATTCTGCTCCTATATTTTGTGATCTTATGGTCTATAAAAATATTTTCCAATCTTCCCTTGGCTTTCTTGGCTAGTCTGTGGACTTGTCACAATGGTTAAATTGCCTGCTTGTTTTGCGTTGTGGATGAGTCTTCTAAATGCATAAGGTAAAAACAATTACTACAGATGCTGGAAACCAGATTCTGGATTAGTGATGCTGGAAGAGCACAGCAGTTCAGGCAGCATCCGAGGAGCAGTAAAATCGATGTTTTGGGCAAAAGCCCTTCAGGAATACCGGCAGAGTGCCTGAAGGGTGGAGAGATAAATGAGAGGAGGGTGGGGGTGGGGAGAAAGTAGCATAGAGTCCAATGGGTGAGTGGATGAGGGGATGAAGGTGATAGGTCAGGGACAAGGATGGAGTGAATAGGTGGAAAAGAAGATAGGCAGGTAGGACAAGTCATGGGACAGTGCTGAGCCAGAAATTTGGAACTAGGGTGAGGTGAGGGAAGGGGAAATGAGGAAACTGCTGAAGTCCACATTGATGCCCTGGGGTTGAAGTGTTCCAAGTCGGAAGATGAGGTGTTCTTCCTCCAGGCGTCGGGTGGTGAGGGAGCGGCGGTGAAGGAGGCCCAGGACCTCCATGTCCTTGGCTGAGTAGGAGGGGGAGTTGAAATGTAGGGCCACAGGGTGGTGTGGTTGATTGGTGCGGGTGTCCCAGAGATCTTCCCTAAAGCACTCTGCTAGGAGGCGTCCAGTCTCCCCAATGTAGAAGAGACTGCATCGGGAGCAAAGGATACAATAAATGATATTGGTGGTTGTGCAGGTAAAAGTTTGATGGATGTGGAAGGCTCCATTAGGGCCTTGGATGGAGGTGTGGGCGCAGGATTTGCAATTCCTGCGGTGGCAGGGGAAGGTGCCAGGATGGGACGGTGGGTTGTAGGGTGGGCGTGGACCTGACCAGGTAGTCACAGAGGGAATGGTCTTTGCAGAAGGTGGAAAGGGGTGGGGAGGGAAATATATCCCTGGTGGTGGGGTCCGTTTAGAGGTGGCAGAAATGTTGGCGGATGATTTGGTTTATGCGAAGGTTCGTAGGGTGGAAGGTGAGCACCAGGGGTGTTCTGTCCTTGTTATGATTGGAGGGGTGGGGTCTGAGAGCAGAGGTGCAGGATGTAGACGAGATGCATTGGAGGACATCTTTAACCACGTGGGAAGGGAAATTGCAGTCTCTAAAGAAGGAGGCCATCTGGTGTGTTCTGTGGTAAAACTGGTCCTCCTGGGAGCAGATACGGCAGAGGTGGAGGAATTGGGAATACGGGATGGCATTTTTGCAGGAGGTTGGGTGGGAAGAGGTGGAATCCAGGTAGCTGTGGGAGTCGGTGGGTTTGTAAAAAATGTCGGTGTCAAGTCGGCCGTCATTAATGGAGATGGAGAGGTCCAGGAAGGGGAGGGAGGTGCCAGAGATGATCCAAGCCCTACGCTTTTTCCTCTCCAGACGTCCCCAAAAGTACCCTTCCACCGATACTCTCATTCGTTTGGCCGAACTGGTCCTCACACTTAACAATTTCTCCTTCGAATCCTCCCACTTCCTCCAGACTAAAGGGGTAGCCATGGGCACACGTATAGGCCCCAGCTATGCCTGTCTCTTTGTTGGCTATGTAGAACAGTTGATCTTCCGTAATTACACTGGCACCACTCCCCACCTCTTCCTCCGCTACATTGATGACTGCATTGGCGCCACCTCGTGCTCCCGCGAGGAGGTTGAGCAATTCATCAACTTCACCAAGACATTCCACTTTGATCTTAAATTTACCTGGACCATCACTGACACCTCCCTCCCCTTCCTGGACCTCTCCATCTCCCATTAATGACGACCGACTTGACACTGACATTTTTTACAAACCCACCGACTCCCACAGCTACCTGGATTCCACCTCTTCCCACCCTACCTCTTTCAAAAATGCCATCCCATATTCCCAATTCCTCCGCCTCCGCCGTATCTGCTCCCAGGAGGACCAGTTCCACCATAGAACATACCAGATGGCCTCCTTCTTTAGAGACCGCAATTTCCCTTCCCACATGGTTAAAGATGCCCTCCAACGCATCTCGTCGACATCCTGCACCTCCGCCCTCAGACCCCACCCCTCCAGCCGTAACAAGGACAGAACGCCCCTGGTGCTCACCTTCCACTCTACAAACCTTCGCATAAACCAAATCATCTGCTGACATTTCCGCCAACTCCAAAAAGACCCCAGCACCAGGGATATATTTCCCTCCCCACCCCTTTCCGCCTTCTGCACAGACCGTTCCTTCCGTGACTACCTGGTCAGGTCCACGCCCACCCTACAACACATCCTCCCATCCTGGCATTTTCCCCTGTAAGTAATTAAGTAAGTAATTACTTACCGCAGAAACTGTAAAACCTGTGCCCGCACTTCCTCCCTCACCTCCATCCAAGGCCCTAAAGGAGCCTTCCACATCCATCGATAGTTTTACCTGCACATCCACTAATATCATTTATTGTATCTGTTGCTCCCGGTGCGGTCTCCTCTACATTGGGGAGACTGGGTGCCTCCTAGCAGAGCGGTTTAGGGAACATCTCCGGGACACCCTCACCAATCAACCACACCGTCCCATGGCCCAACATTTCAACTCCCCCTCCCACTCTGCCGAGGACATGGAGGCCCTGGGCCTCCTTCACCGCCACTCCCTTACCACCAGATGCCTGGAGGAAGAATGCCTCATCTTCCACCTCAGAACACTTCAACCCCAGGGTATCAATGTGGACTTCAACAGTTTCCTCATTTCCCCTTCCCCCACCTCATCCTAGTTCCTAACTTCCAGCTCAGCATTGTCCCCATGACTTGTCCGGACTTGCCCTATCTGCCTGTCTCCTTTTCCACCTATCCACTCCACCCTCTCCTCCCTGACCTATCACCTTCGTCCCCTTCCCCACTCACCTATTGTACTCTTTGCTACTTTCTCCCCACCCCCACCCTCCTCTAGCTTATCTCTCCACTCTTCAGGCTCACTGCCTTTATTTCTGATGAAGGGCTTTTGCCCGAAACGTCAATTTCGCTGCACTTTGGATGCTGCCTGAACTGCTGTGCTCTTCCAGCACTACTAATCCAGGTAAATTTAAGGTCAGGGTGGAATGTGTTGGTGAAGTTGATGAATTGCTCAACCTCCTCGCGGGAGCACAAGATGGTGCCAATGCAGTCATCAATGTAGTGGAGGAAGAGGTGGGGAGTGGTGCCGGTGTAATTACAGAAGATGGACTGTTCTATGTAGCCAACAAAGAGACAGGCATAGCTGGGGCCCATACGGGTACCCATGGCTACTCCTTTGGTCTGGAGGAAGTGGGAGGATTTGAAGGAGAAATTGTTAAGGGTGAGGACCAGTTCAGCCAAATGAATGAGAGTGTCGGTGGAAGGGTACTGTTGGGGACATCGGGAGAGGAAGAAACGGAGGGCTTGGAGGCACTGGTCATGGCGGATGGAGGTGTAGAGGGACTGGATATCCATGGTGAAGATGAGGCGTTGGGGGCCGGGGAAACGGAAGTCTTAGAGGAGGTGGAGGGCGTGGGTGGTGTCTCGAACGTATGTGGGGAGTTCCTGGACTAGGGGGGATAGGACAGTGTCGAGGAAGTAGAAATGAGTTCAGTGGGGCAGGAGCATGCGTAGATTAAAAGGTTGTTGTGGTGCCAATTACATAACTGAGGCTCGAGTCTATGACTTACATTAAGCTCTGTCTCAGCTCTGTAATGTCCACTAGACCAGTAATCTGGAACCACATGTTGCTTTGGAGATATGCGTCTGATTTCAACCATGGCAGATGGTGAAATTTATTTTTTTAAAAAAGCTGGCTTAATAATGGCTATGCAATCTCTGTCATTTGGTGTTAAAAACCCATCTGGTTCACTGATGTTAAGGGAGGGAAATCTACCATCCTTATCTAATCAGACATAGATGCGATTCTGGATACAGCAATGCGGTTGATTCATAACTGCCTTCTGGTCGATTAGGGATGGGAAATAAGTGCTGCCCTAGTTATATAGTCAACTTCAAAACTGGTGAATATCAAATGTCACTGGATGGTGCAGTTGCAAACCAGTAAAGGTTATCAGATGATTTTAACATCGTTCTTGCTGGGCAAGGATTGAATTAAAATTAGCAGTAGCATATATCAAATGGTCAAACTGATGTACTAGATTAGCCAATTCTGGGGAAGAGAACACAAAATTGTATTATGTAGAACTAGGTCATTCAGCCCATTAAGCCTTTGTCAGTGTTTTATTCCATTAAGCTGCCTAACCTGTTCATAGTTATATGTTTCTTCCAGATATCCTTCTGCATGTGTCTGTTTAAAGCTGCTGACTAATGCTTTTTTAATATGAGTCTAGAACACAAAGTAGAAATTATTTGTCCTTCAAACAAAACTGTGCCACTGTGGGTGGCTTGCATCCAATCTGCAGGAATTAGACTAAATGAACAATTGATATTAGCTGTGTCTGTATCGATATTGTGTAAAGCTTAGTTTAAAATAATTACTAGTTGCTGTTATACAAATGGACTGAGTACCTCTAAGATGGAGGTATGGGCGATGGAAAATGCTTATCACTTTCTCGAATGGTACCACTGGTATAATCAGCTCCTCTGGCATATAGGTACAGGTATGGGTAATTAACGTCCTGAATATTTCAGGTGACATCTAATAGGATGTGCAGCTTCATATAGATTTAGCTACAGCAGGATAAAGAACTAGCTTTGTGTTTCCTTGCATTATGTTGGGCACACGTATCATACATTGTCCAAAAGAATGTTCTATTCTAATTATTTGGGTACTGGGTCAGAAAGTGCTACATTAGTTTGTGGCCATTTCTTATGTTCTGATTTAGCAAGGAGCTGTCAGCAATTGACTTTTGCTGACTAGTACTTTCTAAAATGCAGGACTGTATGCTGAAGGACAGTCTAAAGTTTGGGAAATTTGCTTCAATGAATCAATAGCAAAAGACCAGCGTTCAACCCCACTGTCATAGCACACAAAGGGATTGGGACCAGTGTAAAAAAGCTTGAGCTTTTCAGGGAATATTAATGTACTATAAATGTAATTTAAGTGGAGTTGTTGTAAAGTAACATGGACTATATTTAACCAAATACGCAATTAAATATTCTTATCTGTATTGCACAGTGTGACCTGATACATTTGAATTATACTTTACAAATGTTCCTCAGTTAATATGTTTTGGTCAACCATCTTGTGCAACAGCAAGCTGACCTGAAAATTTCCCTGCTGGCCAATATACCGGTTTTCTGGTACATATCCACCTCTTGGTTATATTTAAACATTTATAGTTGGGCAGCAAAATCCCTTCATGGATCTAGTGAGGCCATTGTGCAGGTAACAGCAGGACTTTTCCAATCAGTAATTGAGCCTCCTGCTGAGACCAAATCCTGGGTGACATTTGGAGGCAGCATATTCAATAAACAGCAAGCTATGTATAGTTTTCCCACTCCCCACTGTCCCCTGCCTGTGATATCAAAATAGCCATGACTGCATTGTGAAAGTGTTTTCCCTCCATGATGACATCTTGGCAGCTGTGGCTTCTTTTTACTTTAAATTGTTTGAAATGTCTTTTTAGACACCTTGCCCCTTTTCTACCTTTTTCAGCAGCTCCCATTTTTAAAGGTGAGGCTGCTAATTTATCAGTGTTGGGGGCCCTCCTCGTGACTTGCAGCCACATGTGTCTGAACTTTATTTGATGTTGAATGTGTATTCTGGCCAATAATTGGCCGGCTCATCAAGGATTTGCAATGGACACTAAGTGCAGACACGAGGTGGATGAGGACCTTGAGATACATCTGATGCAGATGTCTAACTAAAATTAAATTCATATGTATTGTTAAGTACCAAGAAGAAAACTATTCACGTGCAGAAAATGAACATGAAAGCTCATCTCTAATGTGTGATGAAAAGACATTGATTCAAATGTTGGACTGATAGCTGAAAATCCTTCCACACAAAGTAAGGGCGAAGCATCATTCACATCAGATTAAATGGCCTTCTTCAGTTTCTTGGTTGTGTGAAGAAGAGAACTAGAAATGGGCTGTAAATAAATAGCATTATAATTCAGCTTGTACAGCCAGCCAGTTCACCAATTATGGAGCTGGGACCAATTTAATTTCCAAGAGCTGTCACCTCTTCTGTCAATTTGTTTTGAGTTGTTTTGCTGTGAGTTGAAAATTAATGCTGATGTTTCTTGGCTCCAGGTCAATCTGCCACATTGCAGGTTTACTCTCTAAGTTGTGCCAGAGGTAACTGCTGAATATTCTTTTCATCTGGCTCTAATTGAGATCATAATATTGTTCTTGAGTGGTTCAGAAATAAATTTCATTGTACACAGATAAGGTGCAATGGTCACTTTTATGTGCAATGCCCTTCTGTAAATGGACATAAATGTAATTGAGGGAAAGAACCATTGGTAATCTTGCTGTTCATTACAACCTTACTTTTTGTGTATGAACTTTGAACCTCCTCATGACCTTGTTTAACTGAAGACTACAGGTGGTTCTTCACTGTATATCATCACTTCTTTCTCATATATTGATGATATTTCCATTTGAAATCCTTGCATTTACATTGGAATATAAATGAAATGGCACATAGAAGTCTGTTTCTCAATATAAGGATCATTAACTTTTCAATGTTAAAAACTTCAATTGTAAGTAGTTGCAGTCCTGTTCAATGAAGATAGTAGAATAAGTAGCTGCCAAGAACAAAGTAAATGGATTTCTAGCATTTTACAGTTACACTAAATATCCTGATTTTTGCCTGTTGATTGCATTATTTGACACTTCGACCAGACTATTTCCCCATGTTTTACTTTGACCGAGTTCTCTGCGTCATATCCCTTGCACCTTTTTAGCTCCATCTTGTAGTAGCCCAAACATTCCTATCAGTGAAATGCAGCTGGAGTTGACATTGTTTATTTAAATTCATTACATTTTGCATGGCAAATGAATGGAAATGTGAGATTTCCTTTGGTAGCTAGATCCTCGTTCTGGCCACTCCTTAAGGAAAGAAGCATCCCGTGACTTGATTTCAATTTTGACAATGTTTGCAGAGAAAAATGCAGTAGTTCTTGTCCAGGGTTGTCCTGAGCAGCTCCATGATGCAGGACTCCACTCTGACACCGAGATAAACATTGCCTGCACCTAAAAGACCCATTGGCTCGATGAAAGATGGTCTGCCGCAAACTTGTTGGTCTTTCGATGTAAAGAGTTGAGGTCAACTGAGTGTTGCAGACTGGCACATTCCAAGGTTCAGGACTACATTCTGAAGGATGTACTAAAGCTTGGGGCACCTACCACCAAAGTCCATTGGGGAAAGAGGAATATTCAGGGACTTGCTGCCAAATTATAACGAAGATTTGTTTAGCAGACAGTCTTGGTGCTTCACGATGAACATGAGTAGGTACCTGCATAATTAGGAAATGCTGTTTTTGCACTGCAAAAAAATGTGAAAATTCCATTGCTTTATTCTTATTTTCTCTTTACAAAGACTGTACAAATATGACTTAGAATGTTTATAGGTACTTATAGATGATTTTTACGAATAAAGTATATTTTTGAAATTTAAAAAAAAGGTTAGCCCAAATCTTCTGGTCTCCAGATTGTCAGAATTGGCAGCTAAGTTGGGAGACTCACATCAGGTCACTGTGGAAAGCATGATATATGCTCATGCACTGACATTGCTCAGGAAGTTTAAACTTTTAACGGACTGATACCTGCTGCCAAGGACTCTCCACAAATATATCTGACACCAAACTCGGGGCACAGACATGGGACAGATATGTGGAACTTAAGTGGATTCCAACCCTGGAAATGTTGT
This sequence comes from Hemiscyllium ocellatum, assembly GCF_020745735.1. Lineage (NCBI taxonomy): Eukaryota > Metazoa > Chordata > Chondrichthyes > Orectolobiformes > Hemiscylliidae > Hemiscyllium > Hemiscyllium ocellatum. Next base: position 75,621,750 of record NC_083405.1, read on the forward strand.
ATAGTTTAATACCTGGGCAAATGCAGTCATGAGCCAGGATATCTCAACTGAGTACCACAACTGAATACCTTTCAGTTGACCATCTATCCTCCTTATCACCAACTACCCTCCCAACTACCCAATGACCAGATCCAACTAATCACTGAGTCAACCAGGTACATCCTTGACCCAAACTTATTAAACCACTGACCTTATCCAACTTCTGGTAAGATGGAGGTGGAGTAGGGCTTCTGAGCCTAACAATTATCCGCTCCGTCTGCTTTTCTTTTTTTTTCTTTGTTTTTCTCACTTTTCTTGTTTCTTTTTCCTCTTATTCGCTTACCTCTTGTTGGAGAGCTCAATCACGGTGATGGTAGATGGGCCCAGCAGTGCAGACTTAAGTAGCTTGGATTCATAATGGCGGTGTAAGAGGTGAGTTTGGGTTCCCAGAAGCTTCTGTATCGTTGAAGCAGTCCTACCACTGACTTATGCTTGCTGCGGGGGAGACGGGTTTGAGTTCTTGGCAGGGAGTTGCATCTGTTGCAGAGTCATGGAGGAAGTGTGTTTGGGCCCAGTGCAGACTCAGTGGCATCATCAGCTGCTGCATCAGTGAGCTCGGCTGAAAGCAGTCTCATAACAGCAGCGGAATTGGGCTGGTGTAGTGCCTAGCGGCATTGGTGGCATCTGCATTGGTGAGGTCCCTTTAGAACTCATAGTGGCGAGGGTGTTGGTTGAGGTGAGACAGTGCCAAAGAGTGGTGACTTTCATTCTAATGGTGATGGCACAACGAAGGGAACTCATGCCTGGTCACAAGGCCCATGGCCTGTGATGTAGCACTTAACAAGAAGGACTATAAAGTTGAACACTTTCTTGATTGCTTCATTTTCTGCATTTATATTGTATGGTTTATTTCCTATGTTTTAAGATGGTTTCATAGAGTGGCAACACTATGTAATAACTTTTCACTGTTCTTTGCAACAAAATACACATAACAATAAATAAATCAAATCAACTACGTTTGGTATGCTTTTCTTTATTGGTCAGAATATTGAGTACAGGAGTTAGGAGGTAGTGTTGCGGTTGGACAGGATATTGATTAGGCCACTGTTGGAATATTGCGTGCAATTCTGGTCTCCTTCCTATCGGAAAGATATTGTGAAAACTTGAAAGGGTCCAGAAAAGATTTACAAGGATGTTGCCAGGGATGGAGGATTTGACCTACAGGGAGAGGCTGAGCAGGCTAAGGCTGTTTTCCCTGGAGCGTCAGAGGCTGAGGGATGTCCTTATACAGTTTTTTAAATCATGAGAGAGGCATGGATAGAATAAATAGACAAAGTATTTTCCCTGTGGTGGGGGAATCCAGAACTAGAGGGCATAGGTTAGGGTGAGCGGGGAAAGATACAAAAGAGACCCAAGGGTCAACTTTTTCACACAGAGGGTGGTATGTATATAGAATGAGCTGCCAGAGGAAGTGGTGAAGGCTCGTACAATTGCAATATTTAAAAGATATGGGCCAGGTGCTGGAAAGTGGGACTAAATTGGGTTGGGATATCTGGTTGGCAAGGACAAGTTGGACCAAAGGGTCTGTTTCCGTGCTGTACATCTCTTTGACTATGACTCTAATCTCAGAGCACCCATCATCCTTCCAATCCATCTCGACAATCCCCTCACCCCCTCAGGGCTCAATCCCATTATGCGTCTCACCTGATGATCGAGCTATACACCCTCAACAATTTCCCCCCACCCTATCTGACTAACACCCCACTCAATTAACTTCCCATTCAACTATCCTGCAACCACCCAACTACTCCTCCAAATCAACCTATCTCCCTCCCACTGACTATCCCATGAACCCAATTAAATCCTAGCCAGTTCACCTTCTCACCCGCCTTTCTACATCACCTACACTTGCATTCAGACAATCTCACATTCACCTACTCATCCATATGCTACCTCACTCACTTCCATTTTAAAAAATAATTACTTGAATTCACAGTTACTTGTAAAAAGAGAACAGACTGAGGCAAAGGTGTGGTGTGGAAGATCAGGACAAGAGTGTTGCCACAAAAGTGGTCCCCTTTTTGGACTCATTAGAGCCCCCTTTGTGGGTCACTTAAGAGGAAACTCCTCTGAGGTGCACAGTGATCACAATATTCAATCAGTGGTCATCCATATGACAGACAGCCTGCGCACTGCTAGTAAGATGTCAGTAATGACACGCGAGATGGTCTTAATTGACCACTATATTGACACTATTGGCTTTGGCCTACATTCCTTGCAGCAGACAGAATATCATGCTACATAGCAACGGGCATCCCATTCACCTCACACTACCCCCCTGATTTTTTAGCCACCCTTGCCTCTTATCGCAGTAGTCGTTTTTGCTTCCCGAAAGCTTTTCATTAAAAAAGAACGAACAAACTCAACACTAATGAGATTCCATGGATGAGTAAAGACATAAGGGACCATATGAGACTTTTGACATAGACACAGACAGCAGGGAGTGCAGGAGACAACACAAAGAGGTTAGGAGAAAAGACAAAAATGTGGGAAGGCAAAAAGGAACTATGAAATTCAATTATCAATGAACAAAAAACAGAAGACTTAAATATTTCCTAAACCTATCAATGAAAAAAAGGAAACTTCCGATGAAAATGAGACCACTAAGGAATACATAGGATAATACCACAGGCATAAATATTAAATAATTATTTTGCTTCAGTTACTTACTAGAGAGATAGAATAATTAGATATAACATTGAATAATGAGCAGTGAGATAACTGCATTTAAAATACAAAGGGATGTATGAAATAAATCAAGGTCAACAAAGACAAAGCTGCTAGTTCACGTGGATTGCACCCACATAATTTTAAAGAATCCAATAAAGAAATACCAGAGGCAATCATTGAGACAGCTATCTGAAAACCAGTGGTGTCTGAAAACAGGACATTTTCCTTAATTGAAAAAAGTTTACAAAGAAATTTACGTGGACCATTCGTTTTGGCACTGTATGGCTTTATGAAAACTTTTTACAGATTGGAAAAAGAGAACTCTTAAAGGGAAGAGTTAAATCTAATCTAAGAAATTCATTAAGAAATCTAATAGAGAAATCTGGAGAATATATTTTACTCCAAACTGTGGTAAGAATGTGAAATGTCGTATCATAGAGTAAATGTAGATAATAGTATAGTGGGGAGAAACTGGACAGACATGTGAAGAGAAAGTGAATAGACAGTTACAAATATTAATTTGGATTAGGAAAAGGAGAAAGTGAGGACTGCAGATGCTGGAGATCAGAGCTGAAAATGTGTTGCCGGAAAAGTGCAGCAGGTCAGGCAGCATCCAGGGAGCAGGAGAATCGACGTCTCGGGCATGAGCCCTTCCTGAAGAAGGGCTCATGCCCGAGACGTCGATTCTCCTGCTCCTTGGATGCTGCCCGACCTGCTGCGCTTTTCCAGCAACACATTTTCAACTTGGATTAGGAAAATAAGAGTTGGCTTAAGTGAAGCATTAATAATGGTACAGACTGGTTCAGGCAAATGCACTGCTTTTTTGTCTTATATATCCTATGGAATTCTTAGTTGTAATTTATTTCTTGCCTTTAAAACCTATCTAGAAGTCAGTGTTTAGCAGTCTCACTTCTAAGTCAGAAGATTTCAGATTGAAGTCCCATTCCAGAGATGTAAGAGCAAAATGTAAGCTGCTTTAATTTTAACTTATTTTTAAGTTTATAATGAATACATATTTGGCAAATTTTTTTGCACACTCATGCGTACATCAGTATTAAGTATTAGAATGTATTTTCAAGATATTTGGAAGGAATTCAAAGGGCTTTTTGCCCGAAGTGTCGATTTTCCTGCTCCTCTGATGCTGCCTGACCTGTTGTGCTTTTCCAGCATCACTCTAAATCTTGACTCTAATCTCCAGAATCTGCAGTCCTCACTTTTGCCTCTCTGGAAATGCAGTTAATGCTTAATTCCTATAAAGAGAAGCTAGATACACCTGGTCCACAATGTGATTTGAGATGGTTAACAAATGAAAGAAGCAAAATGATGACATTTTCAATGATGACAAATATTTTCTGCTAATAAAAGCAAAGTACTGTCAATGCTGGAACTCTGAAACAAACCCAGAAAATGGTGGAAAAATTCAGCAGGTCTGCAGCATCTTGGGAGAGAGGAACAGAGTTAATGTTTTGTATCTGATATGCATTCTTAAGATTTGAACAGAACACGTGGATTCTATTTCTCTCTTGCTGCTGAACCGGTTGAGATTCCCTAGCATTTTCTATATTTGTTGTTATTTATTTTTTGCTGTTTGGTTCAGTGAATAGTATGCTCCCTATTGAGAATCATAAATAATGATTCAATAGCAAAGATGTTAGAATATTCCAATTTTCTTGATTATCATTAGGGATAAGAAAGATTATGTAGAAATTTGCCTCTTAAAATTAAATAGTTGGGATAGACTCCATAAGACAATAGAATATGTTGTGATTCTGTTCGCCGAGCTGGGAGTTTTTGTTGCAAACGTTTTGTCCCCTTTCTAGGTGACATCCTCAGTGCTTGGGAGCCTCCTGTGAAGCGCTTCTGTGCTGATTCCTCCGGCATTTATAGTGGTTTGTCTCTGCCGCTTCCGGTTGTCAGTTGCTGTCCACTGCAGTGGCCGGTATATTGGGTCTAGGTCGATGTGTTTGTTGATAGAATTTGTGGATGAGTGCCATGCCTCTAGGAATTCCCTGGCTGTTCTCTGTTTGGCTTGCCCTATAATACTGGTGTTGTCCCAATCGAATCCATGTTGTTTTCACCAAAAATGGATACCCGCGCAATTTCATCAACAGATGCCTAAGGGAAAGACAACAGAACGAGGACATGCCGCAACCCAAAGGTCTGGCCACACTACCATACATCAGGAGCATTTCTGAACTGACAGCCAGACTACTGTAACCACTAGGACTCAGAACAGCGCACAAACCAACAGCCATGCTCAGACAACAACTCACCAGGACAAAGGACCTGATACCCAGCATGAGCAAAACCAATGTAGTGTACAAAATCCCATGCAAGGACTGCACAAAACACTACATAGGACAAACAGGGAAGACAGCTAACAACCCGCATCCATGAACACCAACTGGCCACAAAACGACACGACCAGCTATCCTTAGTAGCCACACACTCAAATGACAAACAACATGAATTCGATTGGGACAACACCACTATTATAGGGCAAGCCAAACAGAGAACAGCCAGGGAATTCCTAGAGGCATGGCACTCATCCACAAATTCTATCAACAAACACATTGACCTAGACCCAATATACCGGCCACTGCAGCGGACAGCAACGGACATCCGGAAGGGGCAGAGACAAACCACTATAAATGCCGGAGGAATCAGCACAGAAGTGCTTCACAGGAGGCTCCCAAGCACTGAGGATGTCACCTAGAAAGGGGACAAAACGTTTGCAACAAAAACTCCCAGCTCGGCGAACAGAACCACAACAACGAGCACCCGAGCTACAAATCTTCTCACAAACTTTGATAGATTACATATATTCTATTGTTCAAAGTATGTTGGCAAAATAGGTCTTGAAGAAGAATCATATTGAATTTATTCCACAGATGTTGCCAGACCTGCAGAATTTCTCCAGCACTTTGTTTTTATGACTGAATAACCTTTTTGTTATTCCAAGCTGTCTTGTGTTCTTAAAAAATGCCAATCAGACTGTAATATCAAGAAGCTTTTTATCTCACTTTGTAGGCATTACAAATACCATCAGTTCTTAGCAGCTTTTCACTTCTGTGAAACACTGTAACTAGAGAAGTAATGGCAACACTGATGGCAAATGCATGAGTACTAAACAACAGAGTTTTGGGAACAGTTTTGATCTATTACAAGGCTGAGGAATGACAATGCCCTGTATTCCTGATGAAGGGCTTTTGCCCGAAACATTGATTGTACTGCTCCTCGGATGCTGCCTGAGCTGCTGTGCTTTTCCAGCACCACTCTAATCTAGACTCTGGTTTCCAGCATCTGCAGTCCTTGTCATTCCTCAGGGTAAAAACCAATCTCAATCATGGTTTTTGTGGTGTCACTTGGAAACAAAAAACATTTCAAAATCAGAGGCTAATGTTCTAACTACTCACCTACTGTCCTCTTTTTATTCTACTATTCAGATGTGCCTCGGCTAAACTAGGTTGAATAATTTCTAAAATTGACTTCAGAGTAGATAAAATTGGTGGTTTGTGGCTAATCCTGGTTTTTCAAGATAGTAGTGAGGACAAAGGCACAGCAGTCTGGAAATGTATTTGGTATTTTGTCAGTGGATAATTCCCATCATTCATTATTATGATGCAAGGAATCTAATAATGGCATCAAGTGTAGCAGTACCAAGGGGAAATTAACATTTTCAGCATTTCCATAGTTACCAATATATGTTAAAGATGTTTTCTTTAACTCTGAGAAAACCATCATTTTAGCTTTCAGTAATAGATAACATGCGTCTCAATTTAATAACTGTAATTTGAAAAGAAGATTAATTATTTCTTCGTGAATGCTGAGTGTCATAAGTGAAAATAAGGAGCTGAAGTACAGTCAAAACCTTGTCTGTTCTCTTTGTTTGTCTCAGTGATGATATGGTGCGATGCTTGGTTTACATGTCAATACATATTAATGACTTGGATGATGGAAGTGAATGTGCTATCGCTAAGTTTGTGGATATTACAAAAATAGATGTGAAGGCAAGTGGTGAGAATGACACAAAGACAACATAAACCATCTTGCTCTCATGTTAACATTTCTGCCCTGAGCTTGCTACAATGTACTGATGAAGCACAACACAAGCTCAAGGAACAACACCTCATTTTCTGCTTCAGCAACTTACAGCCTTGAGGTCTCAATATAGAATTCAATAAATTCAGAAAATAACCATACTATATCTGTTCTTCATTTTTTTTACATTTTCTACCACCATGCCTCCACCCAACTGGCACTTCCCCCACAGCCTTGTCTTGTCTATGGAAAGATGTGGGAGTGAGTTAATCACTAAACAAAAAATCTATGGAACTGCAGATGTTGGAAGTCAGAAATGAAAACAGAAATTGCTGGAAAAACTGAGCAAGTCTGGCAACATCTGCAGAGAAAAAGAAAATTTAACATTTTGGGTCCAGTAACCCCCCCTTCTGCATTTCTGTTTTTATTCTTGTCTTGCTTGTGAGTTGTTAACTTTGCTCTTCGCTTGCAGGACCCATTCCCTCCCTTTCTCACCTTGATTTACACCCAGTTTCCATCTCTCTTTCTCTGCCATTAAAAAAATTCCTTTGTCTTTTGCACTGGGCCTTTGCCTCTGTCAAAAGTATGAAAAGTTATGAAGATGTCATAGCAGACTCAAAATATTAACTTTGCTTGTCTCTCTTAGATTCTTCTCTGTCGTTAGATGGGATTAATTGATGATCTCATAGTAAAAGATACTCTAGGGAAGAGTGATCATTTCAAAGCTAGAGGGCATAAAGTTTAAATTGAGAGTGGAAAGATTTAAAAGGGATCTGAGGGGCAACCTGATGCTGCATGTATGGAATGAGCTGCCAGAGGAAGTGATAGAGGTGGGTACAATTACAACATTTAAAAGACATTTGGACAGGTACATAATAGGAAAGGTTAGAGGGATTTGGGCCAAAGGCAGGCAAATGGGACAAACTCAGTTGAGGAAACCTGGTTGGCATGATGAGTTGGACGAAAGGGTTTGTTTTCATGCTGTAGGACTCTAAATTCAGTTTGAGGACAAGAAATTTGCATCTAACACTAGTGTTCTGGTGATAAATAAAGGTAATTACATGGGGATGAAGATAGATTTGGCCTGACTAACAAGGTAGCATAGTTGATGAACAGCAGAGACACTTAAGGAGATATTTAATTCCTCCCAACTAAAATATATTCCAGAGAGAGAGAAAAATTATAGAGGGGATAATGCATCCATGGCTAAGATGTTAAAGTAACATGAAGGCAAAGACTAAGGCATACCACATTGCAAAGGTCAGTGGCAAGCTGGAGGCTTAGGAAACTTTCAAAGACCAACAAAGGGTTACTACAAAAAGAAGTTATGAAAAAAAAACTAGCACGAGATGTAAAAAATGGATAGCAAAATCTTCCATGAGTCTATAAAAAGAAAGAAGAATAGCTAATGTGAATGTTGCTCTCTTAAAGAACTAGACTAGGGAGTTAATATTGGGGAACGCAAATGGCAAAGGCACTAAATCAATATATTGCCTCAGTTTTTGACAATGTTGAAATCATCATAATAGTAACAGATAATGCAGAGGTTAGAGAAAAGAAGGAAAACGTACTGAGCAAACTATTGGAATTAAAGGCAGAAAAGTTCCCAGGGCCTGGCGACCCAGATCATGCTGACTTAAAGTGGCAGCAGAGATAGTGGATGCAATGGTTAAAGTATTCTAAAATGTGCTGGATTCTGGAAAGATTCAAGCAGACTGGAAAAATACGAACATAACACCCTTATTCAAAAACTGAGGGAGGCAGAAATTAGGAAACTGTAGATCAGTTATGATTTGGAGATGGTGGTGTTGGACTGGGGTGTACAAAGTTAAAAGTCACACAACACCAGGTTATGGTCCAACAGGTTTAATTATGAAGCACTAGCTTTCAGAGCACTGCTCCTTCATCAGTTGGTTGTGGTATATAAAATCATAAGACACTGAATTTATAGCAAACGTTTACAGTGTGATGTGACTGAAATTATATATTGAAAAAGATCTGAATTGTTTGTCAAGTCTCTCATCTTTTAGAATGAACATGTTGGTTTCAGTTCTTTCATATATAAATCGCAGAACTTTTTAAAAGTTACATTTTCAAATGAACTATAAAGTTATTATTAATGTCTTCGATGCAGAGATAGAATCCACTATATCCAAATTTGCGGAAATCACTAAAACAGGTAGGAAAGTAAGTTTCAAGGAAGAAATAAGAAATTTACATATTGATATGTATAAGTTTGATGAATTGACCAAAATTTGGCAGATGGAGTTTATCGTATAAGGTTATCCATTTTGCATCTTGGTCCAGGATCTCCCCACATACATTTGGGACACCACCCATGCCCTCCACCTCTTTCATGACTTTTGGTTCTCTGGCCCACAATGCCTCATCTTCACCATGGACATTCAGTCCTTGTACATGTTCATTGGCCATGACTAAGGCTTTGAAGCCCTCTGTTTCTTTACCTCCAACCATCCCAACCAGTATTCCTCCACCGACACACATTCGACTTGCTGAACTGGTCCTCACCAACAACAATAACGCCTTCGAATCCTCCTATTTCCTTCAGACAAAAGGGGAGCCATGGGCACCTGCATGAACCCCAGCTATGCCTGCCTCTTCGTCAGGTATGTGGAACAGTCCATCTTCCATAGTTACACTGGCACCATTCCCCACCTTTTCCTCCGCTACATCGATGACTCTATCAGCGTCACATTATGCTCTCATGAGGTTGAACTGTTCATCAACTTCACAAACACCTTCCACCCTGATCTCAAGTTTACCTGGACCCTCTCAGACACCTTCCTTCCCTTCCTGGACATCTCCACCACCATTTCCAGTGACCGACTCAACACTGACATATACTTCAAAGCCACCGACTCCCACAGCTATCTGGACTACACCTCCTCCGATAAAAATGCTATCACTGACTCCCAATTTCTCCGCCTTCGCCACATCTGCTCCCAGGAGGAGCAATTCCATTCCAGAACATCCCAGATGGCCTCCTAATCCAAGGACTGGAATTTTCCCTCCCACATGGTCAACAATGCCCTCCAGTGCAACTCATCCACTTGCCACACCTCCACCCTTGAACCCTACCCCCAACCACAAGGATAGAACTCCCCCGGTCCTCACCTTCCACGCCACCAATCTCCGGATACAACACATCATCCTCTGCCACACCCCACTACCACAGATATATTTCCATCCCCACCCCTTTCAGTATTCCACAGAAACGATTCACACTCTGTGACTCCCTCGTTAAGTCTGCACTCCTCACCAACCCACCCTCCACTCCTGGCACCTTCCCTTGCCACCGCAAGAGGTGTAAAACCTGCACCCTCACCTCCCCCCTCACCACCATCCAAGCCCCCCAAGGATCCTTCATCTGGGAGACTTTCCTGCACATCCAAACACCTCATCCACTGTGTCCGTTGCTCTCGATGTGGTCTCCTCTACATTGGAGAGGCAGACCGTCAATGTGCAGAACATTTCAGAGAACATCTGTGGGACACACGCACTAAACAACCCCCCACCTTGTGGCCAACCACTTCAACTCCCCCTCCACCAAGGACATGCAAGTCATGGGCCTTCTCCACTGCCACATCCTAGCCACCCAACAACTGGAGGAAGAACGCCTCATCCTCCGTCTTTGGACCCTCCAACCAGTTTTCTCACCCCCCTTCTCCCACCTCATCCCTGATCCAACCCTCCAACTCAGCACTGTCCTGTTTAATTGTCTCACCTGTCCATCATCCTTCCCACCTATCCGCTCCACCGTCCGCTCTGACCTATCAGTATCACCTCCCACCTTCATCTACGTATCACCTTCCAAGCTACCTCTCCGCCAACCCTACACCCTCCTATTTATCTCTCTGCTCTCTTCATTTCCTAACCCCCCACCACATTCTTGATGAAGGCCTTATGACCAAAACGTCAACTCTCCTGCTCCTTGAATGCTGCCTGACTTGCAGTTCTTTCCAGCACACACACTTTGACTGTGAATGTCCTCCTGCTCCTAGCTGTAATGTTATTCTCTCTCCACAGATATGCCAAACCTGCCAGACCTGCTTAGTTCCTCCAACATTCTTTGTTTGTTTCAGATTTTCAGTATTCTCAGCTTGCTTTCATAATATTTATGAAGATTAATATTTACTAATCTTTCAAGATAAAATGCAAACACATCTTTTGCAACTAATGCAGCAATTTTGGTTGAATGTCCAATTCTGAAAACTCAGATATGCAATTAACAATGAAGCAGTACTTCAGAAGTAAAGTTGTCAGATGTGGAGGTGTCTGAGACATCAAATTACCTTTGTCTGTCTTCTAGCAAGTAGTTGCTTTCAACCATGTTAGGATTAACAGATGAACTGTGATTTCTTTGAATGACAGAGCAGACTCGATGGACTGAGTGGGAGGGGCTACTTCTCTTACTAGTTATGGTCTTAATAGCTGCCAAAACACAAACAAGGAGATGTGATATTACAACGTATGAGGAATGATTTAAGATACAATCCTGTATCACAGCTCTAAATAGGATTTTCTTTCGTCCACCCTAACAGGATTGCCATTGCCTGTTCATTCTCCACTCTTGTCAGTAAATTGTGATGGAAATCATAGGCCTCATTGTTGGAAAATGCCTTTTTTTGTCCCACTTCCTAATAAGTTTCTGGAGTCAGTAAAGGAAAAATGTTGATAGGTTCCAGGAAATCACATCAACAGTCCTGTGCTCCTCAATGGAGGCAAAACCTTTAAAGTGACCTCCCATTCCTCCAATCTCATTCAACTCAGGAAATTGCAGGATTCTTTCAAATTAATGCAGGTTGCTATGGACCAGGCCTGACCCCTCAAAGCATTTTTAGGCAGGTAACCCAGACTATAACTTTACTATTTGTCTTAGGTAAATGTATAGTAGATATTCCCAGAGTGAATTAGCTGATCTGACTGCCAAATTTTAAACGAGCAGAATGTATTTACAAAATTACGGAATGAAACACAAAGAACAGAAAATAGAATACCAGATAACTTATCCTATCTAAAACCAAAAGACTATCTCAACTTAGTTATGCTGTTCCGAAAAATACTTGCAACAGTCCCAATAAACACATCCCTTAACACAAAGAGTGAATATGAAACAAACCAGGGCTTAAAGGCTTGAGGTTAGAGAGAGAACCAGACTGGACTAGCCCCAGCAGCCTTTCTTCTCACACGCTGCTGCTGAACTGAATCAAAAACTCCAATCTAAACGAAGGTAGCTACACAGCTGGCTGGCTACTCCCCTTTGATTATACTGGGTTTTTAAAGACATGAAAGCCTTAGTACATGACATTCCAACAGAACTTTGTCAACAAACACATTGACTAGGATCTCATTTACCACCCATTAAGAAAAAAACAGGAAATGGTGTCACCACAGGAAATGATATCAATAATCCAAGGAAACCTAAACACAGAAATAGAAAGCGGACCATACCACCAGTGCTTCATCCAGAGGCTCACTGATGATGATATCTAGCATGGTGACAAAACATCTGTAAATGAACCTTCCAGCTCAGCGAGCAAACCTGCATCCAGACCAACAATGTGACAAGGTGTGTGGGGTCCATCACATTTCCTCTGCCTTCCAAGATCAGGCAAATAAATTGTTCTTTCATCCTGGCTATGTGAGAACTCTTTCAAATTCCCTTCAGTATGAGATATACTGTTTATACAATTAAAAGAATGAACAAGAAATCTGTTTTTGGTGAAATGCCAATCCTCCAGCTCCGTTCTTGTGTTAAATTAATTCCATGTATCCTGCTTACATCAGTGACTTAATTTCAGGAATTACAACATTACCTGTAAGACACTTTTGGGATATCTTGAGGTCGTGGAATTTGCTAGCTAAATGCACTTTCCCTTCTCAGTCAGCTTAGGTGATAGAATAAGATGATATAATGTTTGAAGAGTGAAAGAACCCACAGCATATCATGAATGCAATGCAGTGACATTTTGGTAAGATCAGTAAGAAAATTGATACTCAGCTATGTCTCCTCAGAGCATATCACTTTACAGCCGAATAATTACTTTGGAAGTGAAATCACTTTTTCTCTTTAACATGCTGACACAATTATTTGAAAACATTTAAACAAACAAAACAACTATCTTGTAGCAAGGAAAACTAGTTAAGAATCAAGTATGTTGCTACGTCAAGACTATTTTAATCAAAATGGTGGAGACTACAAATTAAGATGAGAAGCTCTTTAAATGTGAGCTAAATTCAGCGAGGAATATTCTTTTGCTTTAACTTAAAATTCACTTTTCAATTATTATTCTTCCAGCATGCATGTTACACAGTTTTCATAACCAGATTAGAGAACCATAACATGCCTGCCTAATAACAATGTGTTTGTGTGGAAGAAATCAAGTAATATCAATGCACAATTGTTAACTGTGTGGAGTTATACTGACTGAAAAGAAATTTTTGCAGTGTGAATCCTTGTAACTCTTTCTCTGTTTATTGCTTAATACAAAAGTTATGCACACAGTAACAAAAATCCTACCTCCAGTCATCTGACATTTTAACAATTAACAACATAAGTAAACAAAACAAAAAGCAATCCAGAAAAATCAGATCGAAATGTCCATTCAACTGCTTGGAAGTTATCTAATCCCTTAAGATCAGGGTATCTATTATCTTTTGTTATTATTAGTATTATTATTATTGATTCCTGAAGAAGGGCTTATGCCCGAAACATCGATTCTCCTGTTCCTTTGATGCTGCGTGATCTGCTGTGCTTTTCCAGCAACACATTTTTAAGCAGTAAATTATTATTAATATGTGGTGAAAAGGTCTAAAACAGGCAACCCTATTAATCAGAACTTAAAAATCTAGGCCTACATATTAATTCTGAACAACAATTTTATTTGCAGAAGACCGAGGAAGTGCAATTATTGTTAGCTTGGTGGACTCTGCTCACAGAAAATTCTTATCTTATCTGCCAGGTCCAGACAGTGCAGGATGCGATTCTTTTCAGAGAGTTCAGTGCGTGTTTGGCCTGCTAATTTCTGGGCAAACAAATTGAGGTCTTGCATGAATAGTCCAACATGGCTATTAGGTGCTTCTAGAAAATGATCCAAGGTATCTGATTTGAACCGGAAATGTATTTCTTTTTTGCGTTTCAACTCTGGTCCTCTTTCCTCAGTCCACACTAGGGGTCTAAGATAGAATCAATAAAAAGCATTGATTAACCCTACATTGTAAACTTATCACACAGCTCCTTGATTTCATAGCTCATTTCTTAATGCTGTTACATCTTGGTGTCTTGGCATCAAGTGTCATTCACTCACTCTGATTTTTATCCTTTCTTACTTTAGACTTGTTTCTTGGAAATAGATAAATCAACAACCTCTATTATCATTGATCAAAATTGGGAACTGAAAGGGTATTTAACCTTTAGGAAGGACAAATAAAACAAAGTGAGGTGGAGTTGCATTGGAAGCAAAAGATGGGATCAGTACAATAGTGAGAGAGAATATTGGTGAGGTCATCCAGATGTGGCATCAGTCCAGATGGAATTAAAGCAACAAGAGGTAGAAACATTAGTGGGAGTTGCCTACAAGTGCAGGAGAAGGAACGTTTTACACTGTTCAGGGCCGGTGAGACCACAGCTGGAGTACTGCATGCAGTTTTGGTCTCCCTGCCCAAGAAAATAAATATTTACCATACAGCAAGTAAATTGAAGGTTCACCAGATAGCTTGCTGGGATAGGATGAGAAAAAAAATAATGTCATTGATTGTATAAAACCATAAGAAACAGGAACTAGGGTAAGCTGTTCAGCCCCTTGAGTTTGTTCTGCCATTCAACAGGATCATGGCTGATGATTGAATATTGACGCTAGCCCTGAATTTGAGAGTTTGCCAGATACTGCAACAGATTGTTGAAGTACTTTGGCAAAAATAAAATATTTATGTCTCAAGAACAATCCATTGCAAGATTTTTGTTGTTTTTCTAAAATGTTTATTCTATTGATTCTCACCATAGATTACACAGAATATGCTGGCATACAGTTAGCAATGCAGTGAAATTTAAAGGCCTGATCTTTGCAAGGTCATGACGACTTATAAAATGGTGAGCAGAACAGATCCAACATTTACTGGGAGAGCAAACGGACAAGAGTTTGACTCCCACAATAGGAAATCCAGTTCAGACAGGCCATTAGAAATTAGTGTTGAGTTCAAATAGACTGCATTTTGGCTATATATTCAGCAAAGTGAAAAGACTCCTCAGTCCTTCCAAAATGGTGGTGAGAGAACTCACCATCTCCCTACAATTTGTAGAATTGAAGACTGATACTGACACTAATTTTGTATCACTAACCTGCTACTTTTAGTAAGGAAATGTACCATCATCTTCCAGTAATGCTGCTTTTGTTGTTCTTCCAATGTAGCAGATTTAAAAGTGAGCTCCCCAAAGAGATCCACAAGCCATGATAGACGTGCTATTCCACTAAATGCAGGGAATCCGGTGCGTTGTCTATCTAGAGGTCCACCTGGAAAATGATAGGTATGTATACTGCACAAGCTTTGCTACAGCAAAATGATATATGCAAGTTTAGGGTGAGAGGGGAAAGATATAAAAGAGACCTAAGGGGCAACTTTTTCACACAGAGGGTGGTACATGTATGGAATGAGCTGCCAGAGGAAGTGGTGGAGGCTGGTACAATTGCAACATTTAAGAGGCATTTGGATGGGTATATGAATAGGAAGGGTTTGGAGGGATATGGGCCGGGTGCTGGCAGGTGGGACTAGATTGGGTTGGGATATCTAGTCGGCATGGATGGGTTGGACCAAAGAGTCTGTTTCCATGCTGTCCATCTCTATGACTCTATAAGTTAAATCCTAAGGTCTCACATGTCACGATAACATGCTCCTTGCGAAAATAACAATTTTCTCTAAAGTTATCTTGCTTAATTATCAAATATTAAATTACCTACAATCTGCACAGTTAACCTGGTGACAACTATCTACTTGTCAGTGTTATGTAGAGAAGGTATCAATAATGTAAATGTTGGTGAAATAGAGAGCTTTCCTGTAATACAACACAGGATGACATGCCTGCTGAATAACAGAATGGCACAGTATAGATAGATTGAAGCAACATGACAGCTAATGGATCAGATCAAAGCTCTACAGTCCTGACACACCCATTTGTGAATGATAGAGGGGGTTAGATAAACAACTAAAAGAAGCAGGCATAACTGTGTCCTTCCTCAATAGCCATGGAGGCTAGCTCCTGAGTTCAAAAGACAAGTTGAAGTATTTCTAACCATCCAATCATCACCCAATCCATTTGGATTGCAACTATCTTCAGCCATAAGTGGCCAGTAAATAATCCAACTCAGAGTCCTGAGGTAGGAGCACATTACTGCAGATGCTGGAATCTGTACTGAAAACAACAAATGCTGGAGATAACTTGTGGGTCAGACAGCATTGAAATGTTAGCTTGCTCTCTCTCCATGGATGCTGTCTGACTGGCTATGATCTCCAGCATTTGTTGTTTTCAGTTCAGTCTCGTGAGGTCCCTAACCTCATGGATGCCAGTCTTCAATCAATTTAATTCATTATGTGACAACAAGACTCAGCTTAGTGCACGGGTTATAGTAAAGTCTGTGGGACAAAACAACATTTCAGCTGTAGCC
Source organism: Hemiscyllium ocellatum (assembly GCF_020745735.1). Lineage (NCBI taxonomy): Eukaryota > Metazoa > Chordata > Chondrichthyes > Orectolobiformes > Hemiscylliidae > Hemiscyllium > Hemiscyllium ocellatum. Next base: position 75,638,180 of record NC_083405.1, read on the forward strand.
TTGGCTAAGTTGTTCCAGTACAGCTAAAATATTAGCACCTCCCAAATATTATTGAACATTATGTAGGTTTGTCCTGTCCACAAAAAGTAGGACAAAAACAATCCAGCCAATTACCATCCTACATGTCAAATGGCACTTCCTCAGCAATAAATTAGTCAAATGTAAGCAAGCAGGTGCAACAGGTGGTGAGGAAAGTAAATGATATGTTGGCTTTCATAGTGAGGGAGCAGGGAAGTCTTGCTGCAATTGCATAGGGAAATTATGCCCCTCACTCTAAAAAATGCTAGATCAGCCATTAGATAATAAGCAAGGACAATTGTGGAATTTCCATTCTGTATTTCCATTTCAGATATTTTGTTATTATGACTACCTGTGAAATGCAGGGAACCCTCTATCAGCTCTTTTCCATTCACTTGCTGTTTCAACTGCTTGTATGATTCTGTCAGTAATTCTATGTGCTCCACATGTAGAACTTTTCCTGCATTTCAGGGAAAAAAATACATTGCAGTTATCATATATTCAACATGTATATGTTTATAAGTATCAAATAAAATGATGCAATTATATTAAAGAACAGAATCGTTTTTAAATAAAAAAATGGAAACATGGAAGTGAAATTTGTTTTATATTTACTAGGACAGTTCAATACATAACATTAAACCATCAGGAAAATGTAATGTTATAATAATTTAGTATTTTATAATTAGTCAAAGTGTGTCTCTGCAGGTTTGATATCAGGCAGGTATCTGATTTAATTATGCTTTAGGGAAATACTCTTTCATTTCTCATGTCCCTTCATTTTTGTCCCCATACTGGAATTAATATAAATATCAGCACATTGAGTGTATCTGTGTGCTTGTCATAATATTTTGTGTTTTCTAAATAGTAAGTAAAGGACTGACAAATTACAATTACAAGGAGAAAGTGAGGACTGCAGATGCTGGAGATCAGAGTCGGGAGTGTGGTACTGGAAAAGCATAGCACTTCAGGCAGCATCCGAGGAGCAGAAGAATCAACGTTTCGGGCATAAGCCCTACAATTGAGGACTACAGGGACATTGCTATACATAAAAATGTGCTCCATAAAAGTTTCAAATTTTGGTAATTTATTATTAATTTTAACATTCAAGAACTTACAGAAAGTTAATCCCATCAGCATTGTAAAGCACTAACTTGAATTCTGCAAAGGATAATTCAATACTCCTTTACAAAACCAGAATTAAATCTATTTTTGAATACTTTCAGTGTCACTGTCATCTGAGTTTAGCATTTCAAAAGGTGATCTAATGATTAGAGGTGCTGTATGTGGATACCTGTGGGAACTTGAGGGATAATATGGTTGACATCTCAAAGATAAATTTGAAAAGAGACCCAAACATTCGGCCTTGTTAAGGGCACTTCTGTTCTAGAAGGCGGACTGATGTTACCAAAAGGTTTCAGTCCAGATGAGCAATTGGAGAATTCCATGAAGTAACATTTAAATTGTAACATTATCAAATGAAAATAAAACACATATTAAATTTAATTTTAACACAGTGTTTCGCATTGGGTCTTAAGTTTAATAAAGCTACATTCATCAAATTAACAATAAAGTACATAAGGATAATGTTTCAATAAGACACATTTAACTGCAATGCAGACAATTTCACTTGTTCACGTATTATTTGTCAGTATTCACTGATTTAACTATTGAATAATCAGTTAGAGTTCATCAGTTGTTGCTGACACCAAAAAAAATGCCTTTAGTTTGTATGAATAGTGATAGTATTCTGGAAATTCACATTCACAGAGCTAGCGTGTACAACTGCCAGTGACTTGAAAGTGGTATTAAATTTTGAGAAATAAACTTTATATTATTTAGTGTTCCAAATTTTATATTGAAATCAATTAAAAGGCCCTTCCAAAAGTGGAATAAAAATAGAAAAAGTATCTGTTCCCTGACTGTTTAAATGTTACCAAAACAAATATTAGATGTGATCAGTATTTGAGAGTTTTTCCAGATCAAATTTTTAAACATCTATTGGTACCACAGGTCCATTATTGGCCCAGATTCAGATCTCAAACTATATGTGCTCAATCATTGGAGTTGACACATTTTCAGCACTTTATACAGCCATTGTCGTAAACAATTTTGTTTTACTGCCACTATTTGATCCAATTACCTTTGATATCAGCAAGATCCCATAGTTCTTGGGCTGCAGCCACTGAGAGTGCCATTGGATATTCCACACAGACATGCTTTCCTGCCTCCAGAAACATTCTTTTTAATCAACAAAACATAGAATACACAAAAACAAAATCCAAGATTAATAAACCAAATCTAGCCCAGAAAATACACTTTTTTGTAAATCTGATTATTACATTCTCTCCATTTCCTCTATGTATTTTATCAAGACTATTGAACATGGAGTTACCACTGGAAGGTGTTTAGTAGTGTGAAGAAATGATAGGCAAAGGGAGAATGCAGCAGAAACTAGGGCCATTTGCAATCTTGGATTGTCTGTTACTTATCACTAGTGTAATACTTTTTCATTTCCATGGAATGCCACCTTGTTGTGCTGAAAAGGCTTGTGTGTTCCGTTGATCCTGAGAACAATACCATCAGGAGTTGAGTTGAGAACTCCTGACAGGGCCACCTATGACAGTAAGGTTGGTGGAGAAACTGGACAAAGCAGCGAGCCAGTGGATGAAGTCTTCAACAGTAGGGGGCTCCCCCAGTCATCGAGGTTTCCTTTGCTACTGGAACTGGATCTACTTTCTGTCAAGGATCATGTGCCTATTGATGTGCAATAGCATTCCCATGTGAAAAGATATCCTAGGTGTCCACAAGAAAAAATTATGCCTTGCCTCCCCTCCCCCTCCCCGCCACCACCACCACTACCCACACACACACACACACCCACCCTGTAGTGATTGGTGAGAGGTGACAGGAACATGGATCTGGAAGTCCCTAGCTTAAGATTGGCTTGTAGGTGATGGAGTGTAACTCAGTCATTTCACCCTTGGAATAGGAACAGGAGAGTGTTTCAGCAGCTTTCTTCATGACTGAACAGCCCTCAGACTAACAAAATTCCCCAACTCCTCATCAAGTATGATCTTGGACTCCCACCCAGTGTGACAGAAGTCAAAGCCTCCATTAGACACATGAAGAAGGGAAAAGCTGCAGGAATAGACAGGATTCCACAGAAACTTTCAAATGTTAAGGAGCAGAACTTACCCATCATCTCTATCAACTATTTTTGAAAATCTGGGACAACGAAGGAAATTGCTATCAATCTCACGGATGCTGTCATTGCCACCTTCTTCAAGGAAGGAGTCAAAGTGGTCTGTGGGAACTACTGAAGAATCTTCCGATTCTCCATCACTAGGAATATTACCAGCCAAATCCTTGCTAGGCACCTTCTCCCAGTCTCTGAGGAAATCCTTCCTGAACGTCTATGTGGCTTCTGACCAAACAGTGGAACTTTGAACATAATTTTCACTGCTTGGCAACTCCAAGAGAAATGTCAGGAATACCACAAACCGCTCTCCATGACATTTATTGACCTGACAAAGAGTTTTGACTTAGTTAATCACAAAGTGCTATGGAAGACCCTTTCAAAGGCTGGCTGTCCAGTGAAATTTACCAACATCCTCTGTCCCCTCCACAACAAGTTGACAGTGGTCCTTCTGACAGTAATAATGACAAAATCCTATGAGGTCAAAACAGGGATGTCATCACTCCCATCTTCACTGCCACTCCTCTTCATCTTGTCACAAACAAGCTACCCAGTGGTGTGGACATTGTCTACACAATGGACAGAAAACATTTCAACTTCAACTGACTGAAACCAAAGTACAGATCGTTCTGCTATAATGTGACAGTTATATTCCTCTGCAATGTCGCGCTTCAGAAAATCACTCCAAGGAAAACTGCTATAGAAAATCGTACTGTAGAAGATCGCTAACAAATAATCGCTATACCCGTTCAGTAGAAAGTTTACGTTATCCAAACAATGTCCACAATTCGTCAATTGGGTTACAGCCAATTTGCACTGATGAAATGCGTATTATAGCTGAACGATCTGTAGTAAACGATACTGCCCTCACTTGTGGAATTTCAGTATGCGGATGACAATGTCATCTGCTTTTGCAGAAGAGAATCTTCAAGCCTCACTTAAAGCCTTTGCGGAAGCATCCTAATGCTTTAGCCTCAGCCTCAATCTCAAATCCTTTATCAATTTGTCCCAGGTCAAATTCTGTTCCATCTCTCCATTAATATCAATGGAAAAATCCTCCCAAATGTGGCACAGTTCCCTTATCCAGGAAGCTAGCTCTCACCTAAGGTTGACATCAATGCGGAGATTCAATAGCGCATTAAATCCTGCAAATACCACTTTTGGAGGCCAAAAGATAACTGTCCTGATGACTGTGACATTAGTACTGATACCAAAATCCTTGTGTATAATGTAGTTGTGCTTTTTACTCTCCTATATGGCTCAAAAACATGGACTAAATATAAATGCCACCTCAAGACCTTTGAGAAGTTCCAACAGTGTTGTTTGAGATCGATTCTCCGCATCAGGGCAGACATACTAACATCACTACCCTTGAAGCAACTAACAGTACCAGCATTGAGGCCATTATCATTCAAAACAAACTGCTTTGGACCAGTCATGTACCTAGAATCCCTGAATTCCAACTACCAAATCTTTCTCGCCCAGCTCAAGGAAGGCACTCTAACATGAGAAGGACAAAAGAAGCATGTCAAAGACACTATGAAGGCTTCCCTCAAGACACATGACATAGATGTTAGTGCATGGGAGATCCTCATTTAGAAGAAATTGACTTGGAGAAAACTCCTATATGAAGGGACACAATTCTTCGAGAACAGTAGTCAGGAAGATGCAGTACAAAAAAAGGAATAGAATGCCAATAATCTCGAAGTCAGGGACCACTTGCACCTCACAGAAACAACTGCCAAATGTGTGGTTGGCGATGTGGCAGTAGAATCAAGATTAACAATCATGCAAGGACCCACACAAACCATGGTCAGTGACATGGAACTTCCTAGATGGACAATCATATTCTTAAGAAAGTAATCACCACTCTTTTATACGTTCTGGAGGAGGCAGGAATTACTGCCTAGGCCAGTATTTGTTGCCCAAACGTACTTGTCATGGAGAAGGTGATGAGATTGACTTCTTGAACTGTTGCGATTCTTGGGTTATAGGAATGCCCGCAATATGCTTAGAAGGGAGTTCCAGTATTTTGATTTAGCAACTATGAATGAACAAGTATATAGTTCCAAGAGAAGATGGTGTATGGGTGAACTTTCAGGTGGTGATGTTGCCATATCCCTTGTCCCTCAAGATGGTAGAAATCACAGCTTTGGAAGGTGCTGTAAGAGGTACCTTGGGTAAGTTAGTGCAATGCATCTTTTGATGATGCAAGGTGCATCAGTGGTGAAGGATGTGAAGGTTGAAGATGGTGAATGGATGTCAATCAAGCAAGATGGTTCATTGTGAATAGTTTTAAGTTTCTTGAGTGTTTTGGAGCTGCGCTGACCCAGGCAAGTGAGGAGTGTTTCATCACACTCCTTTGGGGAGACATATGACTTACCTACAGCAGAATTCGCAACCTTTGACCTGTTCTTCAAGCCATTGTATTTATATAGCAATTCCAGATTACTGGTCAATAGTAATCCCCATGATGCTGGTATTAATGGATTCAGTAATGGTAATACTATTGAACATTAATGTATAGATTCTCTGTTGTCAGAGTTGGTTGTTGTCCGGCACTTAGTTGGTGCAAATGTTATTTGCCAATTATTGGCCCAAGCCTGGAGATGTTGTTCAGGTCTCGCTGCATATGAACATGTATTATGTGGTATCTGAAGAGTCACAAATAATGCTGAATATTGTCCAAACATCATTAGCAAACATCCCCACTTCTGACCTTGCACCAACCAAACAGTGCAGGATCTGACTCAGCCCTATCCAACCTGACCTCTTGGTCTACCCTTCTTACCTGACTTCCTAATTTTCCACCAAGTTACCACCCTATCCCCTCAGGTACCTGATACCCCTACCATCTGACACCTTAAACCCTCATCCACGTGCCACCCTACGCCCAAACCTTTCTCCCTCTCCATCTTCCATCCGACTCCATTTACCTTTTCACAGTAACTAATAAAATGGCTACTAGATCTACAAACTATAGATATGGCATTTACTACCAGAAAAGGGGACACACAGTTTCCACAGTAATTCACTCATTGCTGGATATGCTGTTTTCTAACAAAAGGCTCCGTCCAGGAAGTTTGAAGGCAGAACAGATCAGAAGTAGGGTTTCCAAGCCTGGTCAGAAGTTTTGGCCCAGTTTCACCCCCTACCTATATTAAACTCCTATGCCTAGTGCCAACTTTGTGGAAATGCAATACCATCACCATTGAACAGGAGATCCAGACAATTTTACCTCCATTATGCATCATGTAAATATTAATTTCCAGGTGATCGCATCCATCATTTGGTTAATTCTCAAAACTACATCCTATATGTTTATAGATATTTTATTAGTAAAATACAAGAAAATGAAACAATAACTTGAGATAAAAGTTAACATGCCAGAATTGGGAAATTTAAGATGGAAACAGTGAATGATAATACAACATAGTTCATTGGAAATGACAGAGCAGTAAAATATAAGCAATGAGGATACAGGGTGTAAAGCTGAATATTTCTGAGGGAGAGAGGGTTTGCTGGGCTAGCAGCTTAACATGAACACACCCAAATTCATGACTTTTTATAATCTAGTGAAGGAATTGTGGATGTATCACATCGGAGCATTCCAGAGCAGCCAGTGGAGGACCTCTGCCTTTTACACCTCCTAAGGCCTCAGCAGATCTTACACCTAAAGTAGCAGCAAGGATATCATTCCTATCTCGGTTTCTTTTATAAAAAGGCCTCTGGTGTTTGGAAGCAGAATAAATGAATGACAGGAGTTCGTTCAGTGACTTACTTGACCATATTTGGCCTTGAGAATACCACGGCATTCCTCTGATGTTTCAACTGGCTACTTGAGGCCAGTTCATTGCAACCATGCAAATGACCCAGGGATTCAGGATGGAGCCTCTTTCATGGACAATGCTTCAATTTTATTGAAATTGTTCCAAGAAACACACACCCTAAACTCTGCCACTATTTAACTCTTGAGAATTTTTTTGGGAAAAATGGTTGTTAGTTTGTGAAATGACTGCATCGAAGTACTTGACCTGTACCATGACCCTCCATCTCAGTATATAATACAATTCTGTCCAAGCCCTTGGTAATTGTGTCAGTTGTGATAAGAAAAAAGCATGTATAATATTGATTTTTCTTTCTCTTCCAAATATTGAATCACATGCAATGCATTTCCTGTATTCATAGAAAACTGATTAGGCTTATAACTGCTGTGCACGTTTAAAAGCTGCTTTGTTTATCATACCTCACGTAATCCTCATGAAACTGATTCTCCAAACTGATGATGGCAGCTTGTATTTCATCACTCTGTAGAGCTTCCTCCAGTGTAATCTGTTTCACTTGCTGTATGTTGCCTAATGTCCGCCTGCCAATTTGAAGAAATAAGCTCAGCAATACATTTAAGACAGCAACATAATAAATAGTGCTTCAACACTGCACTGACTTTATGGCTCAGTGATGGAGGCTGCCAACAGCCCAGGCGACTCAACGTTGAGTTCTCCAATTTCAAATAACCTCCCCCCTCATCCTTTGACTCCCTTCCCAGCCCATCCCCCTCCCTTCCACTGCTCCCTGCCACCAACTGGATTCATTCCTCCCTTTGACCATCCAGGTCACACTCTCTACCTATCTTCACCTATCCCCATTTCACCACCCTGCCCCTGCCACCCACTTTATCTGCAGCTCCCCCTACACCCATCCCCAGGCCTGAAGAAGGGATACACCTGAAACGTTGACTTCTCCACCTTCTGAAGCTGCCTGGCTTGCTATGTTCTTCCAGCCTCCTGCCTGTTTGTTTTTTCATTTCCTGAAAAAGCAATTTCTCACCCTACTTGAAGCAGCTGGCCAAACAGAGGCCATTTCAGAGGCTAATCTTGCTGGCTATACAACACCACCAAAGCTCAGGAGCAGCATACAACATAGGTGACTTTACAGGAGAATAATTGCGGGTGGCAGCATAGATGAGGGATATCAGGGAAATTGTAAGCAAGGGCAGGGAGTGGTTTTCAGCACACAAACTCAAGTCCTATCCACTTCTGATCATAAACAGACTGGAGAAGATTTAGGCCTTCCCTTCAGACAGGCCACTCCATTTTATGGAATTACAGAAGTTTACACTATAGGAGACCATTCGACCTATTATGTCTGTACTGGTTCACGAAATAGCTACCAACTAGTCCTGCTCTCCAGCCCTATCTCCATAGCCCTCGAACTTCATCACTTTTAAATTAATATCCAATTTTCTTTTGAAACAACGCTGAGAAAAGCAGTTTTTCTTCATCTCACTCCTGGCTCTCTCGCTGACAACCTTGAAATTGTGACTCCTAATTACTGATATAGGGACAAACATAGTGGAAAGAGAATATTACGTTTTACCCTGTCAAAATTCTTTTTTTTAAGATATTTTTATTAGAAATTTAATATTTTGACAGATTTACAAAAATAAACAGAACTTTCAAGCACAAACATTAATATAAAAATAGATCTTAAATATATAATCATCAAAATTCAAAGGAATGATACTAAAGAAGAAAGAAAAACAATGAAACTCAGTTAACTACTAATCTAATCCACAATTATCCAGAGTGTATGGTTGAGTCACTTACATCCTTCAAACAAGAGAAAATGTTCTCTAATACACTCATAACAGTATAATATAAAGGAAACTATTTCCAAACAATAAGAACAAAAAAAAAATAAAACATGTTTGAATGGAGATCCTCCCCCTTGTTCTCAGGGGGCCTTACTTCCTTTCTAAAGGTCCACCATATCCTCTCCCAAACAGTGTCCCACCCTTGACCCGGGCGCTCCTTAATAGGATTTAGATATAATACCGAGCTAGAGTTAACAGTGAGCGCCCCACCCCCACCCCTCCCCACCCATACCTGAGTATATCTGATAGCATCAATGCCACGTACAAACACACATAACAATAAAATTACAACTCCAACAAATTACAGTTAAGTATAATAACATAAAATAGCAAGGGAAGACAACCCTGCTCCCAGAAGCAAAAGTAAAGTAAAGTATCCATTTCTCCCCACGGAGTGTGGAAGAGGCAAGCCAACATAAATTGTCTCTTACGATTTATTTAAACGAGTCTAAAAGATCCTTAGCCTCTTCTGGTGATCTAAAATTATACTCGGATCCTTCGTGGTTAAAGCATAACGTCGCTGGGTAGCGTAAGGTGTATTGAATATTTAAGTTCCTTAGACATTTCTTCACCTCATCAAACGCCTTCCTCCTTCGTGCCAAAGCCGGGGAGAAGTCCTGAAATAACATAATCTTGGATCCTTCATGAATCATAGCTTTAGGATCCTTTCCAAGATTTCTGGAGGCGTCCAGGAGTATCTGCCTCTCCCTATAACTCTGCAGCCGGAACAGGACCGGGCGTGGGCGCTGGTTTGGGCCAGATCCGCGTGCTGCGACCCGGTAGGCCCACTCCACCCTTACCCGGTCAGTTTCAGCCCCCAGGTTTAAAAGCTAGGGCAGCCATCGCTCCAGAAATACTACTAACTGTCCCTTCTCTTCTTGTTCAGGGAGGCCCAAAAGACGGATATTCTTTCTCCGATTTCTATTATTCAGGTCATCCATGTAGATTTCAAAGGCCCGGACTCTCTGCTCCAGAGCTCGCACCTGTTCTGCAGCTGTTTGTGCTGCAGCCTCGGAGGTCGTGGCCTTTAGCTCCGCCCCCTTCACTCGGCCCTGTAATTCCTCGAGAGCCTCGCTGTGCTTTTGTAACTTTTCTTCGAATGCATTCCATCTCTGTCTGGATTCTACAATGAAATTGACGAGTGTCGTTTCCAGCCTGGCAATCATCTCTATAAGGCCTGTTTTTACATCAGCTGCAGCCGGAGGAGAGGAGGGTGGGGGAGGGGTCTTTGTTTTCTGAGAGCTGCGGGATCCCTTTGGTTTACTCATTATCCACTTAATATTAAACTGCTTAAATATAATAGTAAACAGCTAATTAAGGTTAGAAAATTTTTTTGGGTGGTTTGGTAAGTGTGGTGGGGGTGAGTAACTCACTTTACCCAGGTTTTGGGAAGAGCACTGTAAACTCAGACTTGCTGAGTCGCCGCCATCTTGGATCTCCCGTCAAAATTCTTAATCTTCACTGCTCCAAGGAGAATAAGCCCAATGTCTCTGATCTTTTCTTGTACTTAATATCCTTACTTCCTGGTATTATTCTAGTACACCTTCTTTGAACTCTCTCCAGGGCTTTAGCATCCTTCCTTAAATAAGGTGGCTAGAACTGAACACAATATTCCAAATTTGTGCATCAGAATGTCTGCCATTATTTCACCTGCTAGGTACCAAAAAAAACAGAAAGCATTAGAACAAGCCCTTTGGCAAGGTTGTCATGATTGTTAAGACAACATGCCCAAGACACATGATGCCTTTCTAAACTAAAAATCTTTTGACTCTACGTGTATCCCTGTATTTCCTGCCTATTAATGTATCTGTCGAGATGCCTCTTAAATGTTGGCATTGTATCTACCTCTAGCATCTTCTGTGGCAGTGCATTCCAGACACTTAGCACCCTTTATGAAAAAAACTTTGCCTTTCCAATCTCCTTTAACCCTACTTCCTTTTACGTTAATCCTATATCCCCTAGTAAATGATATTTATACCCTGGGAAAAAGACTTCCACTCTGTATAGTCATTGTTAATTGATCACTTAAGGGCCTTCATTGATGGCTGGTCAGGAAGGCGAGCTTGGGCCTTTGTGCCTACAGTTAATTTCTATGGTACAGAGAACCTTTCTGATTGTTGTGGTTCTGTTCGCCGAGCTGGGAATTTGTGTTGCAGACGTTTCGTCCCCTGTCTAGGTGACATCCTCAGTGCTTGGGAGCCTCCTGTGAAGCGCTTAGACCATAAGACCACAAGACATAGGAGTGGAAGTAAGGCCATTCGGCCCATCGAGTCCACTCCGCCATTCAATCATGGCTGATTGGCATTTCAACTCCACTTACCAGCGTTCTCCCCGTAGCCCTTAATTCCTCGAGACAACAAGAACTTATCAATCTCTAATGTTTCCTCTGTGATGTTTCCTCTGGCATTTATAGTGGTTTGTCTCTGCCGCTTCCGGTTGTCAGTTCCAGCTGTTCGTTGCAGTGGTCAGTATATTGGGTCCAGGTCGATGTGCTTATTGATTGAATCTGTGGATGAATGCCATGCCTCTAGGAATTCCCTGGCTGTTCTCTGTTTGGCTTGTCCTATAATAGTAGTGTTATCCCAGTCGAACTCATGTTGCTTGTCATCTGCGTGTGTGGCTACTAAGGATAGCTGGTCGTGTCGTTTCGTGGCTAGTTGGTGTTCATGGATGCGGATTGTTAGCTGTCTTCCTGTTTGTCCCGTCAAACCACTATAAATGCCGGAGGAAACATCACAGAAGCGCTTCACAGGAGGCTCCCAAGCACTGAGTACATCACCTAGAGAGGGGACGAATCGTCTGCAACACAAATTCCCAGATCAGCGAACAGAACCACAACAACGAGCACCCAAGCTACAAATCTTCTCACAAACTTTGAACCTTTCTGATTCCAACCCGATTATTTTCCCCTTCCACCAGCTTCCTTACCACTTCTTGGGAGGGAATGATTCCATCTAGGGAGTAGAAATCATTCTACTCTAAATGGTAGGATGTAACTAGTGGTGTCCCAAAACCATTTATGTTGGGGCCTCAACTATTCATTGTGAGATTATGGGATAAAATGCCATGTTTTTGAGTGTGTTGATGAGACAAAGGTGTCATTGTGTGAAGTGTAGATAGAAGCATGAAATGACAAAGAGAGATTCTGAGAAAATCTGCGTCAAATTGATTTCAGTGTTGTTGTGTGTATAACCTTACATTTATCTATGATGGAATTAATTTTACAATTCTATGGAAACGTTAATACCTCTGCAATCTGTTGCTCCAAATTGAATATACTCCCAGAGTTTCTAGATTCTGTTTTTCGTTTGAAGTCTAGATCATGAATATAAATTGTGAACAATTATTCCAGCACTTATCCTTATAGAATATCATCCATCAGATTTTCCCACTCTGAATAACTACCCATTCTTCCTACTTTCAGTTTTGAAGCCAACTAGCTTTCCATTCTGCTATTTCTCCAATGATCACATGTTCTCTGACCTAAGCTTTTAGTGGCAGTTATCTTGATGCACACCTGATGGACTGAAGGGTCTTTTATTTCAATGATTAGATTAGATTCCCTACAGTGTGGAAACAGGCCCTTTGGTCCAACTAGTCCACACCAACCCTCTGAAGAGTAACTCACCCAGACCCATTTCCCTCTGACTAATTCACCTAACCTGCACATCTTTGGACTGTGGGAGGAAACCAGACCACCCGGAGGAAACCCACGCAGACACAGGCAGTATGTGCAAACTCCACACAGACAACCTGGGACCCTGGTGCTGAGAGGCAGCAATGCTAACCACTGAGCCACCATGCCGCCATAGATTCACTGTATGAATTTATAATTGATTAGTCTATTATGTGGCACTACATGATAGGCACGAAAATAGAGGTAAATTAATAGCTACAACATGATTCTTGTTTACTTTTTCTGTTAAATGACCATAAAAAAATGTTCTTTATGGATGCTAATGATGGAATGGGAAAACCACAGTAAGATTTTCTATATTATTTGGGATAACTATCTATTTGATCATGGTTAGTCACATTTGTACAGTGATACAAGATGGAGTAAGCAGCACTTTCCTAATGTTCTTGTGTCCTTCTCTCGAAATGCGTAAAAGAGCCTTGCACAATGTGCAGTCCACTGCAGAAATGAAAGCAAACTATTCCACTAGGCCTGCTTGAAGGAAACTTAGAATAAACAAGTGACTGACTAAAGATGAATGGAATAAAATCAATTTTTAAAGCAAAAGAAACTGAATTCTATTTTGGACAATTTGATTCTCATTTGGACATTATAACATGATGCTGGCATAGCTGTAAAATCATTGGGCTAGTAACTTAGATGTTCATACACTTTTTTGGGACATGGGTTAAAATCCCCAGCATTGTAGCTGGTGAAATTTAAATTCAATTCACAGAAAGGAAAACATATTGACGTGACAGCTCATCTCAGCAATGGTAACTATGAAGCTTTCAGTGATTGTCCCTTCTGGTTCACTTTAGGGAAGGAAATTGTCATCCTTTCCTGTGACTCTACACCCCCTATGGTCGACTTCTAATTACTGTCTGAAATAGCCTCTCAGTTCGAGAGCAATGGTTGCTGAACTTGCCAGCATTCCTCACATCTCATAAACAATTACATTATCAGAGTTGCAATAAGTCAGAAACATGTCTGAAACAGCTGGAGTGAAATCAGATTCACTAATGAGTTTCATTTCCAGCCCATGTAGCTGTTATTTTTCTCATCAGCACAGGGCAGTGTTTATTTCACTGATGACTAAACTTGGATAAGTCTGCACTCTTTTGCTTTCAGTTCGAAATTTGTTTATTCATTCTTCTTGATTCTGAGCCTGTGGCTTACAGGGTAACAGCTTGTAGGCTACATTTGCTCATTATTTGAAAGAGCTCAGGATGACTTATGGCATGTATTTCCATTAGGCCTTTTAATGAAACTATGTAGAGCGCGAGTTGGAACAGTTCAACACCTTTAAGGAAGTTCCCACCTAAAAGGGAATTACACCAGGAGTGCCCTTCTAACGTAATAATATGAAACATTACAGAAGAATGGTATGTAGAAAAGTAAATTCAGTACTTAGTTTATATCTAATGTAGAAATATGGAGTTTTGTTGACATTAGCAAGGTTAACACGTGAATAGGCAAATGTTCAAGAAAATTGCATCAATGTGCACAATGTTAAATTGCACAATAAAAATTAAACTAAATGTGGTAATAGCAGAATTATTCCCAAAAGAGGCAGCATGGTAGCTCAGTGGTTAGCACTGTTTCCTCACAGTGCCAGAGATCCAGGTTTGATTCCATCCTCGGGTGACTATCTGTGTGGATTTTGCACATTCTCCCTCTGTCCTCTCACAGTCCAACGATGTGTACATCAGGTAAATTGGCTATGTTAAGTTGCCCATAGTGACCAGGCGGTGTGTAGGTTAGGTGGATTAACCATGGGAAATGCAGGGTTACAGGGGGTGGATATGGGCGGAATGCCCTTTGGAAGGTCGGGTTTTTATGATTCTGTGAATGGGTGCTTTCTGAAAATGATGGCTACAGCTTGAAATTGTTGAATCTAGAAGGCTGTTAATTACTTAATTAAAGAAATGTTTCTCATTTTTTTAAAAGTATGTGCTTTAGTCTCAGAAGTAAAAAATGAGGTCTGCAGATGCTGGAGATCACAGCTGCAAATGTGTTGCTGGTCAAAGCACAGCAGGTTAGGCAGCATCTCAGGAATAGAGAATTCGACGTTTCGAGCATGAGCCCTTCATCAGGAATAAGAGAGAAGCCAGAGCCCTCTTATGACTCATTTGTAGTGTTCCTACCTCTGGACTGTGAGGTCCGAGTTCAAGTCCCATTTGCTCCAGAGGTGTGCAGGTTAGCTAGAAAAATAAGTTGAATTTAAATAATAGCTGAAGTAAGAAGGGCCCTCATGTCGCAGTGGAAGCATTCCATGTTCAAGTCCCAGCTGCTCTACAGGTGTGTACTAAGTAGATAGTGTTGTAAAGAAGGCAAATGGCAAGCTTGCCTTTATTGTTTGGGGAATTGAGTATAAGAGTCAGGATATCTTGTTGCAGCTTTATAAGACTTTGGTTAGGCTTGTATTTTATTTAATTCTGGTTGCTACATTACAGGATGTGGGCTTTGGAGAGGGTGCAAAGGAGGTTTACCAGGATGTCGCCTGGATTAGAAGGTAAGAGTGACAACAGAAGGCTAGAAAAACTTGGGCTGTTTTCTCTAGAGTGGTGGAGGCGGAGGGGAAACTTGATAGAAATCTATAAAATGATGAGATACATAGATTGGGAAAAAGATTCTGACCATCAACCCATAGTTGAAATGTCTAATTCTAAGGGGCATGCATTTAATGTGGGAGGGGCCAGTTTAAAGGAGATATGAGGGGCAAGTTTTTTTTACACAAAGAGTGGGAAGAGTCTGAAACACACTGCTAGTGGTGGTGATGGAGAAAGATGCAATAGGGGTGTTTATGAGACTTAGATAAACACATGAATATGCAAGGATTGGAGGGAAATGGACCAAGGGCAGGCAGAAGGAATTAATTTGGTGTCATGTTTGGCACAACATCGTGCACCGAAGGGCCTGTTTCTGTGCTGTGCTTCTATGTTCTAAGTAATGGGTTCATTAGAAACAAAAGTAGGTTAGTGTTAGAGGCCAAAGATAAAGACGTTAAGAACATGAGTCACTAACATTTGCTTGAGACTCATCATTTCTTTAATTACTTGTCCCATTACTAGGCATTTTTGTTTTGCACCATCCTCCCTTTGGTCAGTTAATCCTTCCTGCCTTCTCCTTAGTTGCAGACCTTCCATTTATTCTTTCCTCACTTGAGCTTATTTCCTCTGCCATTACTTGTTTAAAACCTATTACATCTCTAATTGTTTCCAGTTCTGAAGAAAGATAATCGACCTGAAATGTTTTTCTCTGAAATATGAGCATTTCCAGCATTTTTGGATACAATTTAAATCACTGTCTTATACACCTTGGCTTAATGAGGTTTGTACAAATGCCTGTTTCCTATCTGATTCTTCCTGTGAAATCTATTGCTGCTGTAACACAGTGGTGTTTTAGAAATATAGTATTGAATAATTTTTCAAGAATTAATAATTTTGACTTGATCAAGCAAGTGAGGAATTAAATTATATTATAAATAAGTCTGTAAGGATAAAAGCTGTATAGTCCAGGTCTAAAGTAAGTTTTTTTTGCTGTTTCATGGCTCTGACTGATGTAAACTTAGGCTAACTATTGTGAAAATGTTATGAGGTAACATTCTTACTCAAAGACAAGCTTGGTACTAACATATTTTAGTTTTGTAATAAAGTAAGTAACAGGCCAACAGATATAAGTATCTCTGAGAATATATACATAATAATGGAATTAGGCTCTATATTGTGTTTTGTACGCTTCTAGTTATTTTGATCTTCTTAGATGTATCATTTGGCATATTTAGGAAGATAGCTAATCACCAAATGGCAATGTTGCATACTGTAAGCAGACACAATAATAGCTCATTGGTGCTACATTATCTCACTAAAGATCTTGGAGTTGGGAAACTATTACAAAACGGGAGATCATCCAAAGCGGTTGTTAAAGAATGAATCAATAAACAGTAGGACCCAATATCAGTAAGATGACCATTTGTTTTCAGAAATGAATCAGGAATTGGGTACATTTATTTAGCTAATCCAAGTTTAACTATAAACCGTCTGTGTTCTGTTTCTGCATCTAATAAGCCAATTGGAGTTTGACCTTGCTTGTCAGGGTTGGGTTTTAGTGGGTTGATGCACAGAAAGGAAAATTAAAGATAGAAGAGCAACTTCAGGCAAACAAAAACAGAACAAGGGACCTGTGCCCAGCTAATCAGTGTTGCAAAATGGTGTCCTAAAATAGACTGACTGAAAATCATTGCTTTTAGGAAAATATTATTTCTTTTGTTGTGATGAACTTAATAAATTATGTAAATCCAGGGAAAACATATTTGTTTTTGGAAGCAAGATTAGTAAATTTGAGATTACTTCTGTCAAACTCAGTATATAATTGTAATTTACATAGATCTTATAATTATAAGTGTGTCTCAAAGTCCTATGGAACGGCATCTCTGATGTAGTTACATCAACTTTTAGTAAACCCACATGCAAGATTTTGGATATAACATTATTAACTATTCACAAAGTTTGTTCAGGGACTTTTTGGAAATTTCTATGGTGTAAAATTGTAGCTCATAAAAACATCACTTCTCTTTGTAAATCAAAAATGCACTTATTAATGGAACACTCATGTTAATTCACTGAACTTAGCAGTATGACATTCCTGATGAAGAGCTTATTGCCCGAAACATCGACTCTCTGCTCTTCGGATGCTGCCTGACCTGCTGTGTTTTTCTAGTGCCACACTTTTTGTGTATGCCTGTTTTCCCAACTGAATGGAATAGCTGAAACCAAATTAAGTATAAGCTTTCCCATATATCTGGTGATTTGCAATCAAAAATATAACATATAAATTTACATTATTAACTCAAAATATAATTCCACAAAATGCTTACGATTGTGGGTGGTTTTGTTATTATGTGCAATTCAATATTGTAATTTATTGTGAATGGTTTGTAATTTGCAGACACTATTGTATTATCCTCATGGTGGCATTGTGGCTCAGATGTTAGCACTACTGTCTCACAGAGCAAGGGGCCTGGGTTCGATTCCACTCTTGGGCGACTGTCTTTGTGGAGTTTGCACGTTCTCCCAGTGTCTGTGAGAGTTGCTGCTGGGTGGTCGGTTTCCTCCCACAGCCCAAAGATATGCAAGTTATGTGGATTGGCCACGCTAAATTGCCCACAGTGTTCAGGGATGCTTAGATAAGGCGTATTAGCCACAGGAAATGCAAGCTTATATTGTAGGGGAATGAATTTGGGTGGGATGCTCTTCAGAGGGTCGATGTGGACTTGTTGGGCCAAATGGCCTATTTCCACACTGTGGGAATTCCATGGTTATATCTTAATGAATCTGCAACAACTTTTACTCACTATGGTGACTATTTCTCTCAGTTGCCATTGATCTGTTACAGTAAGTCAGGTTTCAGTAAGTGCTGCATTTCTGAGGATACAGTGGAACAGAGAGGAAGAACATTTAATGCATAGTATCAGTAGAACCTTGTCTCACAATGGACAGTATTCCAGACTGTCACACCACTATCTCAAAAGAATGTACAGAAAGAACAAGGCAAAGTAAATATCCATGGCAACACTTTATCCTTGTGTAATTAACAGACCTTTGATAGTCCTCTCAATTCAGTTAGACATTGTCAGATTAGACCTCATTCCAGCTTCTGAGCAGGTGAGGTGCAATACTAAGGTAGTTCTGTTTTCTATGACGAATTATTAAAGTAAGACCACAACTGCTTCTTTAGATGGGTCCAAAAGATCATAGAACAGTATTGAAGTTATTAACGTTCACTCATGGTACATGGGTGTCGCTGGCTGACTAGCATTTATTACCCATCCCTGGTTGCCCTTCAGAAGATAATAATGATAATAAGCTCCCTCCTTGAAGCTTCAGAACCTTGTGCAATCGATGTTCTATCCGTAGACTCACAAGGAAGGAAATTCCAGACTTTTGACCTGATATCACTGAAGGACTGGAAATGGTGGGTGGTGAGTGACTTGGCAGCGAACATGCAGATGGTGGTGCTCCCATGTATCTGCTGCTTTTCCGTGTACACCCAGATGGTAGTGGTCATGGGATTGGAAGTGCTGCCAAAGGTGCCTTGATGAATTTCTACGATGCATTTGTAAATGGTACACACTGCTGCTACTGAGCATTGGTGGTAGTTGGAGTGGATATTTGTTGATGTGATGCCAATCAAACAAGTTGCTTGAGGCTAGATATGTCAAGCTTCTTGAGTGTTGTTGGAGCTACATTCATCCTAATTAGTGGGGAGTATTCCATCATACTTTGATCTGTGCCTTGCAGGGGGTGGTCAGACTTTGGGGAGGTAGAAAGTGAGCCGTTCACTGCAGGATTCCAAGCCTCTGACCTCCTCTTGTAGTCATCTTATACATATGGCTAGGAGAAAGTGAGAACTGCAGATGCTGGAGTACCAGAGTTGAAAAACGTGCTGGAAAAACACAGCAGGCCAAGGCAGCATCCGAGGAGTAGGAGAATCGATGTTTCGGGCACAAGCTTCTTCAGGAAGAAAGGCTTATGCTCGAAACGTCGATTCTTCTGCTCCTCTTATACATGTGGCTAGTCTAGTTCAGTTACCGGTCAATGGTAACCCCATGATGTGTTCAAAATGGGGAATGGTAACACCATTGAATGTCAAGGAATGATGGTTAGATTCTCTCTTGATTGAGGTAGCCACTGCCCAGCATTTGTGAGATGCAAATATTGCTTGCCATGGTTCAGTACAAGCCTGAATATTTTCCAGGTCTTGCTGCATTTGGGTATGGACTGTTTCAGTATCTGAGGAGTCACAAATGGTGCTGAACACTGTGAGCATCCCCACTTCTCAATTTATGATGGAGGGAAGGTTGTTGTGGAAGCAGTTGAAATGTTCTGGCAATTGATACAAATTAGTGGCTCACTAGGCCACTTCAAATGGCATTTAAGAGTCCACCACATTGCTGAGGGGATGAAATCACGTGTAACTCAGACCAGGTAAAGACAATAGATTTCCTTGCCTGAAGGATATTAGTGAACTACATGGGCTTTTCCAACAGTCAACAACAGTTTCATGGTCTTCATTAGACTTTTCCACATATCCGACAAAGAGGCAGGCATAGCTGGGGCCCATGCAGGTGCCCATGGCTACTCCTTTGGTTTGGAGGAAGTGGGAGGATTGGAAAGAGAAGTTGTTCAGAATGAGGACCAATTCAGTCAGTCGAAGGAGGGTGTCAGTGGAAGGGTACTAGTTGAGTCGGTGGGAAAGGAAGAAGTGGAGGGCTTTGAGGCCTTCATGATGGGGGATGGAGGTGTATAGGGACTGGATGTCCATGGTGAAGATAAGACTTTAGGGGCCGGGGAAGCGAAAATCACGGAGGAGATGGAGGACGTGGGTGGTGTCCCGAACATAGGTGGGGGGTTCTTGAAATAAGGGGGACAGGACCGTGTCGAGGTATGCAGAGATGAGTTCGGTGGGGCAGAAGCAGGCTGAGACAATGGGTCGGCTGGGGCAGTCAGATTTGCGGACTTTGGACAGGAGGTAGAAACGGGCGGTGCGGTGTTGTGGGACGATGAGGTTGGAGGCGGTGGATGGGAGATCCCTTGAGGTGATGAGGTTATGTATGGTCTGGGAGATGATGGTTTGGGGATGGGTGGTGGGGTTTAAACGCGAGCTGGTATTTAGCCTCAGCAATGTAAAGATCAGTACGCCAAATTACCACCGCATCCCCTTGTCTGCTAGTTTGCTAGTGAGGTTGGGGTTGGAGTGGAGGGAGTGAAGGGCTGTATGTTGTGAGGGTGAGAGGTTGGAGTGGGTAAGAGAGGTGGACAGGTTGAGGCAGTTAATGTCGTAGCGGCAGTTGGCTATGAAGAGATCGAGGGTGGGTAAGAGGGCAGCACAGGGTGTCCAGGTGGATGGGGTGTGTTGGAGGCAGGAGAAGGGGTTGTCAGAGGGTGGACGAGAATCCTGGTTGAAGAAGTAGGCGTGGAGGCGAAGGTGGCGGAAGAATTGTTCAATGTCTTGCTGCGTGTTGAACTCGTTAATCTGGAAGCGTAGGGGGATGAAGGTGAGGCCTCTGCTGAGGACTGATCTTTCATCTTCCTTCCAGCTCTTGTATTCCCAATGCCCCTCCCCCAAGTCCCTCCTCCCTACCTTTTAGGTTAGCCTGCTTGGCACACCCTCCTCATTCCTAAAGAAGGGCTTATGCCTGAAACGTCGATTCTCCTGCTCCTTGGATGCTGCCTGACCTGCGCTTTTCCAGCAACACATTTTTCAGCTCTGTTTACAGTTGTCTGAATTCAGTAACAGATTGTCCAGTCATTCACTCACAGCAGAAAACCATCCTAGCCATCTCATAGTTTCCCATAACTTTGCAGTTTCCTATTCTAATTTCCAATGTTCTTGTCTTGCAATATTTCTTGATTTAGGTGGCTAGGCCAAAGGGCTTGCTACACCTGCTTACAATGGCAACAAGGAAAGTATGCTCGATGGCTGGATCGATCCAGAAAATAGTCATAAATAACTTATGTTCATATTCTTGTCAAGGATTCTTTTGTAAATAGCCATGTTTTACTGAGGGTAGGTCTTAGCATTGAGCTGTTATATTCTTGTTGCCAGCCCTATTTCATGGCTTTGTTGTCCCTAAAGAATCCATTTTCATGTGGGTTTTTAATCGTTGGGAACCCAAATGCAGGAGTCTGGTTGCATTATTGACAGCGTTAGCTCCAAGATTGGTCCTGCAATAGGAACCTGGTAACTGATCTGTTGTAAATCCAGGATGTATAATAATTTATTTTGTTAAAGGGTTCCTCTCGAGGCCTGCATTTTGGTTTTCAGAGCCACTTTTTGGTTTTCAGGGGCTATGTTATCATTCTCACAAGCTACTTTATTAGGAGGTGCAGTCTTGCCATAGCATTACTTTCTGTGTTTGTGTGGACATGTGCGCCAATTGGATTCTTACAGAAGCAGATTTAAAAGTACTCATTAAGATCCATAATAGTCATCAATCCTCCATTAACGTTAAAGCTACAACACAAAAGGAAAGAATTAATTTTCTATACACCACAGTATTTAAATTGGCACAACATAGTAGATGTAAGTTAGCAAAAGAGATTTCCAAAATAACTTACATGCACTTCTAATGCACAAAAGGCCATCACCCTAAACATACTTTTCAGATTGGTGAGGTCACAGCAATTGATTGTTAAGCTCAATATCAAACTATAATTTTTCCCCAGCCATAAAAAAAATGCAGCTAGCAACTCAAAAATGCAAGCAAGTGTTCAACTGCTGCAGAGGAAAGCTCGGAGACGGGTAGTTACTACTTTTACTTTGTAACTGTACCTCAGATCCCAATCTGACCAGATTTAAATTTAATACTTGACATTCATTGCATTTTTGTATAGTAGCTGCTGAACATATGCAACATTATGATAGAGATTACAAATTCATTTCAAAGTAATTTATTGCTTCAATAACTTCAGGCTTTCTTAGTTAGTTGTGTTCACTTTGTTGACAGATCTGAAACTGTTTTCTCCTTTCCAGCCTGTCACACTTACATTTCAGCCTGTCTCTCCCCAACCCTTAGTAGCATTCTTCTTCCCCCCAAAGCCCCTTGTAGCCTTCCTCTTTTCCTATCCCCCTTGTAGCCTACCCAAGCCTTTGTGGACTACCTCACCTTCCTATTACTTTCTCTCACCAATCCCCCCTGCCTTTACCCGAATTCCTTTATCTCTCAATCTGTTCCCAGCAATTTGATAGGTGTTTAAAGTCCTCAGACCCTTAAACTGATCCCAGGCTATCAGCTCTCCCACTCTTAGATCCCTCACCTCTCTGACTTGAGGCCCTCGTTCCCAGTCCACACCTTATTCTAATTTAGATCACTCACCCTCAGCCTTAGAATACCCCCACCATCACCCCACTACCTTGATTCTTGCTATTCTCTCCCACATTTACTGCTAATAGTTCACTAGTGAGTTTGTTTTAAGTAGTTTTTCTTCCATTGGTCACTCCCATCAGTGAATTTTGCCTAGTGATTTGGCAATTTTTGGAGGGGGTGGAATAGCCAGCTGCCGTCATGTATTGAGCGCACTGAAGTCCCAGGTTTCAACTTCCCATGGAACACCAGGACAAGCGTTGGCCAGTTGAGGCCGGGTCAGGGAAGGTATGACCACACATGTAAAACACATAATCAACTCAAATTGTGATTGCAATCATTTAGGCCAGTCCACCACTCTCACT
This sequence comes from Hemiscyllium ocellatum, assembly GCF_020745735.1. Taxonomy (NCBI): domain Eukaryota; kingdom Metazoa; phylum Chordata; class Chondrichthyes; order Orectolobiformes; family Hemiscylliidae; genus Hemiscyllium; species Hemiscyllium ocellatum. The sequence continues at coordinate 75,660,959 of NC_083405.1, forward strand.
GCATCAGCTGAAACCACTGAATGGATTGTTAAGCTCAATATCAAACTATAATTTTTCCCCAGCCATTAAAAAATGTATCTAGCAACGTAAAAATGCAAGCAAGTGTTCAACTGCTGCAGAGGAAAGCTAGGAAACAGATTGTTTAAACAGGATTTGGGAAAAAAATCCATCACATATAAGAACATCCCAGGAGGGACAGTTAATAGTGCCTGAAGGGCTTAATCAAGCCTGAAGTCAAAGGAACCTTTTGGTTTCAAAGAATAAACTGTATAAGCAATCATCTGTTTGTCGCCACCCCAGCTGAGACATGGCATAATATTTTTCGAATTAAAAATTTTTCAAGGGTTAAGGAATAAAGTTGCTTGGGGTCAGAGTGTGTGTGTGTGTTGTGTGTGTGTGTGGGTGGGGGGGGGGCAAGGTCAATTTGATTGGCTTGGCAGTTAAAGTACTATGACTCAAAATTGTTTTAAAACAAAGGTTTCACCACATCTGCAATCTGAATATTGCAGGAAAGTACCAAAATCACAAGTAAGCTTCTTTTGAATATTATGATCATAAAATATATACAGATGAGAAAAACCTTTCAGCATATCCTGCAATTCATAATACTCTCTACAATGGATCTGAACTGTTTCTTAAGTAATCCCAAGTTTTTGTTTTAGTTGGTGTATCCAAAAAATCCCTCTAGGTGCTCATTATTTCAAGGGCTACCAACTCTCCTAGAATGACCTAGAGTTTATCTGAACAAAGCATTTCTCTTTAGACCTCTGCTTCCAGCAGCCCAGGAAATTCAATATTTTAAATTTTGTGCTGTAGGGAATCCCTGAGCACCCCATCCCACCCACATAATAGTGTTGGTGCAAAGGTGAAAGCAAAAATTACAGACGATTCTACCATCAGAAGGTAAATGCAACAACATCTATGAAAGTCAAGTATACAAATGTCACAGGATCAGACATCATATAACCAGGCATCTCACGGCCCAGTCTTGTCTCATCAGAATGCCATGTCATCAAACTTCTATGAATTTGTGTACCCTGAACTAATCCATGTGAAGAAATTCCTATTATTAGTGCTAAATGTTTATTTTGTTAACTTCAAAATGTGTCCCTCTCTCAAATTAATTTTGTATTCTAGATTTACCATGCCATTTGCTGTCTGCTCATTCCGTCCAATGACTTTTCAAAATTTCAAAAGGACCAAGGTATTTTGGGGGCTCTGTACTTTTGTCTATTTCTATTTGTGAAATACTTATTTTATTTTAAATGTACTGAGTGGTTGAAAGTGATTGTGTAGAAGTGCAAAAAGTTCAAGGGGCAATCAAAGATCTGGCTCCTTTCATTTTTAACACACAAATGGATGAACACAAAATGAAAGGAAGGAGAAATAAGCTAATACTTTGGAGAAGAAGTTAAACTAATACTTTTGGAGTGAATGATGTTGCTCTCAGCTTTTCTGATTATTTCTCAGACTCACAGAAAGATGATATACTGCGGCGTGCATTTTGCCACGATGGAGAGCTTCTTCATCGTGCGGAAAATAGCAGACCAGTCCAGAAACTGAATGAATTCATCATGTCAAGGCTATTCAGGATCGCATACACTTCAAGGAAGTCAACCCTTATTCTTCTAAACAAAACAAGTTCAGTCTGCTCAATCTTTCCTCAGGAGAAATATTGCTCAATTCAGGTGTCAATCTGAGTAAACCCACTGAACTGCCTCCAATGCACTTACATCCTTCCATAAATAGAAACTAAAACAAGATACATAATCTTATGAACTATTTGCTCAATCTCAGATGTGTTGAGTTTTTTGGAGGGTTACAATCATGAAACCTCACTGATTCTCTTGCTGTATCTTACCAAACTTGCTGTACCAATTGTCTTCCCCGCCGCATGGCATCTCTCCCATCTGATTTCAGCCCTATTTTACTATGTGCCCTTCCAGAACAATTCACCGCTCACTGGGTGTCTGCTCAAAGACAGACCTTCTTTACATCTGTACCATCTTTGACAATCTTGCATTGTTCCTTACTGGCAATATCATGGTATAGCAGCCACAAAGCTTCACTGTTCATGGACACTGTTGATATGGCTGACACTCCTTTGCATATACAACCCTCTCACCCTGGTCACTGTTTAACCAGTACACCACAGAGTTTACCATTGCGTAACTACATTCCGTCTGAACACTCTCCAAGCCAGCGTGACCCTGACCAATGTAGACTGGTGGCTTATCGTTGTACATAAGGGAATCTCAAAACTAGGCAAACAACTGGAAATATACAAACAGAAATGTGAACTTTTATTTTCAGAAAGCAAAATGTAAATTTGCCTTTACAACCAGATTTAGGAATCATGACCAAATAATTAAAAAAAAGAGTCAATGATTACCTGCTGCTGCCACTCTCATCCATTAGAAATGGGTATCAGTCAGGTTCTGTCTGGCCTATTATACTCTGCTCTACCACGGTCCTGCTTAAAGAGTGGGCCGCATCGGTGAGCGGTTGAGCAATGGTGTCATCAGCCATGCTGGGTAGCCTTTGTACCTCAGTAACCAGCCTTTGTAAGGCCTTGGATCCTAAAGTGCACCAGGTATGTTAGCATGCTCCAGGAGGTAGGAGAGAAGGTTGCTGTCAAAGTACCAGACAAATACCTCCAGGAAACGGTAATAGTGATTACAGATCACCTGGACATTAAAGAAGAGGAACCCCTTCCTATTGATGAATTCTGTCGCTCTGTGATAATGCTTTCTCAGAGTCATATGCGTGCAGCTGATAGCAACTGCCATAAGGGATATTCACTATGTTCAGGAAACTCCTGAATCCAACTCCCAGGCTAAACACTGATGTTGTCTTTGGGAATAAAATGAACCGATGTGACCTTACATAGATAGCAATGGTTATGATCATGATGTTTTTGTACAGAGATCCCAAACCGGTCATCCATCACTCCCTGGAAGGAGTCAGTTACAAAGAAGTTCAGTGTAGCAGTGACTTACGCAGGCGCTCACAGAAGCCAATCTCTAACTCCCGCAGCCCTCCGGTCCCATTTCTGGTAAGTTTCATCACAGTGTCCCAGGACATATGAAGCCTGCATTGATGAGGCACCTCACTCATCGCCAGGAAATGGAGGGGAGGTGGGGGAGGTTTAAGTGGCTGCTCCTGGGCTTGCTGCCATCTGTGTTTGTTCTGCATCTGTCTTCAACTTATTTTGGTCACTGCCTTGTTATCATTAGTGGCTGGGTACAGCAATCTTGGTGTAAAAAGGACCAAATGTGGGCACAAAAGGAGCAAAAAAGTTTCTGAAATGTCAGGACAGTCATTAGTGGCGAACCTTGCAGAAGTGGCTATGTATACTTTCACACACACTGAGACATGCTGAGTGCAGATAATGGGGGATATATATAATGTCGCACCAACTGAACATGGGCCACTTATTAGTGAGAATGTATCTACAGCACAACACTACCCTTCCAACCATTCACCCACATCTGCCATTGATCCCTCTCCCCATGTCTAGCCTTCAGAAACATGGATGGATGACTCATCCCAAATTTATCACTGTTTTTGATGATCAGCCCCAGTGCATGACTAGACACCCCATTTGCCGTGCCCATAACTCTTAGATTAAACGACAGGCAATGCCTCGATAATTGAGTCCTGTCGGGCCGACACATTTGTGAACAGACACCACCCTTCCCCACTGAAGTGCAACAGGATTCTGAGACAGTGAGTGTCCCAAATGGACAAGTAACTGAAACAGAAGTAAATCATCATGTGCAGACTGTGCCTGTAACTGATGGTATGGGGACACCCTAACAGACAACCTTACATAATCTGAACTGAGGACTTAGTCCTGAACAGTTGCTGCCGGATGCACTTTCTTTGAATTACAGTGGCTCAGTGGTTAGCACTGCTGCCTCACAGCACCAGGGTCCCAGGTTCAATTCCAGCCTTGAATTGACTGTCTGTGTGGAGTTTGCACATTCTCCCTGTGTCTGCATGGGTTTCCTCTGGGTGCTCTAGTTTCCTTCCACAGCCCAAAGATGTGCAGGTCAGGTGAATTGGCCATGCTAAATTGCCCATAGTGTTAGGTGTGAGTCAGAGGGAAATGGGTCAGGGCGAGTCTTCGGAAAGTCAGTGTGGACTGGTTGGACCGATGGGCCTGTTTCCATACTGTAGGGAATCGAATCTAATCTAATGTCGATCAGAAGAGGCCTCTCGGTCCATTGATTCTGCATTGACGGCAAAACTCCTTTAAGTCTACACCGTTCTCACTTTCTTGCACTTGGCCTCTAGCCTTGAATGTTATGACATTTCAGTAGCTCACCCAAGTACTTTTTAAAAAGTGGGGGTTTCCTGCCTCACTTATCCTCCCAGGCAGTGCATTCCTCCACCCTCTGGGCAAAGTAAAATCTTTCCTCAAATCCCCTCTAAACTACCTGACTTTCACCTTAAAATTATGCCCATTTGCTATCAATCCTTTTGCTGAATTAATGTGCCTTGCCATGTAGGCAGTTGGCAGATTTGAAAGGTGTCACATTACACTCTCAGCATGCCATGCAGCAAGTTTTTCCCAGCTTCCAATGGCAAGACATTCTAACACTGACGAGCAGTCTTTGTGTCAGTGCTAAACAGCCCTTTAGAATAGTGATGACAGTCTTTGGCTCTCACTGAAGCACCAACGTGCTTACAGGCAAAACACGATAAGGTAAGGGTGATGGCAGATAGGTGTGAAATCAATGAACACTAAGAAAGCAAAGAAGCAGTCCTGTGATACAGTCTGGTTCATTGTGAGCTGGGAGCCTGTTCCTCTGTGCAAAGTGTTCCTGCTTCAGCCTTGCTGTAACCACGTTGTACCTTATGAGCAGTCTGCCTGTGTACCAGGAAGATATCATGATAGTCATGATGGATTGGCAGGCGCTAGATGCCATTCTCTGCAAGTGATGGGTACCACTGGTACTTGTTTACACATCAGACATCATAAGAAAACAAAACATTGCAGTTCTCTCTTTAAGCTTTGCCACAGCCTAGATTTTTATTGATGTTATCAAACTGCCCACTGATTTATGGGAGCTAAGATACAAGTGGCTGATTCACTGACAAGGTTGGCACAGTGCCCGTCTTCAGGAAATCACAGGTCTAATACGCTTAATTTTTTGTCATTTGAAGTAATTAGATGGAAAATAAAGCGCTGTGAGCCCTACCCTCATTTTCTACAAATACTGCTCCTCACAAAGAACGGCCAGTTCAGCAAGCAGCACCTAATTATTGGCAATCTGTCTGTTCATAGTTGAACCCAGTTCTGTCCACACTTAATTTGGCACTACACTTTTCATTAGTAATTATTAGACACATTTGTATGGTTGCTACAACTGGCGTTATGAAAGAAATTCACTAACAAACACACAGAGTGCTGGAGAAACACAGCAATCCTGGCAACATCTGTGGAAAGAGAAACAGAGCTTACATTTCGAATCTAGTATGACTTTTCTTCAGTGTCACTGGGTCAGAACCCTGGAACTCCCAAGGGCTGAAACTACTGAAGAAGGCTGCTCCCCACAACCTGCTCAAGGAAAATTAGGAATGGCCAATAAACACTGGTGTAGCAAATAATGCCTACATCTTGGGAGTTAATAAAAAGTAATACATAATTATTTACTTAGATATAGAAGATGGGCTGCAGTTCACCTGCCTACCCTCCGTAATATGCAATTGAGCCCAGGAGTAGTTGGCAAGATGTGGGCTGGGCATCCTCCTCATTATACATCTAATGCCACCACAAACATGCTTGGCAGGGTCCTGCACCATGTTAAATTTATATTCAGCCCTTGGTCAGGATACTAAAACAACACACAGGAAAAAAAATGTATAATCACCAAAGGGCACTGCAAAAAAGTGTTTTGTTGTTTACAATAAATAACAGTTGAAAACAAATAGCTTAAACTATCTTTTGAACTGGGCTGTGATAAAGAAAATATATTCTGTTGATTTATTCTGTCTGATATTCATAAAGCAAAGATTTACTGCTGTCACTACAAAGGCATCTTCCTTAGGAAATCCAAGAAAATTTGTCAGAAAGTTCCACTTGAAATGACTGCAGTAAATCTTTGTCAATGTCACAGTCCGGTATAAAAGCAGGGAAGGCTCATGGTTTATTGCTTTGGCAAATAACAGAGACTGGAGAAAATCATGATAAGACAGGAAACAGCATTCATTTGCAAGAGATGAGGATTCCAAAATATCTACATCATAGATGGCACCCCAATTTAAACTATGCCTACTTGGGCCTCTGCCCAACCTAGCTAAGGTTTTGCAAGTTCAGGAAGGTCCCATCATTTAATGCTGACTTCCCCTCACAAAGGAGTTTGTTAGGTATGTCAATGCATTGTTCCTATGTGCGAGTTGGGAGCAAAGGATTTAAAATTGCATAGGTTAATTAATAAGCACCATCATTAGGTGGTTAGTGGTGAATTAAGCATACATTTTAATTCAATGCTTTGAAGTGACTGATTGTATAGTTAAGGAGAAATCAGTAGCTGAGGATTACATGGAAGCCATTCAACAGGCTTGTTGGAAATATGAAGGTGTTTCAAAACCCAGCAATCTGGATAAGAAGTTGGTGTATGGATAGGAAATATGGAATTAGGGTGGATAGCTGTTGTTCTGATTGGAAAAGGTTTGGTACAAGTCATTCTCCTATAACGCCGTAGTAGTGTTCCAGGGAAACCTCACTTAGTACAAAATTGCTTAATTGAAATAATCAGGCCTATGGGAAAGTGAAGTTGGAGCAGACCAGCAAAAACTATCACTCAAATCGCTCAAAAATCACCCAAAAAAGTCTAATGCAGAGTATAGTACAGCCTAAGTGAAGGTTGAAATCATATTTATTAACAAAAGTCATTTAACACTGTACATGTAAAAAATGTAAGAAAGCTGCTCTCTGTACAGTACTCTCACAAAAAATTGCTTTCTCAGCAGCTAACATTGACATATGCGCAGGACAGAAGAACGCCAGTGCATGCACTGAACAGCACAGGGATTTCAGCACACACATCGGCACACGAACTGAACAAAGTGCGTGAATTGATCCCATCTGGAATTGTGCTATTGCCAACAAAGGTAAGTGTTCTTCAAAATACTGTTCCCTAATTCTTCAGCAACGTTTTAGCCAAATCACGCTGCAGAAACATGTGTTATGCCAGAATTACCTGAATATCGCAAGGAATTTTTTTGCTGGATTTGTGTTTACAGATTTTAGTGCAATTGCAAGGGGACAGCAGAACTTGCAACAATTAAAAAGGTATCAGAGGTTGCTGGATGAGCAAAATTGGTAAACATAGATCATCTGGAAATCAATGTGAATAAGTGTGAGGGACTACAACTTTCCAGTTGAGCTGGATTATACTTTGAAAAATATAGCCAATTTACAAAACTCTACGATTCTCAGTGGTCAAAGTTCCTCAAAAGTATTGCCAACTTTCATGCTAAAATTAGAGATTTAGGTTTGGGGACCCCAATCCCCTCAACCTGACTGTCCCACACTTCTGCTGAGAACATTGGACTCCTAGCTGGAGAAGATTTTGATGTTCCCGTATAGGCCATTAAGGATTGGAACCACTACTAAGCATAACCACTGGAAGGCTGTTCTTCTCCCTTGATACACTGGCCTTTGAATTTACGTTGCACCTCTTGTAGGCCATGAACAAAAGGATCTCAACATTGGGATATGTCTGCTATCACGTCTCTTTGCAGATGGCCAGTAAGAGCTTAGTAGTGGTTCCAATCCTTAATGGCCTATACGGGAACAACTAGATCTTCTCCAGCCAGGAGTCCAATGTTCTCAGCAGGAGGATGGGACAGGCAAGTTGAGGGTGTTTGGAGTCCCCAAACATAAATCTCTAATTTTAGCATGAAAGTTGGCAATACTTCTGAGGAACTTTGACCCCCAAAACATTTAGCTAAATCATACCATTGAGCTAAACGTTGTTCCAATTTAGCCAGAATAGTTCAGTTCCATATCACGAACTTGTGCTTATGTGTAGAAACAACAGTAACATTTCTTACCTGGAGACAAAACCCATGGGTTTAAGCTTTTCTATGGCACTGTTTGGCAATGGATTCAGCAGATCACTGACCCGAACTCTGCCAGCGGTGCCAATCCCAACAATAACCACACCCAACATTTCAGTATACTGCAAATAAACACAAAATGTAGTCAGAGTTAGATTAAATCTGTCTTTTCTTGATATCAAGTATTTTGCTGTCAATGTAAAACCTGTAATATGAATCATTTATTCTATCAGCTGTTTAGCAGCTAGAAATATGCACAAATTAGATCAACCAGAAATTGTATTTTCAATGATTATATTTAACTAGAGTTAGCCATCCTATATTTCTTTCTTAATTTGAATTGAGGATTTATGCAAAAAGCCTCAAGTTATATCAGCTGGCATTTCTTCCTAAACCACTACAGCTTATGTACAATTTCCCCCAACACCATATCCTTCAAATTTGAGAGAAATTGAGTCATAGAGATACACCACATGGAAACAGACCCTTCGGTCCAACCTGTCCATGCCAACAAGATATCCCAACCCAATCTAGTCCCACCTCTAGCACCTGGCCCATATCCCTCCAAACTCTTCCTATTCATATATCTATCCAAATGCCTCTTAAATGTTGCAATTGTATCAGCCTCCACCACTTCCTCTGGCAGCTCATTCCATACATGTACCATCCTCTGTAAAAAAATTTGCCCCTTTGGTCTCTTTTATATCTCTCCCCTCTCACCCTAAACCTATTCCCTCTAGTTCTGGACTCCCCGACACCAGGGAAAAGACTTTGTCTATTTACCCTATCCATGCCTCTCAATTTTATAAACCTCTATAAGGTCACCTCTGAACTTCAGACCCTCCAGGGAAAACAGCCCCAGCCTATTCAGCCTGTCCCTATAGCTCAAATCCACCAACCCTGGCAACATCCTTGTAAATCTTTTCTGAATCCTTTCAAGTTTTACAACATCTTTCTGATAGGGAAGGAGACCAAATAATGTTGTCTTATTAAAATTAATTGACATGGCAGGGGTCTTGGAGGCGGTGAGGTAGGAGGTGGGAAGGACATTTAATTAGGCAGAGCAGGGGTGATCCTGAAACCGTGTCACTATTGCCAGAACTAAGTTCTGGGAGAGAAGGTCCAGAATCCACCTTCTTATGCCGCTGCCAATTGACATCCTTCTGTGACCATTCAGTTAGGTATAATCCAGCTATAAGTGGACCAGCCGAAAAGTGACCCACCTGAGAGAAAAGAAATGTCAATGCTAGTTGTCAGCTTGGTAGGTGGCTGAGGAGGTCTTGACCAAAGTCATTCAATGCCTGAGCAAGGGTAATATATCAGACAGGACATGGCTGCTGACAGTCAACATCCTGTCCTTGCTTCAGATTTCCCTGACTCCCTCTGCTGGCAGAAGCTATGGGTGTCTGTACAACACCACTGAGTGCAGTGGCTTCAGACCTTCAATTAGCCAGCAGCTTCTGACAGAGAAAGCTCTGCCCTTTCAGAATCTGCTTTCAGATGAGGCTCTTAAGTGCTTGATGGCAAAAGATATGATAGGCCTTCTTTGTAAGAGTCAACCTAGGCACCATGCTGCTTTTGCCATTTCCCATGGCACCCATCAAAATCAGCAACATTTACCCAGTAAATGGCAGATAATGACACAGTGCAAACTGAAAGCGGCAGAGGATTCAGGGCATAGCTACATATGAAGGCCATGTTGTAGACGGCGTCTGATCATTTTCCAAAACATTTTAATGTGGGCATATAACATTTAAGTGGGAAGATTTATTATGGAGGTAATTTTGCCTTTGTTGATTTGCATTTGAACTATTCAAAATAAACAGAACTCCAACATATCTAAACATGCCTATTAAGATGTGGGCTATTTAAATTAATATAATGGAGTCTTACAGGCTACATGTAAATTAATGGAAATACAGTGTTAAAGTTTATATTTACTCCAAGCGATCCATTTTTGGTGGTGTGACCTGCAGTAGGAGCATGGAGGTGAAACCTGTTCCAAGGCCTCAGAAGCAGATGCAGGTTGGGAGACAAGAGCATCTGCTGCAGGATTGGTGGGAGTAAAGCCTACACTGGGAATATAGGAAGAAGTCTGCACAGAGAGCAAACCGCCTCCTCATCTGGGAGTCATTGTAAGGTTAGGAAATGATAGTGATGCTGCAGTGGAAATGGGAGAGGGAGGGTGACTACTAGGAGGAAGTTAATTTTATTCCAGTGCATAGGCTTTTTCATTTTACACCTAGCAGCTATTTCTCATCACTTGAGAATGACGTCAGTTTCTGCCTGCTCTTTGTGCAAGAAATGCAGTCGGATATCACTTTACCTTTCTATACATAGCCAAGCACAGGAAATTATTGATATGTTCTCCTCAGCCTATTTGTGTCTGCATAATTAAGAAGTGCAAACAATTAGGTCAGAAATGCTGAGTATAACATTTAGTATATTTTTTAAGGTCTATAGTCTTTTCTTGTTAGTTATTGACTTGGTAAAAATCAAGAAGGATCTCAATCACATAATTATTATGGGCACAAAAAGAGGCCATTGGCCCATCATACCTGCTCCAGCTCATTAAATGAACATCATTACCTCATGCAAATCTCCTTTTCTTTTCCCCTACTTCCATGCACATTATTTCTTTCCAATGCTCTTTGGAATGCCTCAACTGAGCCTGCTTCCACCACATTTCCAGGTATTGCATTCCACATCCTAATTACTCATGGCGTAAAATAAGTTTTTTTCCCCTCTCACCATCCTTGCTTTGTTTGCACATCACTTTAAATTTACACTCTTTCACTTGTTCCTTTTAAAAGCCAGAAGAGCTTCTACCTATGGAATCCAATTCATTCATGATTTTGTAAACTTTATCAAATTTCGTCTGAACTGACTTTTTTCTAAAGGAAAGTAGTCCCAACTTCTTTAATCTATCCTCATAACTGAAGTTTCTCATTCCTGAAACTATTCTTGTGATTTATTTCTGCACTCCAAGACATTCTGAATTTATGACTGAATTATATCTGCAATACTGTTGGCAGTGCTTTACAGCTAAGTATTATATTGTGCTAGTTTACTAGATTGCTACTGGCTCCTTAAATACCTGGGATTACTACATATGGTCGCAAGGCAATTAAAGTACAGGGAAGTAACGACTGTACAGTTTTTTAAAAGTCTGTAATATTGTAGGCGATGTGCAATTTCAGACTGTGGAACTAAAGTTGTATCACTTCCAACTTCATGTTTTCTCCCCCCATTTTTCATACAATTACAATTAAAATTGAAAAAAAGTGTTGACAAAAGTAACATGTGCAATTACTGTGTATGGAAGGTGTTTTGATGGTGAAATTCACCATCAGCTGACAAGGTAGCAGGTCATGGGTAGCAATAAAAGAGTCAAATAAAGAGGCTCTTCATTGTGGCCAATTTTTCCCCTGAACACCACTTCCACTACATAAAAGCACAAAGGTGGCAAAGTTGTTTTTTTCTTAAATTTACATTTCACTTGTAAATAATTCACATTATACTGGTTTTATTTTATTTAAGTATGCATTGTTACTGTTTGTTGAGACTAGCATAGTCAGAGAAATAAATATACTGGCATGCCTTGTCAGTTGCAGGGCAGTTCAGGACAGTTTCTTTCTTGTGGAAGAAAGAGTGTTGCACCTTTTGTTAAAATTCCTTATTAAATGTTCCTTTCAGTACTGTGTTTATGACTCTGCATGACATACCTAAACGTAGCAGACTGAGCTGGCCCTCCCTTCCATACTTCATTAAAGAAGTCCAAAAGTAACATCCAGGAGGTGAACTCAAAAACTATAAAGACTTTGTCAGCCAATAACCCAGATGGAGCTACACTTCGACACTACTTACCTTGAATTTTCTTACCTCAATAGACTGTCACCATAAATCAACATCACAATCTCTGCCCAACATCCATCTTCAGCCTTGCACCATGTCCATGACACCCTTTTCCACTCCTCCATACCCTCAACCCCAATTCACGACACCCCTCCCCCAACTGACTTGCATAACTGAAAAAGTTGAACAGGGTGCTGCTTAGCCATCATTCCATTTGTCTGTCTCTAACCTTATGACATAAATTTCCTTTGTTCTTGTTCCATTCACCCCTTGCTCAAAGCCTGTTACACTTCTAACTTTTCCCAGCTCTGATGGAAGGTCACAAACTCTGTTTCTCTGTATATACGGATGCCATCTAACCTGCCGAGTGTTCTCCAGCACTTTTTGTACTTTTATTATTGAACTAGATTTACTTAAATAAAACAGCAAAATACTGTAGATATAGGAAATCTGAAACAAACACAGAACGTTGAAGAAATTCTACAGGTCTGACAGCATATGCGGAGAGAAAAGTTTCAAATCAAGACCCTTCTTCAGAACTGAAAGGCTTGGGAAATTGGTTCCTTTTTATACTTTTGACAGAGACAGTTTTTGTTTTTAATAAGACGCTGTTGTCTCAGATTTGACAGCCAGATGGCCGAAGCTCTATTGTAGCATGCTAACCATAATCCTATATTTGGAGTTCCCATCTATACAATGATGGCCCAACCTGGCGAGGCTCTGGTCATTCAGAGATAAAATATCTGCTACAAATTGCCTGTTGGGATCGTGTTGAAGTTCCAATACATTGAGTGGGAATTTCCTTGGAAGTCTGAACTTCTGAAGTGCAATTTCCCTGCTCCACAGGCACTTGGGCAAGGTCCTGGCCCTGAATTAGAGTTGGACACTTTGCAAATGTCAAATGAACAAGTCCTAGTTTGACTCCTGAGTAACTGTGCAACTGATCCAACTCTAAGGCCTCCCACCAACAATCCTCTCCACATCCCTAGACCTTCAACCACTCAACCCGTCTATATCCCATGATCCAACTCTCCCCAAGACGCAAATTGTCCAGCTGCCCTTAGCCATTTACCTCAGCCATTCTGTCTATTTTCACATCTACACATTCTTCCATTTACCCTCACACTCACCCACATGTATCCACGAATATATTGAAAAGTGATTTAAATATCCCAGAATTTTACAATATCTTAGTGAATGCATACCAGAATATGACAGCCAATGTGTGGCTTATTAGTGATCCAGCTCTACGAGGAAGGAAACTCATTTAAGGTATGCTCTGCAATTAGAGTCATAGAGTCAGAGATGTACAGCATAGAAACAGACCCTTTGGTCCATGCCAACCAGATATCCCAACTCAATCTAGTCCCACCTGCCAGCAGCTTGCCCATATCCCTCCAAACCCTTCCTATTCATATACCCATCCAAATGCCTCTTAAATGTTGCAATTGTACCAGTCTCCACTACTTCCTCTGGCAGCTCATTCCATACATGCACCACCCTCTGTGAAAAAGTTGCCCCTTAGGTCTCTTTTATATCTTTCCCCTCTCATCCTAAACCTATTTCCTCTAGTTCTGGACTCCCCAACCCCAGGGAAAAGACTTTGCCTATTTACCCTATCCATGCCCCTCATAATTTTGTAAACCTCTATAAGGTCACCCGTCAGCCTCCGAAACTCGAGGGAAAACAGCCCCAGCCTGTTCAGCCTCTCCCTATAGCTCAAATCCTCCAACCCAGTCTGAAGGAGCTATTGGAATAACCGGCCAGAAATGTGAAGATCTGCGTTATTGGCAAAAATGTAGGAGCAGAGCAACAATACAATGCTGATTGCCATACCTCTGAAAGTTCAAGTCCATTGGCCAGATATTAGTGTCAGAAATCATATTTCCATCCCTAATCAGTTTAAGACGCACTTAACATTAAATGGCTTCTATACTGGGGATTCTAGGATGGGGGTTTTCTGTTACAAACTTGTTCAGGAATTCAAGAACAACTGCTGGAAAAACTCAGTAGGTCTGGCAGCATCTGCAGATAGAAATCAGAGTTAAAGTTTCGAACGAATGACCCTTCCTCGGAACTGATATTAGCTAGGAAACTTTCAGCTGCTGGTGAGTGTAGGATTAAGGTGCCAGAGTACATCAGGTCTGGGAAGTATAATGCTGACAGCAGATGTGTTGAGTCTAGCAGTAGATACGCCAGGTAATGGAACCCTCTGAATTCTCCAACTTAAATGAATTCTTTCAGAGGGTTACAGACAGAGGAGAACTGCCCATTCGGAAAATTAAATTTCCTTATTAATTCCCATAAAGTCAACAACATCTGTGATTTTGCAATGTGCAATTGCTGTCTACATTAATGATGCTGTGGCCAATTTTTTTTTTGGACACTGATCTGACTTCCAGAACAATAATCACTGTCTTGTTGAATTGGTGTAAATGGTTTATATTAGTTATCTGGCTCCAAAAGCATCCCCAAACCATCTGTGGATGAATATGTCACAGAAATGTCCTGATGTTTCCCCTAACATGGGACAATAAAAAATCTACTGCAGCAATTGAGTAGGCAGTGATTTGCCCTCGAACAGCCTTCTTCATTGAAAAGTTTAGATTAGTAAAGGGAAATCTAGATTAGATTACAGTAAATCTGTTATTAAGTTAGCTCACTGAGCTAGAGGGTTTGTTTTCAGATGTTTCATCACCATACTAGGTAACATTATCAGTCAGTGTCTCTGGTGAAGCACTGGTGGTATGGTGACAAAACATTTGAAAACAAACCTTCCAGCTCAGCAAGCTAACTTACATACTTATCATTAACGTGAGCTACAAATCTTCTCAAAAATCGCTGTAAATCTATATCATACTTTACAATCCAGAACAGTGCAAGGAAGTCTTGTTGTTTTGATCAATTTCCATGGATATTACAATAGATACAGGCTGAAGTAATCGCTTGTTGTCAATGTTGCTAACCTTGGAGGAAAGCATCTGACAGATTGCAGAGTCATTCAGATACATGGGTGTATATTTTCCACTGTTTTCTATTACTAGTCAGAAAAATCAGCCAGAGAATAAAAATTGGAAACTAGCAGATGGACTCTTCACTGAGCGACATGACCCCCCTACCTGTTATAGTCCAATCTGCAGCATATTGCATCACAAATATTAGCAAACAGAGGAAAATACATTATGTCGAGATTGGTATGTTTTTCTCCTGATGTTGGATCTTTGCTCTTCATTTCTGTAGGGCGCGTCTGAAGAACAACAAAACTTATATCAGACGCAGATATTGTAATAAGCATTTGAAGCCACAGAAGCCTAAGTATGCCCCCTACTGCCTTTTCCTCCAGGAACAGCCCACATTATATTTCTTTTTAAACAGCTTTCTATAAGGTAAACATATTTAAGATGTCTAAAAAATAGCAATCATTGGTATGCACTCAGCCATACTCACATTCTTTCATCTGAGCAGACCCATATGCCACTGTGATTTTAAGTACCTTTTAAAAAAAATCAGGAAGCATAAGCCTTCTGGCTGATGTTCACACTTGTTATAAACTGAATGGTACTAACAAAGAAAAGGATCTCCAAGCATTGCAATGTATTAAACATCATGTGCTTATTGAGCCAATGTTAGGAGACTTCACCCAAGAAAGGATTATGAGGCAGCATGCTACCTCAATGAGTCTTGTAGATTGCTTAAATTCCAAAATGGTCATCTTGTTTTTTCCTTTTTAACACATTCCAGAAGTGGCATGGCACCTACTACCACTGACTATCTCCTCTCTGAAATCTGTGCTTCATTCTAATCCTTGACTAAACACAATTGCTTGGTCTTTCTTGGTATGGTACGATATCCTCACTTTGCATTTCCAAATAAGGCCTCAAGGTTCATGCCAGTTCAGCCACATTGCATTTCCACAGAAAATGTCTCTCTGCTGCATCAGCATTTGTGTTTCTGCAGTTTAATTTTCTTTTAACCACATTATTTTCTTGAATAAGAATAAATGAAAAATGAATCTTAACTTCATAAGCAGTAATCATATAA